>NW_027481885.1:0-548852 GCF_965637985.1 Blastobotrys vanleenenianus | reverse complement strand
GAGCGCTCGACTTCCATGGGGTGGAGCTGGCCCAACGGCCCTTCGTGCTGAAGAAGGCCACTCTCAAAGATACGACTAAAATGTGCTACTCTGCTGTCTTTGCTGTCCGGACCAGAGATGAGTACGCTCGATTTTCCCAAGGTTTCTACCTCGAGCATATCCGTCGTCCATTTGTGTTGAACTGCCAGACTTTGGATAGGAGGATCGTTAGATACCACAGAGGAAGAGTTGGCAGTTACATTGGTAGAGTTCTCGTTGGTAGACATAGTTTACGGTTCACAGCACACAGTATATTGTTGTTATCAATCTAAACACACCATAGATGGGAACTCCCATCTATATAGTATAACTCCCAATCTCACGTGGCTGGCTAGCATTCTACCCAATGTAGCCACCTCCATATCAATACAGCTAAGTCCCAAAGCCGCCGCGTCAACAGTTCAAAATGTCTACCAGCGAGAACTCTTCAATGCAAGTGCCAACTCTTCCTCTGAGGTATCCAACGATCCTCCTATCCAGAGTCTGGTAGTTCAATAATATTCCTTTTCTCTTCAGGCTACATTGAAGGCATGTTACGAAGGGTATTTGCGAAAGGAGTAAACGAAACTTTCATTGTTTATTCGATTCTATCAGAACACAATAGATATAGTTATTCTGAATAATCTACACTATCCGTTAAGGGATATGATTAAGGACTTAGTGGGATCAGGCCCTTACATTAAACAAGCGTAACTTCAATTGTTATTCATGCTTCTACATCGACTTTTATTGTAACCTCGTAAGCCATACAAATATTAATAAAAACAGAGTAATATTACTAACAATTACTTTAAACTAAATATTATAAATATAATTTCGTTATTGCTGACTAATTTAATAATTATGTGTCTGATTAGTACATGTAAGCTGACTAACACCTTTAAAAAGGCGGAGTGCACATCACTGACAAGAGTCATTGATTATTATTATGTTCTATTTTCGTGTCTCGTTGAGGCCATAGGTCAGAGACATTACTAAAGTACATATACATGTATAGTCTTTCAATAATAACGGAGTCATTTCAATCTCAATTGTCAATAGTGTCCCTTAGTTGTACCGCATTAGTCTTACTCCCCCCTAGGGCCCGGGAAACAATTATCCGAGGAGATTAAAAACCGGGCGCTCCTCAACTTTATTTTTTGGAATTGACGTTGTGCACTAGCGGGTTAATCCACTTTTTAGGCGACCACGTTTGACGAGTTGTGCAACGCCGCGATTCAGGAGATTGGCCGCATGATGGCGACGGCCTTATGTGAAATTGGGCCAGCTATTCCAAGTCTATCCTTCTCACCTTAGGCCTCACCCAGGGTTTTACCCAGGTCCTTGAGCGGCTGCTGCCCCTAAGAGCCATTGAGAGGTTGAAGGTTACTTGAGATACGCTATTTCAATGAGTCAGTTAAATACGGTAAAAAAATAAAAAATCAAAAAAGAGAAATAGTAATAAAATTTTACTGTAATTTTAATTAATAATTGCTGTAAAAATCAAATTAAGATTAAATGTTATTAAAAATTGAATATTAAAATTATAAATAAATAAATACCGGTATGTTAACCGATCGTACGGCTTTTTCGGACCTCGCCTGTCCAACAGGCTTGTTAGAAGGACGCTCCCGAATGGTGCCCCGAATGCTCCACGGTTTCAATTCCCTTCCATAAAGAGTGTTTCCTCCTATAAGGATGGAGGACCTTGAGGCGCAACCGACCGCCGATTCCCATGGGCGATCCTTATGTGCCCATGTAGCCATGCCTCGCAAGTCGGCTCATAGTACCGACGATTTCCGAGAGCCATAGTACGTTCAAAGGCCCACGACGTGAACGCCTCGATTACCGCTTATCGCGGCCTTTGGGCCCCTTGCTGGTACACCCCGGCGGAAGGCCCGGGCCCAGTACAGAAGCTAGGGTTAGAATTGGCTTCTGAGTCTACCCCCGGGAGAACCCTGAGTAGATCTACGAGAGAGTCAGGAGCAGCAACGAGTTTGGTAAGCCTGCCACCACCATTCCACGACGAGCTAAAGACCACATAGACTTAAAAATAGATAATTCAATTCAATTCAACCGGTATTTTAATAGTAAATAATAATAATAATCTATTCGCGCCATGTTGTGGCCGAGGCCAGGACACTAAAATATTTGTACATATGATCTTTCCAAATACAAAAAAAAATCGTTCCAAATCAATTGGGTCCCATTACTGTACCGCATTTGCGTCGTGAGGATTGGTTAACCCCGAGGATCCAGTTCTCCTAGGAGATTAAAAACCGGGCATCCTTCAACTCTGTGATTGACGGAGTGCACTAGCTGGTCAGTCCTTTCTTGGGCGACAGCCCTCTTTGAGGTATTGGGTAATTCTTTTATGTTCTTCTTTCGTGCCGGGACGTGATGGAGTGTTTCCAAATGGCCACACTCGCGAAAGATCTGGGCCCCTTTCACATGGAAACCGGCGAAACCAGTCGCCTATTAGCGCGTGTCCTGAACGAAATTGAACCAGCCGGCTCAGTACGTAGCAACAGCTACCCAATAAGTACTTGGCCAGCTGCAAAGCACGCAGCTTGATGGCGCATTTTGTTGACGCAACTTGATTGAGCCATTTCCCTGTGACCGCTCGGTCGGCGTCCTCCTGCCATTGCTGGAGAGCCGCCTGGCGGATTTGGCTCCGCAGCGACTGGTGGGCCTCACGGTTTGCGGAGCCCACCCTGTCTTGGTCTGTCTTCTCATCCCACGGCGGGGGTCGCCGCGGTATGTCCGGCCAAGGATCTATCGCGTCGAGTCCAAGCTCTTTACCACCCACTTTACCGGCGATTTGGGTGGGTGGCAGTAGGCTCTCCCTAGCTGACTTAGGGGGTTGTCAGCTGCCATGCGATAAATGATTCTAGCAGCTTTGAGCTGCCTCAGTTGCGTCTGCCTATGCTCAATAGGCATGATCCACTCTCAATGTGTAAAACCAGCTGTGGCGTGGAACGGACTGCGCCTATGATCCGTCGCACCGCTCTGTTCTCAAGTGTTTATAGCTCTTTCCTCTGAGCACCGTTACAGGCGTCGCTCCAGATTTCAAAGCCCTACTCCATTACTGAGCGACCGCAACTCATGTAGAGCTGTCGCATACTCGAGCCGGGGACTCCGCGGAAGCATCCGCCTAATCGCCACATTTGGCCCAAAGTCTGCTCCGCCTTCGGTCATGCGTTCTATGTGCGGTCCGAACTTAAGCTTTCGGTCTAGCCAGATGCCCAATAGTTTGACCTCTTCAGAGGCCTGGCATTCGCTTCCGTCTGGTAGACGGCGGGCCCCTTCCGGTGCCTTCTGCGTTTGGGTAAAGTGCATAAAACCAAGCTTTTTCCTCATAGTCGAGGGCCGTGTAATTGCACTTAGCTCAATCATCACAGACCTTGAGTGTGCTAGTAAGTGTCTCGGCATTGTGCTTTGGGTCCTTGCCTTAGACATACACTGTGACATCGTCAATGAACCCCACGGCCTGTTCCTTCATTTGCTTTACCTCACGGTACAGATGACTCGTATACAGTAAGAAGGGTAATGGAGAGATAGGTGACCCTTGCGGGATTTCAGTACTTACTGGCTGACTTTGGTCTCGTTTCCCATACGCTATTAAAGTGGTGCGGCGCTCACTTAGAAAGTGATACACCCAACTTATAGCAGCCACTGGCACGTCAATGGCCCCGTGTTGCTTCATCAAGGTTTCTTTTTGGACATTATCGAAGGCTCTCTTAATGTCGATCATCATGGCTGACGTGAGGTTTGGCCAACAATGACATATTGGACCAGCTTGAGGACGGCGTCAGTTGCCGCGTATCGGTTCCATCCTTTAAACTAGTTCGACGGCACATGGCTGTCGGACCAACCGCTTGTGGATAACCTTTCTAGCACCTTTCCCATAGTGTTCAGCATCGCGATGGGCCGATAGACCCGGACCTCAGAATAGTCAGGTTTGCCTGGCTTGGGAAGCACGACGGTGTTGCAGTATCTCCAGCACCTTGATTGGTAGCCGAAGCAGATGCACTCTTTGAAGAGCTGTCTCAAGTCAGTTCTGAATTTGTCTACTTCCCAGGTCGTCTGTATCGCCCGGACAGGTATCCTGTCCGGACCAGGGGCCTTGAATATCTCCTTTCGCGATTCCACAGGCCCCAAGACTGAGCGATGGACCGTCCACTCTTGCAAGTAGTGATCCGAGAGCTGTTCTTGTTCGATGCGCGTTAAGTACCGGTGGATGATGCGACTAGTCAGCGTCGTGCTAGCCCATAGATGGTCAATCACTGACTGGTCTCCTCGCTTAAACGTCGCAACACCCGGATTGCTCATCAACACCATTCCGAGGTCCGTCATCCACTCAATTAGCTCTTCTTCTTCTTCTCTCTGGTCGCGGACAGCCCGTGTGTCCGGCTCCCAAGATCGATGGTGGGTATCAAAGTTGCCTGCCATGATCGCTCGGCGCCCTGTGCGGAGCCTCGTCCATGTTCCCATGCGCCGTAACGCGCCTCCTTCGTCGTCTGTCGGCTGATAATAAACATTTATCAAAAGCATCTCGTCAAGCGTCACCATCACAACATCTCCCTCGCACACCTCGGGCACCACCTCGACGCTGTGAATGTGTGCGAATTTCTTTCTGATGTACGTCACTGCTCGCCATGCCTTGCCCTCCGCCACTTGAACGCGGTAGGCGGCTCAGGTCGGGTGCTCGTACTCTCCCCTCTGCGCCTCCTGAAGAAGAGTACCACTTCCGCAGTAGACGTTTCCAGGCTTCTCCATGGCGATCGGATAGCGACCACAGTTCAATTGATGCATACAGAAGTCGGAAGGAATCACAGTCTTCATTGATGCGATTCTTCCGTCTCTGTTTCACTCTCTATAGGGGATTGGCCCTCACCCTCACCCTGGGCCTCGCCCTGGTCCTTGGGCTCCTGCCCCCCCCCCTTCCCCCCCTGATGTTCCTTTTGGCCACTGGTGGCCGTGTCCTCCTGGCTAGGAGACGGTCGCTCCCTCGGGGCATGGATGCGATCATGGACACAAATGTGATGGCGCTTGAAGTAGGCATAATTCTCGGCAGTTTTGAAGAATACCTTGGCTGTTCGTTGCACTGCGTTTTGAGTCGCTGTTGAAGGTCATATTGACGGGATCACTGGCCAACTTAACGGTTTTATTCTTCAATTTCCTCACGGAGTTGTTCCATCGTGAGCTTGGTGGGGACTCGTGGGACGACTGCCAAGAACCACGGCGAAACGTCCATTTGCTTGAATCGATCCTTGCAGACCTCAAGACCCTTCTCGAGGTCACTCTCCTTGGCACCTTCGACCACGTGGATCTTCAGGTTGTTGTTCCCCGTTCGAGTGGCTGCTTTAGCGACAATCGCCTTAGCTGCCGTGTCAGTGATGGTAATCACTTCCTTGGCTCGAGGGGGTCTCTGTTCTCGACGACTCGGTCTCTTTCCTCAAATAGCTGAAGATATATTGCTCTTGAGGTAGCTCTAGGCTTGTTGGTCATTTTCGGCGTTAGCTGCGGGCAGGGGCATCAGGGCGACTCGTCCCTCACTGGGCTTTGCTTCTCTAAAGTTAGCGCCTTGGCTAGGGCTCTGTTATCGCTTCACTTCCTATTCTTACTGACACAATCTCGATTCGCGCTATCCTAATTTCAACGTACAATTGCATCTTGTGCCACTTTAGCCAAAGTGGTAACATCACTACTACGGCTCGGAAGGTCAAATTTAGCTCTTCATTACACAGATTCACTAGCTGAATTAAACCGAGAAGAAGCTGTCAGCATGAGACGTTTCCAAGGGAGATTCCGTCGCCAATGCTAGAAGAATCGTCCAGGAACGAGCCGCCACACCCCTAATGGGATATTGGTATCAGCGGACTTTTAATCTATTACATTGTATTATAAGTCAAGAAGGCTGTTGGTAGTCTACTGAAGATATTTACCTTATGCCTGAGTATTTGCTATAGTTTCTTTCAAGCCTCTTGTACTGATACTGGTACCGGACTTAAATTAGTCCTCCATCTCCCTAAGCAACGGACTTCGATCAAGAGTTGTATTATTACACAGGGATGTACTATTGTAGTCTCTTTTGTCACGGCAGATGGTGCTCTATTTGTACGAGAGCATATGATAACTGACGGCGTCTGTAAGTGCCTGGTAAGCCTTCGGTCACATAGCACAAGTTTTTAACATCGTTGCCTTTAGTGCAGTGTCAGGTATTCAAATTTTCAATCGAGAGTTGGTAACTATTCAATTGAAATAGTCATCATTTGTACTATAAATGCGAGCCGTGGTCACCTTTCTTATGCTTTTTAATGTATTTACCTGGTTATATCAGAATAGCTCGCGCTGAATGAATGGAGAAGCATTATAGTCAATTTAATTTCATTTTGCACTAACCATGGTACCAGCGAGGACAAAAGTTAAGAAAAGATTTTGGCTATGCACGGTCCTATTACCAACAGCTGCTGAAGATAACCTTCGAACATATACCAGGGATTCACCACTACCGGATGGGATCGCGGTTTGAGCAGACTAAAGAATCAACTAGATGTGAGCTGATAAAGACGTTCCTACTAATATTATCGAAGCATATATGGGAGCCTTGATAACTTCCATCCGATATGTCTTTCGCAAGGCTTATATGTAGATACGGTCCCAGCCGCACGTTGCGGCTCAGGATGGGTCCTTGGCGCGCGGCTGTAACCAACACGTACATACTTACGAGGACCGGGAACCGTTACAACCATACCACCAAATGTTCGACATTGAGAGCAATGAGCAACGGAGCTAAAGAATGCCGGGCTGCTTTGATAGTCGTGGACGTACAGGAGGACTTCCTTCCACCTCACGGATCGCTAGCCGTGCCCAATGGCAGGCGAGTTATCCCCGTGCTCAACCGGCTGTTGGAACTCGACAGCTGGGCAGTCACAGTTGGCACCATGGACTTTCATCCGGACAACCACTGCTCGTTTGCTGCGAATTGTTCTGCTGAGGGGACACCAGCGGTACGGCCGTTTGACACGGTAACGTTCAAAAACCCCGAAAGCCCTGAGCAGTCGACCCAGCAGACGGTATGGCCAAAGCACTGCGTCCAGGGCACGCATGGTGCGGAAGTTCCTGACACTCTGAACAAGCGCAAAATGGACGCGTGGGTGCACAAAGGCGAGCAGTGTGACCGGGAGTTTTATTCCGGGTTCGAAGACGTCTGGGGCAGCGCCAAGACTGACCTCGACAAAATCCTGCGCGCTGCGGGAGTCACTGACGTATACATTGGAGGCCTCGCGCTCGATTTCTGTGTTTACCATACCGCAGTCGATGCGGTGAAGTACGGCTATGCGACAAAGGTCATCTCTGACGCGACGTATGCCGTCCGCGAGAGCGCTACTGGCGCGACAATGGAGAAGCTGGAGAGTGCGGGTGTGTCGATTGTCGATAGCTCTTCCATCATCAACAGCCATCACTAGTTTTGCTGACCCCCGTTTTGCTTCCTAGTTTTTGGTGGATACTCGTTTATGGCTTTTCCCTAGGTTTATTGGATCCAGTTACGGCTTTCCCTAGTTTCGACTTAGTGAATGTACATGACTTGTTAACGGTATCCTTAGTTGAATTCGGTTCTATTGTAATCCTTCATGGCTTTTACTCCACTTTGTACCATGACGGTCTTCAATCTCTCCGCGAAGCGGAGCTACGGGAGCTCGAGAGCTAGCCCTCGAATAACCACAATCTGCTCCGCACATTCCACGCATATCCCGTGGGTTCTTTCCGTCTTCCCAGGATGAGCCAGGTAGCCATATACCATTTGTTAAGTTGTTAAAAATGGATTATCTCTATTAATTCGGCCAGCTCACCTACGGTTCTAGCAAAAAATCATTGGAGTACCAGGCGATAGTATTATGCGCTTGTCGCTAATAATTAATGGTTCTAGGTCACTATTCCGCTAATTGATGGTGGGTAGGTAATTTGGTAAATAATACCGTAATTGAGGATGCTAGGTAATCGGTCACTAACACCGCTAATGGGGTGCTAAGTAATCGAACACTAATACCGCCAATTGATGCCGCTAGGAACTACTAATGATAGAGAATAGAATAGTATGAATATGGGTAAATAAATAAAATGCTTTACATCCCTCGGAAGGCGTTTTTGCTGGCCTTTCGACGGCCCTCGTGCCGCTGCCTCTTTCGACCGCTGTCCACGTTGTCTTCCGCAGGCTTGACAGCCTTCTGCTTCTTGTCCTTGGTGGACTTGGGCACAAACGACATTTCGACCTCGCCCTGGGCAGTCTTCCTGACAGTGGCCCTATGCCGCTCTTCTAGCTCCTCCTTGGTCGAACTCTCCTTCACCTGATCGCCAAATGTCTCTCCGCCTACCTGGACCTTTGACCGCACAGCAGTCATAGCTGGCACCTGCTTCTGTTTGACCTCCAACTGCCTCTGTCGGCGCGCTTCCTGGGCGGCCCTGCGCTCCACCAGCTTCTTCCTTCGCTCGCTCGCCTCCTCATCTAAGCTCTCCGGCTCCGATTCAGACTCTTCCGACGAAGAGGACGAAGACTCTGCGCTCTCGTTCTCTAGATCAACGGCAGTAAGCTGCGACTTGTAATCGCCTGCCTCAGCCTTCTCAGTAGACTGAGTAGGCTTGATAAGACGGTACTCGCGGCTCGTCTCGTCGATAGCAAACTCTGGGTTCTCAAAGACCGCCTTGAATCGGTCGTCAGCAATGATCTCAGCTGCGCTCTTCTTGTCCCGAGCAAGCTCCGAAACCAGACCCTGGTTGAGAGCAGCCTTCTTGGAGACAGCCCCGCTGGTTCGGATTCGCGACTCGCGCTCCTTTTCAATGCGCTTCTTGATCTCGCGCTCTCGGTCCTCGCGGTACGCGTATGGGTTCGCAATGCTTCGCGCCTTATCGTACAGATCAGCATCAATGAAGTAACCGTGCATCGCGCTGACCACGAGGTTAGTACCGATCTTGTCTTCCAGATTGAGCTGCTGGAGTTCACGCCTCGTGACGAACTTGAGGTTCTGATACACAGCCCCCTGCCCAGAAGACTCCTCCATCTCCTCCGTGATGTTATCCAGGTAATGGCACCACTTCGGGGCCGGCGCAATTGACGGCAAGAAGTACATGTGCATCGGCTGGCCTTCGTTGGCTAGCATGATCATGCCACTGTCTGGAACAAGAGCCACGTCGTTGATGTCTACGGATGGCTGGCAAGAAGCATAGGGGTCGCCGTTGGCGGCATCCCAGATCTTGACAATCTTCTTATCCGCCGACAGAATCTTGTTAGGAGCTCCCTGAGTGTCTATCCACCGGATGCTGTGCACAGGGAACCCGTAGCCCTGGTCCTTGCGAAGCAGAGGCGCTGGGGATCGGAGGTCATACAGAAGCGTCTCGCCTTCGTGGGTGCCCACAGCAAACGACAGTGCATCTCCTGGCTTGTACGACACAGCTGTAATGCCTCCTCCAATGCCACCGTTTCCAGAAGAAGAGATCTGCGCAGCTCTTCTCCGGGCTCTCGGGTCCCAGAACTCTACAGTGCCGTCCTCCATGCCGCAGGAGACAAGCCCATGACATGAATTGATGTCCAGACAGTTAGCTCCCTCGCTTGCGAGCTCAAATGGGGCCATGAAGCGCCCCTGGTCGATATTGAGCCGGTATAGCTCGCTACTCGACGCAGCAATGTACATATCACAGTTCTGCGAGTTATAACTCAAAGCACGCCCTTCCTTGGGGATCCGCGACCGCGTGTGGATGCCTCCCTGGGCGTGGAATTCAACAACTCGGTTGCTCTGGAGGTGCACCGACTTGGTCCAGTCGTCTGAGATGAGCACGAAATCAATGTTCTCAGCATCAGTGTGCCGCTCAAACTTCTTCGACAGGTGCTGAAAGTCGTAGACGTGGATCTGGGGCTTATACACACCGGTCGCCATGCAGAACTGGCCATCTCGAGTCACTTTTATGCGGTTCGAGGCCTCTCGGAACTCAAACTCCTGGATCACCTCGATCCGGTTGGCATACTCAGCGTCCTGCTTAAGAGACCGCTTCCTCTTTCGAGCAAGCCAGTCTGGAATCACCCGCGACGCATTCGTGCCGGCTACTTGGTACACAGATACATCAGTACCCGAAGTCGACTTCAGAACCATCTCGTTCTTCTATGCCTATTTCTATGCTTTTTGGTAGTTGGTGATTTGATTTGATCTGCGATAAGAAAAAAAAAATTTCGGAGTGAAAAGTTTCAGCCGCGCCACACATTAACTATCCGTCGACCTCTCCAAACCTTTGTAATTGTAGCCTTTTGGTGAGTTGTAATTCGTTAATATTTTATATTTTTATAACCTCATTTGCCCTAACGAGTTTGCTTTGGTTAATTGGGGGGACCAGTCCCCCCAAGCCCCCCTGGGGCTCCGCTATGCGGAGGTTTTTCCCGACCTTCAGCGAAGCTGTAACAAAATTTTGTAACACTGTTGTTACCACTTGCAACATTAGCAAAATATCCGTAACAAACTGTCGTAACATCCGCCTACAATTCTCGTAACACCAACTACCAGATAAATTGTCGCAACACAAACCAAAAATTTTATTTCCTATTACGGTAACTAGTTACTGTATTTTTAATATCTGATCAACTGGATCCAGCCCTCCATGAGTACTGCTTCAATTGACTTGGGGGCCAGCCCCCAAACCCCCGTAGCTCCGCTTCGCGGAGAATCATTAATTTTCGCATGATACCCTGTACTTATTGGAATTGAAGCTTAGTAATAGGTGGATATATTAGGAAGCATCTCTAACACTATCAGCATCAGTTGTTCGTTTGAGACGAACGAGTTGAAAATGATTAACATGGAGGTAACTGGTAATTCATGGCCGATTGATTTTCCGAAATATGGCTCTATTCATAAGATGGAATAACAGTTATATAAACAATAGTTGCCTGGCTAATACTTCTTGATTGAGCCGGAGACTTCATAGACTGAGTAATACTACCCGGCAGTTTCCCGGAGTCGTGTACGACTTACGCTCTCAAAAATACCTGCTGTGCTATTGTACCTAGGTAGTACTACGAACACAACATTAGACCTGATCTCTGAAGAAACTGTCTGGTATACCATGTTCGGCCCATTAACTTGGTATATTCACTTAGACGGTGATTATGGCTATACAGAAGGAAACCATGCACGTAGTACTATAGTACAACATAGTACAGTACCAGCGGTATTACCAGAGTGGAAAGTGATATCCCAAACTAGCCGCAAGTAAACAATGCCCAAGTCAATTGAAGTACAGGATATTAATGAAAGGACCAGTCCCCCCAAGCTCGCGGAGGTTCATTGGCCACTACAGAAACCTCCGCGAAGCGGAGCTACGGGGGTTTGGGGGCTGGCCCCCAAGTCAATCGAAGCAGCTGGTATATAACGCGGAGTTACAGGAGATATAACAGGCAAGAGTCAGTCGCTCTGCTAACATGGAATACTGATCATTCCACAATCCTCTAGAATAGTATGCAGCACACTATACGGGCCCAGTTGGCTATCGTACTACAGTACCGGGTCAAGCGGGTCTAGCTATGCACCACCTATCACATTCTACATTCACATTTATTATGCATAATGCAACACTACACCACACCACCCCCTGGGGCGCGCCACAAGAGCCTCACCCACTACAACTGCCGTATAACCAGAGTACTACCAGTAGAATAAACCGGGGAAAATCCAACCAAATGAACACAGTTTATTAATAGACATATGCCCCCAGCTTATTAGATTTTATTTCTTTGATCGATTCCCGGGGGCCGGGTGGACGGGTAAGCGGGGGCGCGGCGGAGAAAGGCCGGCTCGGGAGCAGCGGCTTCCGCCGCCTTCGCCGCTTCGGAGGCGGCGCTCTGCGGCACAAGCCTGCGCGGCGCGCGCACCAGCCCTCAGGGCAAGGGTTTGTCCCCACATCATACCGCGTGCGCAGGCAAAGCGGCGGTAGCCGCATGGGAGGTGGCGCTCCGAAACAGGCAGGAAAAGGGAGGGGATAACGCGCGGCTCCGCGGCGGGAAAAAAAGGGCTGACCTGCGGCGCCTCCTTTTCTCTTTCTCTCTTCCATTCTGTTCTTCTTCTTTTTCCATTTCGTGTCTGAATTCGAAAAGGAAAGCAGTGAATTCGCAGGTGGATGCTCGTAGTTCATCTGTGTTAATTGACATTGAGACCTCCGTTATTGGTTCTGTGTAATTGGCGAGCCCATTATTAGTTCGCGTTCCATTTAAAGGCCCTCTCGAGAGAGTATTATAAGGGAAGTATGCCACCAGCCGCCAGCGAGAACAAGGCGCCGGAGCAAGAGGCTCCTTCCGTCAAGACCGAGAAGACCGTCTCCACTGTGCCTCAGGACGAGGAGCAGGCGTTGGACAGCCCATCAGTCGCTGCCGCCGCGGCAGAAGCGGCGGCAGCCGCCGTCCTGGGAGAAGACGCCGCGGGCGCAGGCGAGGGGGAAGTCTCCGCACCACTTGCGGCGCCGGCCGACGAAGAGTCAGGTGATGTCGCGGGCGCAGGCGACGAAGCCGCCGCATCTGATGTGGCTGAGGAAGACGCCGCAGGGTCTGAGGCTCGTGCGGCCGATGAAGATGACGACGAAGACGAAGACAACGACGAAGAAGAGGAAGACGACAAAAAGGAAGAGGAAGACAAGAAGGAGGACGACGACGATGAGCGAAGACCGTCAATTGCCAACCTGCTGAGCGCGTCGAAGGAAGTTGACGCCAAGGGGCGCAAGCAGCCGCCTATCCCCCCTCCCTTCTCCTACGGTTACTACCCACCGCCTCCTCCCCAGGGCGACGGCATAAGCCTACCGCCTCCGCCACCGCCGCCAATTCCAATGCCATCTGCTGAAGGCGAGGAGGAGGAAGACGAAGAAGGAGGCAAGAAGAAGGAAGGCGACGGCGACGGCAAGGGCGAAAAGGGCAAGAAAGTTCTTCCACCGCCACCACCACCACCGCCATCGTCCAAGGCTAACCTGACTGCGCAGCAGCAGCACCAGCAGTTGCAGCAGCAATACCAGTACCAGATTTACCAGTACTACCAGCAGCAGTACCCGGCCTACGCTGACGCGCTCGTACAGTACTACCAGCAGATGTACTCCAACATGGGCCCACAGCAGGCGGCCGCCGCAGCTGCTGCGGCAGCTGCGGCTGCTGCCAACCCGTACCAGTACAACCAGAACTACTACTATCCGGGCTACGGCGGTTCGTCATCCTCGGGCGAGGGAGGCTCTAACAACGGCGGTGGGTACAACTACGAAGCCGCAGCCGCAGCAGCCGCGGCTGCCGCCGCTGCGGCTGCGGCTGCGGGGCTTAAGCACGGGCGCGACGACGACGACAAGAAGCGCCCGGCCAAGAAGCGCAAGAGCGATGCCGCGGGCGATGCCGGCGGGTCGGCGTCTGCGGCGCGAGGCCCCGTCTCGACCGAGCGGCCGTACGCGTGCGGCATTGAGGGGTGCCACTGGTCGTTTGCACGGCTCAGCGACCAGCGACGACACCTGCGGTCACACCAGAAGCCGACGTTCCACTGCCCGTACTGGGAGACGGATCCGACGTGCCACCGCAACGGCGGCGCGTTCAACCGACTGGACGTGCTGAAGCGGCACCTGCGGCTCGTACACTACGTTCAGTTTAAGCAGAGCGACAGCGGCTGGTGTCGCGTGTGCCAGAAAATGTTCCCTTCGCCGAAGCACTTTGTCGACCATTGCGAGAAGTGTGCCCAGGCGGCGCGTCCTGCTGAGTGGAAGGTTGAGTCTGGCGACATGACCGAGGCTGGCGGCAACAAGCGGAACCATCTCACTGTGACGGACGGGCGATTCGGCGACGAGCCGACCATGATGGCCATGCAGAAGAAGAAGAAGGGTTCGGAAGAGGAAGAGGGCGAGAAGTCTTCGGACGGCGAGTCAAAGGACGGTAAGGAGCAGTCGGCAGAGGGAGAGCCGCAGCCTGGCTCGTCGGCCTCGCCGGCCGAAAAGCGGGTTGTCGTTGGCCATACGAGCGACGTGCGAGGCGATAAGGAGAAGCCTCGTGGTAGAACTAACAAGCAGACACTGTCACAGAGTATACAAGCCGGACACCATGTCAGCGCTGAGTAACTTATTAAGTCTTATTTAACTATTTTATTTTGTCCCATTGCAATTGTATAATTACTTCAATTGGTTGTACGTTTTCATTTCTCGACGATCGTTAGTTGTGATTGGTTGTGCATATTCATTTCTCTTTCATGGATTTATCAATAGTTGGCTGTAGATATTCATTTCTCTCTCCTGGATTTAGCTCTATTTGATTTAACTGTTTGTACCGTACTGTTAGTTGATTGTGCATATTGTCTCCTATTACATAACGCACTTACTGTTAGTTGTAAGATTTAATTGACAAAACTTCATCTCAGGGGATCATATGGGAAGCCTGTTATGATATTAACGTATTATTATCAGTAAAATAGATTCAGATAAGATGACAAAAAAAATAGATATAGCAATTGATATAGCAATTGGTTACACATGGGATCGCGTTGCTCCGCTACAGTATAGCGCCAGAGGACGAGACTTGGGTATACAAAGATGCTACATATGTATGCTATATAAAGCAACAGCTTAAGAGTACATGAAAGACGACAAAGACGCTACATATGTAGGATAAAAGCATATGTTTGAGAGTACAGGAGGACGACATATGCTACACTGTACTCTATACAAAATAGACTAAAAGCATGAGGACGCGTAATAAGCCAGTTGTCGTTGACAACCGTTACCTGTAAGTCAAGACATTGTCAAACTAGACACTTGCGTGCATTCGCTCTTCGGTACCTCACGCTGTGCTGCCAAGAGCCGCAAATCAATACGTAGTCTTCATCGAGGCGATACATCGGATCGATCCGATTTTCCGTGCAGCCGAGATCTCGCAGTACAACCGCCCTCGCCTGTTTCAAGGAGCTGCGTATTGCTATTGCAGTTAACGTATTGCTACGAGGGCCAAGTATTGTACCGTGCTTTGTATGCAGTACACTGCCAGGTTGTCCAGTAGAACAGTACACATATGTAGCTTACCTGTCTTTTGCAGGACGCGTAGGGGTTGCATGTACCGTGGATGCGTTAACCAGGGTTGACTGAGCTTTTGCGGCACGGTACAGAGAAGGGCTCCGAAGGTACGGTACTCCCGCGCCATGTTGAGATAATATGAATTTTTATTATTAAATATTTTGATTTTGCCCCGTTTAGGCCATGCGATGAGACACTGTTTCACAGCCGGGGAACGAAAAATAAACATTGATATTTACTATCATATATTACACATCAGCTGTAACAAAGCTGGGTTTCGTTACAAGATTGCAAGCTTCCGGTCAAGGCGCATACGGTCGACAGGTACTTTAATTTGGGGCGATTCTTTGCATATATTGCGGACAACCCTGGTCTCCTGTCGCCGATATGCACGTGAGGGCAGCTTTTGATTGAGATGGATCTGCCGTCCAGCCATTGTGTAATATCGCAACAATATTTCAGCCAATTGTTGCTAAATAGTTTTGGTAACTTTGTATGGATTTTGGAATAACAACCATACAACAGATACGAAGAGATAACTGGCTCTCGGCCCATAGGTCATGTGCTTGGCTGTAGATGTTTTTATTGTTACACATTCCAGCTCTTTCCAGCCGTTGGTGGAATCTCATCGTCACCAGATGTATCTGCATTCCTCAGACAGGGGCCTGTGCGGGCAGCTAGGCACTTGCATAGCGGTAGTACGGGTGGGATAGATCACTCTCAGTGAAAATCTGGGGAGGGGGAGGCGCCCTGGTCCTTACACCTGTCTTATCCCTTGCCTCCTGGCGATGGAACATCCACCTGCTATCGTGCGTCGAGATGCAGTAAGCAACCCAGGAATTTGGTATTGCCGGGTACACAGAAGGAGGAAGGTGTAAATAATTCACGCCCTCGATCGCTTCCCCGATATACACATATGCGATGCATTATATATACAGCATGTCACCCTCCTGCAACCAATTATTCGATTTTCCCCTATCCAACGTATAAACAAACCAATTTAACGAAATTCCAGGCTAAACAATTTATATTCTCTGATCTATTTATTTGATACCACTATTCCTCAAAAAGAACCCACAAAATATAAGAATGAGAGAATACCAGGTGGTAGTGCTAGGCGCTGGAGGAGTGGGCAAGTCCTCAGTCACAGTCCAGTACGTGCAAAATCAATTCACCGAGACCTACGACCCAACAATTGAAGACTCATATCGAAAGAATACTTGGGTAGACGGTAGATCGTGCACACTGGAGATTCTCGACACCGCGGGCGTCGAACAGTTCACCGCCATGCGCGAACTCTACATCAAAAATGGCGAGGGATTCATCTTCGTCTATAGTGTTGCGAATGAAGACTCACTGCTTGAATTGCTGGAGCTGCGAGAGCAGGTGTTGCGCATCAAAGACTCGTCTTCCGTGCCAATGGTGCTGGTAGCCAACAAGTGCGATCTCGAGTCAGAACGCGTCATTTCGCCCGAGCGAGGAGTCGAAGTCGCCGAATCCTGGGGCAAGATGCCTTTTTACGAGACCTCGGCCAAGTACCGATCCAATATTGACGAAGTGTTCACTGACCTCGTGCGGCAAATCATGCGCCGCGACTCTGCGTATGGCTCCCCAAGCCTGTCTCCCGAAGATGCGAGCCGCCTGAGCCATCATTCAAAGCGTAATAGCGGTTCAAGCCGCAAAGGCAAATTCTGGCGACACCTTTCCGAGTCTTCTACCTTCTCATCTCATGATCACCAGAACGAGCCGACAACTCCACCGCCAGTGGCTCCAGGTCCTCAATTGGTACACCACACAATTTCCAAGGCTAAGCTGCTGAAAGCGAAGCAGTCGCGTCTACAAATGGCCCGCGACGACAGGGAGTGTACCATTATGTGACCACTACGCTTTATTTTATTTGTTACGACCCTTCATGACCTTTTTAAGTATACTAACCTGACTCACGCTCATCAGCCCTTGAGTAATGATATTACGTATTTATAGGTAAACTCTTCAATTTTGTAGATCTCCATTGTAAAGTAGGATCCACCATTTAAGTATTCAAACACCACACATTAGAGACCTCATGTACCTCCGCCCTAGGCAACGAAGTTTAATCAAGATTATTATTTATGTATTGGTAGCATATATTGCCATCATAGAGAAATGAATTAGCCCATTATCTCCCATAGAGTTAGAAATTAAAGATTTCTGAAGTGATTACCTGTAGAGGATTTTTCACACCCTAACATGGTTTTTCGGTACCGCTCAATTGTCCTTGACCGGGTACAGTATTTTTGCTCCTTTCAGCCTTTTTTATCTTAGCAGGCTTCCTTGTACTCGTCATCAAACAGCAGTCTCGTTACAAGCTTTTCACGTAATACCCTGAGAGGCGCTCAGGATCTTTTATTATTGACGTCTTATGTTGGCAAAGTATAGACACTGTCCCCTCGCGCACCATCTCCGACACTATCAGCATCGCATGCTAAGAAAAACATTTTGATTAGGATCTGATCCTAGCCAAAAATCTATAGTTAATCTTAGTTATAAGGAGCATATAATAAACCGATCACAGGCGTCAAGACGTGTTTTATATATCCAATCGCTTGCTAGTATTATCGATTGAAGTGGGCGCTGGAGGGCTTTACACATACCAATTGAACCCCCCGAACTCTCTGCAGAGAGATACTGGAGGATTTTTGCCAAACACTGCAATTGACCCCTCGAACTCTCCGCGAGGAGTACCGGAGCCTTTAGGGCCGTATGAACTGCAATTGTCCCTCGAACTCTCCGAGGGGGGCACCGGAGGGGCTTTTTTTGAGCGCCCGTGCTCTCC
This sequence comes from Blastobotrys vanleenenianus, assembly GCF_965637985.1. Lineage (NCBI taxonomy): Eukaryota > Fungi > Ascomycota > Dipodascomycetes > Dipodascales > Trichomonascaceae > Blastobotrys > Blastobotrys vanleenenianus. The sequence goes on along the minus strand of NW_027481885.1, from coordinate 530,956 downwards.
GCGGGGCCTGAGGGGCTGGCCTTCAGGAAAGCGAGAAAGAAGGTGAATTGTACTTTGGTGGTGTAAGCAATTGACTTTCTGAGCTCTCCGCGGAGCGGAGGTAAGGGGGTCTGGGGGGCTGGCCCCCCAGGAACACAAGCAGCAAGGCTGAATAGTCAGTCTAAGCGAAGTCGCAACAATTGAAATATAATTTTATTATTAGATAGGTCGGAGAGGTTACATTCTCCAAATGCCAAAGCCGGTCTCCTCCTGTGAAGGAGCCCGAGCCGTGTTGTTCTGGCCCCTGCTGATATCAAGCGCTCGGCCAAGATAGTTTCTAGTATCCTGTGGTCGGATGACACCGTCGTCCCACAGCCTGGCCGAGCCGTACTTGACCTCAGTCTCGCTCTCGACACGCTCCTGGAGCTCGGCATTGCCAGACTTGGAGCCCACAGACGACATGACCTGCGTCAGCTGCTCAGGGCCCATAACACCGGTCTTGGAGTTTGGCCACGTCCACAGGAATCGCGGCTCGTAGGCTCTGCCGCACATACCGTAGTTACCAGCACCGTAAGAACCACCAATGATGACAGTGTACTTCTCTACGCCGGCGCCAACGACAGCATTGACCAATTTGGCACCGTTCTTAGCAATGCCGCCTCGCTCGGCCTCCGAGCCGACCATGAACCCAGAAATATTCTGCAGGAAGACAAGCGGGATGTTCCTCTGCTTGCACAGCTGGATGAAGTGGGCGCCCTTCAGAGCAGCCTCGCTGAATAGTGGGCCATTGTTGGCCAGAATGCCCACCTTGTGGCCCCAGATCTCAGACCACCCGCACACCAGCGTAGTTCCATAGTTCTTCTTGAACTCGCTCATGCGAGATCCGTCTACAATTCGCGCAATGACTTCACGAACGTCGTAGCCAACCTTGAGGTTGGTCCCGACAATGCCATTGAGCTCCTCAGGGCTATACAGCGGCTCCTCGATCTTCTTCTTCTCAGTGGATGGAGGAAGGGATTGGACACCCAAGTTGCCCACGCACTGTCGAAGAAGGGCAATACCTTCCTCCTCAGAATCTACGGCATAGTCGACGACTCCACTCACGGTGGAGTGCATCTCACCACCACCAAGCTCCTCCGCAGAGACCACCTCACCAGTGGCCGCCTTTACAAGCGGAGGACCCGCCAGGAAGATGTGGCCTGTCTTCTTGACGATAATGGCCTCATCACTCATGGCTGGGACGTAGGCTCCACCGGCGGTACAAGGACCCAGAACCAATGCGAGCTGCGGGATCCCCTGAGAGGACATGCGGCTCTGCTGGAAGAAGATGCGACCAAAGTGGTTGTGGGATGGGAAAACGTCGGCCTGGTGGGGGAGGTTGGCTCCACCGGAGTCTGAGAGGTACAGACAGGGCAAGCGGTTCTCCATGGCAATCTCCTGGGCTCGCAGGTGCTTTCTGACGGTAATTGGGTAATAAGTTCCGCCCTTTACGGTGGAGTCATTGGCGATGATGAGGCATTTGACGCCTCGCACGATACCAATACCGGTGATGATACCTCCGGCCCGGATCTCGTCCTTGCCGTACATCTTGTGTCCAGCAAGCAGAGAAAACTCCATAAAGCTGGTGCCAGGATCAATGAGACGCGCGATTCTGTCTCGGGGCAGAATTTTGTTTCGCGCAAGGTGCTTCTCACGGATCTTGTCCGGGATTTCGCTGGCAATGCGGGTGTGCAGGCTCCCCATTTCGGAGATGAGGGCCTTCATGGAGTTGGACTTTTCGGTGAAATCTGGCGAGGTGGTGTCGACAGTGGTTCGAAGGACTTCGAGTTGTCTCTCAGCGTCGGTCGTCAGCATCCGTCGCATCATGGGCAGGCGGGCAGTGACGAGCTGTCTTCGCACCATGGGGGTGAGTGGGCGCACAATGAATCTCATTTTGCAAATTCTAATGGCTTGATCTAGTCGTTTGATTTGGTATGACCTGCTTGTAATATATCAGGGTTCTTATGGTTTAATCTGGTAAGACCCGTTTATGTCGCGGTTTATAATAATTTAATCTGGAAAACCCCTTTAAATATATCGAGGCTTGTAATGATTTAATCTGATAAACCGAATCCAATGGTAAAATCGTTTAATAGTAATCCTGATTCCAAAGGTTATCGTTTATTATCGTTTATTGTTACTCGTAATTCGATTTAAATATATCGGCAAGGTGGGGCCGTGATCGAAGGCCCGGAGGAACCCCGTGTACCCCACATTCTCCAACTGACCGGCAACATCTCGGTGCATGAATTTTGTCCGAACAATCTCCGCAGGCGTGTAGCATATTTAACCAGGAGAGTCCGTCATCAGCATCTTCTCTTATCTATTCGCATTATCGTTGATTTTTCGATTTTCGAATATATCTTTGATTTTTTTTGCCTTTTGCCTGTTTGGTACCCCGCTGAGACACCAAATTCGAAATTGGTAATTCATTATTTGAATTAATTCGAAATTCGAAATCCAAACTCCAAAATAGCCGAAATTCAAATATAACATGTTCAGATTAACCACACGAGCAATCCGAACCGTCCCCAAGGCTCGTATCCCAGCCGTACGATTCATCTCTTCCACCAGAGCCGAAATCGAAGAGCTGAGAAGCGCTACGCAGGACTTCTGCAAGCGTGAAATTACGCCAGAAGTCGCGGCCAGGACAGACAGCGAAAATGCTTTCCCCAACGAGCTGTGGCCAAAGCTAGGTGAGGCTGGTCTGCTCGGAATCACCGCCAAAGAACAGTACGGTGGCTTGGGCCTGGGCTACCTGGCGCATTCTGTCGTCATGGAGGAGATGTCCAGGGCCTCTGGGTCAATTGCGCTCTCGTATGCAGCTCACTCTCAGCTCTGCGTCAACCAGCTGACCCTCCACTCTACTCCAGAGCAGGGAGAGAAGTTCCTGCCTGATCTCATTTCCGGACAGAAGATCGGAGCCCTAGCCATGTCCGAAGCCGGTGCGGGCTCGGATGTCGTCTCCATGAAGACTACTGCTAAGGCTACTGAGGACGGCTCGGGTTACGTTCTCAACGGCACCAAGCTGTGGATCACCAACGGTCCTGACGCCGATACGTTGGTGGTTTACGCCAAAACCGACCCCCATGCCGGGTCCAAAGGCATTACTGCATTCATTGTGGAAAAGGGCATGCCAGGGTTCTCGTGTTCTCGAAAGCTTGATAAGCTTGGTATGCGAGGCTCCAACACTGGTGAACTTGTATTTGAGAACGTTTTCGTGCCAAAGGAGAATGTTCTGGGCAAGCTCAATGGCGGTGTCTACATTCTCATGAGCGGTCTGGATTACGAGCGACTGGTTCTCGCGGCGGGTCCAGTTGGTATCATGAAGGCGGCTCTCGACGAAACCCTGCCATATGTCCATCAGCGAAAGCAGTTTGGCAAGCCCATTGCCCACAACCAGCTTCTCCAGGGCAAGCTGGCTGACATGTACACTAAGTATGCTGCTTCGCGGGCCTATCTCTACTCTGCTGCTGAGGCTGCAGATGCTGGTGTGAAGGACACCAAGGACTGTGCCGGTGTCATTCTCTACGCCGCCGAGCGGGCCACTGAGGTCTGTCTCGACGCCATTCAGTGCCTTGGTGGCATGGGCTATGTTAACGAGACCGTTCCAGGGCGTTTGCTTCGAGATGCCAAGCTTTACGAGATTGGTGCCGGAACTTCGGAAATTCGACGAATGGTCATCGGCAGAGCTTTCAACAAGGAATACCGGGAGTAGTTTCTATACTTACTATACATACAATGCATTATTCATCGAGATCACCGCGAAGCGAAGCCACGGGGATCTGGGGGCTGGCCTCTAGAGAGTTTGCCAACCTCAATCAACTAGTTCGGAGCGAGTTCGGTTAACCAGCTAGTCACTCGCGTACTTCAGGACGATTTCGGAGAATTGGGCTGATTTCGGAACGTCGTTGTGTTTGCCAGAGGCAGACTCTCGGATGACTTTACCCGCACCTGTGAATCGTTCCACTGCAATCTTGGGCTGGAACTCTTCATTCAGCAGTTCGTCCTCTGTGGAGTGGACCACAACCAAGTTGGCAGAGCCTGGTATTGGGTGGTTAATTGGCGAGAGCTCCGTCCACCTCGCCTGGTCGCCAAAAGCGGCTTCTACGAACCCAGAGTAGGATTTGTCTTCGTCAATCAACGCAGGCAGGTCGTAAATTCCCTCGCACCCGACCACATATTTGCATTTTTTCAGCATTTCCTTAGCATTTGGGTAATTGTCTTTTGGATGCTGAAGACATTGAAGGGCCAAACACGCGCCTGCGGAGTGACCGACGAGGGTTATTGATTCAACCTCGTGGTTTTTGGCTAGCACTTCTAGCCCTGCTAGGGTGTCTTCTAGATGGGCTGGGTGAACTACTTCTGGCGTCAGCCGGTAGTCCATAGCAGCTGTGGAGAACCCGTGAGCTTCCATAGTCTTCAGCAGGTTGTCTCCGTCATGAAGATCCATCTTGGGGTCTCTCCAGGCACCGCCGTGAATATACACGACCCAATGCTTCGACCCGTTTGAGGATATTTTGATCCGTTGGAGCCCATGCAACCCGTGAACAATAATATGATCCTCCATGGCTAACAAATTTGCTGTATTCTATGCTGTACTATATTCTCAGGATATAGAGAGATGGCTATAGTGGGGAGTGGTGCTCCGGAGGCATACCGGCCGTTATGCTAACCGTCAACAGTCGAACTACCGGTATTGTAACAAATGTTACAATATATACCGGTATTCATATATGTTTTCAGTCCCCCCATTGTTGCTCTTGAGTGTTATTCGAGGGCCAGCCCTCGAGCTCCCGTAGTTGGGGGCTCTGCCCCCAAACCCCCGTAATATGAGATCTCCGCGAAGAAGCGGAGCCCCAGGGTTGGGGGACTATAAAGGAATAGAAAAGTACCAGGTAAGCAGCTGATATCAATACTCCCTCTGGCTATGGTATCTGAATACAGTGACTATATTACGGGTGAATTGATTGGAAATGATACCCGGGTCATATCCCATAGTAGCCATTGGGCAATTCTGAGGGAAATAATAAATATATCACTTGAATTGGCAAAGCAGATGGTCACTAGGTCAGATTTGTAGTGGGATAGCATTGCCTTATTCACCGACATAGGATTAGTCCAAATAAGTGCTAGTACTTGAAATCTGTTGACTAGTCTTGATTGATGCAGTGTATGTCGACTATCAATGCCAGTTATATCATGAATCATTAAGATTTAAGAAAATCAGCATTCAGTTCCATTCTACCCTGAGTCCGGTCCTGATGCTACTCTTATGACACTTAACAAATGGATTGGCATATCATAATTGGTTATAGTTTTTTGTTGTCTGTAGGAAACAACCAATGAATTACGGAGACACAGATTGTAAATTCTTAGTAACAGGTGAGATTGCGGATTGTAAGAGCTGAAGAAATTTGTAACAAATATTACAAAGAGAGTTGGGAGGTCGTTACAGAAACAGACCAGCATCCCTTACTGTCAGTAACAACCGGGTCAGTTTTGCCGGCATTTGGTTACAGACTGTTACAAAAACTAGCGCTGTTGGGAGATTTTGTCACAAAATGACTCTTCACTACTGTAACCCCGAAACAAAATATGCACAAATCACCTGAAGAACACCACGGCAGCAGCGATACGGAGCAATCTCTCGGCGAAGCCGAGCCCTAGGGGGGGGTTGGGGGACTGGTCCCCCAAGTCATACGATTTTTTGTCCTGAAGTCACAGTTTGGACTAACGCGATCTCGTGGACCAACCAACCACCGCATTTACAACAATCGCCACGGCGCATAACGCAATTTATATAATATAGTTCCCCGATAGTGGTTCTGTAACTAATTGCTCATTTCACGAATCAATGCCATATTGATCGCACGGGATAAACATCACGGGATATAACCGTTGGCGGATGCGGCGCGCTTATTGGTTGATGCCTCTTTTCGGAAATATGAGCAACAGATTATCAGATCGGCTCCGATGCCTGCGCAAGCACTATGGACTCACGAAAAAGTTATCAATCAGATAAAACCCTCGCAACGGAAGCGTCGAACTCGCTAACCGAAATACTGGCTTTCCCTCCGTGATGTTCGCCGCGGAGGAGGAATTAGACTCTCCTTACTACCGTGAGAATCCGTTTGAGGGCCCGGCCGGGGAGGAGCTCATAGAAAGGGTTCTGGATGGCCGGGTGCTTTGCCAGCACTACCTGGGTCTGCTTCTGGCAGCCCTAGCCATCGTTGTGATCAGTCACTGGGTCACCAAGCTCTATATATCGAGCAGACGCATCCGCTTACACTCCAGCTCTTCCAGACCCCATCTGGACGTTGAGCTCCAACAGGAGCCCGAGAAAAGTGCCCAGTCCCTCTGGCGAAGGGCCCGGCTGAAAGTAGACGCTTTCCTCATGTCACAGCCAGATGGCGAAGATACTGAAAGCTGGGGAATGATATTCTTCCTCGCAATCTATCTGGCTTTGACGCTATTCTATTCTTTCTACGATACTTCATACCATCCACTGGTGCTAGGGTTCCGCCTGGGGATGCTTACTTGCATGAACCTGGCCTTTCTCTACATTCTCGGGGCTAAACACACTCCTCTATCGTGGCTCACGGGATGGTCGTACGAGCAGGTGAACGTTCTTCACCGCTGGAACGGTGCTTACTGCGTTTTCGCCATTATCATCCACACAGCGGTCTTCTTATACTATTTCAAGCTCTCCTATTGCATGACCAACCTATGGACTATCATGGGAATGATAGCTGGTCTCAGCTTCTTCATAATTGGTGCTACTTCGATTAAGACGGTCCGGATCAAGATTTATGAGCTGTTCTATGCGTGCCACTTTTTTCTTTCGGTCATCTCCATGCCAGCTATCTTCTTCCACTATCCGACTTCGCGACCGTATGTAGTTGTTTGTGCTATCAGCTTCGCATACGATAAGCTGTTCCGCGTGCTCTTCGACTACCGGTTTGTTCGGTGCGACATGTCTGTTGCTCCCGGAGACACGGTCATTGTAAAAATCCACCAGAACCCTGAGGATGGGCTCTTCTTCCGGCGACCATATTCATACAAGAAGGGCCAGCACATTTTCCTTACAGTCGTGGGCTGTGGAATTCTTCAGTCTCACCCATTCACCATTGCATCGCATCCGGCCTGTTCCGAGACGCTGGACGTAATCATCCGAGCTCGCCAGGGGTTTTCGAGAAGATTGCTAGACCAGCTGCTTGCGAACGGATCTCAAAAAGTCACTAGATGGGCCATCATGCACGGACCCTACGGCGTTGAGCCACTGGGCATGCCGGATGCTTACATCCATGCCGACCAAGAAAAAACGCCTCGTGCGCAGTGTCCGAGTTTCGTTCCAGAATGGACTGACCGGTTCAACTCGTCGTCACGCTTTGCGCCAAACGAGGAACCAGGTTCTACAGCGGGGAGCCCATTGCTGGTTGAAAACGAAAATCGCCGTCAGCGGCAAAAGATTATCCTCGTGTCGGGCGGCGCAGGCGTAGCATTCACTTACCCAATGTACCTGGAGTACCAGTTGGCCAATGAGTCTCAGCCGGACGGAGCTCCACTGTTTGATGTTGAGTTTCTGTGGGTTGTGCCTCGGCGAGAGTTTAGCGAATGGGTTGACTTGGTTGACCCGGGGAAGATGAGGCTGTGGGTCACGCGGGAGCAGGGGCGGCCGGATCTCAATGAGCTCATTCGAGATATGGTTGGCGACTCCTCGCGCGTATGGTTGGGTTGTTGTGGTCCGGAGAATCTGCTTAGAGCTTGTCGAAATACCATTGCGGATCTTAGAGCAGAGGGCAACTCTGAAATGCATTACTACGCCGAGAGATTTGGGTGGTAATTATACTGCGCCGATGGATTATGGTGGTGATTACTGCGCCGAGCAATTCGGGTTGTGAGTTGTATATGTATATCACGAATTAATGACCAGACTATTTAATATTTTTTCTTCAAAAAATGGTATCTTCCTCATGGACGATCGTTAGTTCCAATTAGAACAAGCCTGATCTTCGTACTGGTTCCTGCTTAAGTCTGGTGTTGATGAATTGAAAGTAATCTTTGTCTAAATGGTGTAAACTACGGGGTATGGAACAATGCTGCAGATCTGGAGATTGCTCAGGGGACTAGACAATCGCGGGGTAGTGTACAGTATACAAGATTTGGAAAGCCGGTCCATAAAGTTTTATTCCCCGAGTGATTCACATGAGTTGCATATGTTTTTATTGGTGGGGGATTTTTCTGGTAAACAACCGTAACAGCAGTTATGATCCAAGGTTCAAGCTTTTCAATTTCTATCTCGCTTTGGTTCTTCATGGTAGGCACTCACGACCTATAGAATTTGGAAATTTCCAGTGCTATTTTCTTATCTCGTATTGTCTGAAGCGTATAATCTTTACCTGATAAATACCCTTCACCATGGTGTACCGGTACTTTACCAGTGAATGGAATCCTATTTTCTAATGCGCAGCGATATTCCACCTGCAGGTACTAAATATGTGAATTAAGAGAGCTTTACTGAACATATTTGGCAATAAGTTTCTCTACCGAATATTATGAGCACATAGGGGATAATCACATGGGGCTCATGCGGCTTAGCACTCTTTTATAAATTGCGAGATCTATTGCTAGCTAATGTATACGTATAGCTGAGTTCCCAAATCAGGTGCCTTGCACATTCCTGGTACCACTCGGAAGAGCCAATGATGATAAATGCCTCAATAGTACCCATGCAAATAGAACCAATTTTAAACGGTTGGAAAATGGCCTTCTCTATAAAACTGGTACATCCTCCATTTTAATACGCATATCCAGTTACGGTAATCAAAATTTACCCTACAATTTAATTGGCGAGTAGCATTTTGACCTGCTTGCAACCCAGATCCACCACGTAAAACGACCCGGAAATATGAGCCCTATACGTAGTGGTACGTTGGAAGTGAATTTACCCGTTACGTTGGAAGCGGCCCCGCCGTATGCAGTGCGGGGTACCTTCACCCGGATGCAGCATTTTCCCGAAAAAGGCGGCCCCTGCCCAGGATTTCAAATTGTGGGCCGAGGAAAAATGAGGAAATTCAGGATAAATCTGAACTTTTAGCCGTCCAAGTAGACGTGCGCCCGTATTGGCTGTATCGGAGGAGGACGCACACCAGGAGTAATATCGACGGTTGATCCGGGGTAATGAAAAATTTTGCAGCCTCTGTGGGGATCCCCCCCATGCGGTCCGATAGACATTACTGGAATAGGGAACCGGGGGGAAAGCGTCCAGATCTCATCCGTAGTATAAATAGGGGGGCTGCTTTACCATTCATTTCATTTTTCTTTACTCAATTGTAAATATAAAAATTTAATCATGCAGAACCCAAGCTTTGTTCTTAAGAAGGAGCTCGAAGTCGCTTTCGAGGACCGACCAGTCCCAGAGATCAAGGATCCTCATGATGTTAAGATTAACGTCAAGAAGACCGGTATCTGCGGCTCTGATGTCCACTACTATCTCCATGGCCGTGTTGGCGACTTCATCCTCAAGGCGCCAATGGTGTTGGGCCACGAGTCTGCTGGTGAAGTTGTCGAGGTCGGCTCTGCCGTCACCAGCCTCAAAGTCGGCGACCGAGTCGCCATGGAGCCGGGCGTGCCATCGCGATACTCTGACGAGTACAAGTCTGGCCACTACAACCTGTGCCCACACATGGCCTTCGCTGCCACTCCACCATACGATGGTACCCTCTGCAAGTACTACATTTTGCCAGAGGACTTCTGCGTCAAGCTTCCAGATCAAGTGTCTCTCGAGGAGGGTGCCATGATCGAGCCATTGAGTGTTGGCGTGCACTCAGTCAAGAACATGGGTATCACTCCAGGCGCCAAGGTTGCTGTCTTTGGTGCGGGCCCAATTGGTCTCGTGTGCACTAGCGTGCTGAAGGCCTTCGGTGCTACCACCATTGTCACCGTTGATCTTGTTCAGAGCCGACTTGACCTGTCCAGGGAGTTTGGTGCTACCCACACTTTCGTCCCACAGAAGGGCGACACTCCAGAGCAGTCGGCTGCCCGAATCCAGGAATTGATTGGCGGCGTTGCTCCAGAGTTCGTTCTGGACGCCTCCGGTGCTGAGCCATCCATCAACACTGGTGTTGCCCTTATCCGACCGGGCGGAACGTACATGCAGGTCGGCAATGGCAAGCCAATTATCGAGTTTGCCATGTCTCGAGTTGTTAACAAGGAGTTGACCGTCAAGGGTTCGTTCCGATACGACTATGGTGACTACAAGACTGCTGTTGAGTTGGTTGCTTCTGGCAAGGTCAATGTTAAGAAGCTTATTACCCATACCGTTCCATTTGAGAAGGCTGAGGAGGCTTATCAGTTGGTGCGAGAGGGCAAGGCTGTCAAGTGCATCATAGACGGTCCAAACTAATCCAATATTTTTTAGATTATTTATTAATGACATGCAATTTATGAATCCTCCTATTGTAATTGGTACAGAGAGGTAGGCGGAAAACCTGCTTGAAATATTGTACTAGTAATTAATTGAAGACTGGTAGGCGAAATCTGATTACTCTTTTTCGTAGCTACAACGATAGAGTGATAAAACACAACTTTGAAGGAATAAAATACTTATATGTGAACTTTGAATAAGTAAAACACTGTAAATGCGAGTTTTTCCAAAAAAATTGAATACCGGTAGTTGATCAAATTCTCAAATATGACAATTGAGCTTACAATAAAGGCTCATTCGTTCTACCAGTATGCGTTGCATCACTTTCAATGGAAAAAAGCTCCATGGTTCAAAGGAACAGCCTTCTATCAAGCGTTCTACCAACTTATCTTGATTCTATTTCAAATCTGGGGAAAAGCTGGTTCGAAGGAACAATTCTTCTATTAAGCAATGGATTGGACAACATCTAACTTGTAACACGTGTACCCCTAGTACGGCGAACAGTAATATATTGACTAATCTAATTAAATGAGATTTCAAATAAAATAGTAATTGCCAAGGGGCCGATTCCACAGCGATCGAGCATTGGCCATAGCCATCAGTAGTCAATAGCACAATTCAAAGAAACCGCGCTATTTGTATCCAAAAGTTGAATTTAATCAATTTATCTACAAGACAATATATAAGATACAGCTCTTTGTATCCCAAAATAAATATGTGTTGAACATGCAAAAATTGGAAAGTGGCCTAGTTGAAGTTAGTTGGCCTTCTTTTGCTTCTCGGCGTCTCGTCGAGCGTAAATCTTAGCCGTGAATGGTTCCTCGAACTTGAGAGCAATCGAATACATAACATAGACGAGGACAGTCAGCAAAACACCGGATGGCTTGCCGAACCAAAGCGCAGTACCCAGGAAAGACATAGCCGACCCGTGGTACATTGGATTGTTCGACACATTGAACGGGAAGGAGGTCACCCGGTGGTCCATGAGAATGCCGAAATAGTCACCCAAGTAAGTGCCGGTGACTCCGAGGGCCCACATCGAGGTAAGCACGAGAATATTGCCCCAGGCAAAGAGAGCGGCAGCAATGCCCTTGACCCATACTGGCTCAAGGTACGGGCACACCAACTGGTCTCGCAGAGCCTGCTCGTACAGATAGTCTCGTAGAATACCCAGCGAGAAGATGGAGATAGCCAGCAGGTAGCATCCCAGTTTTCGGTTGCCGAATGCAAGCTTGGTCAGAATCTTGGTACTGTACTCGGCCCGGGCAACAATGTTCCAGTAGGTTGGATTGAATACAATCGACGCCGCAGCCAGCTGGAAGCTTGGCTGGGTAATGTCAATTCTATATTTCGAGAGGAACTCAGCAGCCTGTGAATAATAGACCTCCATCGTTTGTCAACTGCTCAATGCGTGTCAAGTCGATCTCTCTCTTCCGACAGATCACTCACTTCTTCGGAGTACGCGTTTTGTTGGGGTGGCCATTCACATGCTGCTTTGGCGCGCGCAGTTTTTCACCGTGCGGCGTTGACCCGTGCGGCTCAACAATCTTGATTTCTGTCTTGAGCGTGGCTATTTAAACCTTGTACCTTGTATTCACTCACATATGCTATGGTAGGGAGTTACTTGGAGTGCCGCCGGTCGTTTCAATTGTTGTATTGCCGGCTAGACTATTGATACTGCTGTTGGCACTGATATTGCAATGGCTATCAATCCCATCAGTTCATCAGTTATAAACCAGTACATTACCAGAAAAGACTTAGTATCAGAAAGTTCATTGCAAATATATTTTGCATATAAAGTGTGCCAAAGGAAATGTTGCACGCGGTAAATTTCCAAAAGCCAACTCCAAACAGCTGTCAGTCGGTGTTATCACACCAATACATCCACTTTGCTGATTATTACCCGTTAATAATAAAAAAGGGGAACTTTTTAGCCTCCCTATAGAGTATTGATTGCATAGGCGTATGTGCAGGCCGCTGCATAGGATCCTCATATCATGCACGATCCTCATTTCATGACACCGCCGATCCATCGGTCCAAACCTAGCACCGCAAAAGATGACTAGTCAATTCTCCCTAACCTAGAAAACCATTAATGACAGGTCAAGTGCAAGAAGTTGACCTCGATAGGGCCCCAACAGCGATGTCCAAGTTTCAATTGAACTTTGGGTCCGGGGCTAGTATATTTCATTTTACCGCCAAAAGCGACTTGAAGCTTCTGATTCCTGCTATTTGCATCTCAGTTATTGACGCGATCCAGTACCCAATTCTAACGATACTTATTGGCAACATTTTTAACGCATTGGCCGACTTCAATGCCAAAAAATTGACCCCAAAAGAGTTCATGGACAAGGTCCTAATCGCCGTCATTGGAATCTTTTCCATCGGCGCTGCGGTAATATGTCTGTCCTGGATGTCCACGACTTTGTGGGGAGTATTTGGCGACCGCCAGACAAAGCGCGCAAGAAGGAAAGTGTTCCGGTCATTTATTTTCAAAGAAATGGCCTGGTTTGACGGGAATACTGCTATTATGGGCCAGCTTTCCATGGCAAATAGGTATGTTACACACAACTGCTTATTCCGGACAGATCTAACAGTTTAGGAACATTGAGGACTTACGCATGGCAGTAGCCTTGAGTACCAACTTTATTACTAACAGCTGCCTGACAATCGTATTTTCAATGGCATTGGCGTTGTACAAATGCTGGTCTTTGGCCCTCGTCTCCCTTGCTGGTATTCCCATCATTGCACTGGTCGGCCTCTTGACTTCAAGGCCAATAAATACAAACCTAGAGACGCACAAGAGCTATTTCAGTGCCGGCTCGGATGTATTCCACTGGGCTATCAGCTCAGTTGACACAGTAAAAATGTTTAACGCACAGAAGTACCACTCGCGGCTATTCAAAGGGCAGGCTGATCTGGCATACAAATTTTATGTTCGATTCATCAACTTCATGTGCGCGCAGCAAGGCATTAACCGCGTGTTAGTGCTGTCAATGTTTGTCCAAGCGTTTTTCTTTGGTAGCTATCTTGTTAAGAACCACAAGATTCGTAGTGGAGATGTGCTAACCGTCTTTTGGAGCTGTATAACAGTTGCCGAATGCTTCCACTACATAACGACCCAGATGGTGTTTATTAGAAAAGGACAAACTGCTTCGAAGAGCCTTCAAGAGCTCCTTTCTCACACCACTGACCCTTTGGACCGATTTAAAAAGTCAATTGGACTCTACCCTTCGCACACTGCTTATGGGGCCATCGTTTTCAAGAATATCAGCTTCAAATACCCCTCTCGCTCTGGAAGCATTTTGACCAATTTCAACCTAACTATTGCACCCAACGAAACTACTTTCATTGTGGGCGAATCAGGTTCTGGAAAGTCGACAATTGCAAATTTACTGCTCAAGATTTACTCAGACTGGGAAGGAGATATATTCTTTGACGGATTCCCATTAGCTACGTTGTCCGCTAGGTGGATATTTGACAATGTTGCTGTAGTCGAACAGCAAAGCAGTCTCTTCGATGCAACTATCGAAGAGAATATCAAAATGGGCGCAAAAGATCCTGATTTAGTCACTGATGGAGATGTCCGCGCCGCTGCAGAAGCAGCCCTTTGTGACTTTATCAAATCTCTGCCAGATGGTTTCAAGACTAAAGTGGGCAAAGGTGGGTCGAGTCTCTCCGGTGGACAGCAACAAAGAATAGCGTTGGCCCGTGCATTCATATCGAATTCCCCTGTCATGATATTCGACGAAGCCGTTAGTGCACTTGACATCCAATTGAGGGCCGCAGCAATTCAAAGAATAAAACAGATACGTGGCGGAAAGACTACTATTTTCATCACTCACGAGTTCTCGCAAATTGGCTCATCTGACATGGTCTATGTTATCCGTAACGGCCAGGTAGCCGAAGCGGGGATTAAAAAGGATCTTGAAAATAGCAATCTGGGATCCTACCAGAGAATGGCCAATGCTGTCACCGCAAGTAATTCTGATCACCTGCTCGACCCACGGTTCCGGTCTACTGTGTCGACTATGCCTGCTAGGTTATCAACAGCTAGACACTCAATACTCCCTCAGGTATCCCATATCGAACAACAACTTGGAGTTTTCTTTGGAGATTCAAGGCATAAACCGACGGACGAAGAAGCCGAAATTGAAACTCAAGTCAATGAATGGTCGAAGCGGAAGATACCTCTTCGAAGAATAATCCTGGACCTCTACAATACAATTCCGCACAAGCAACTATTTTATCTCGGGCTATTCAATGCCGTTATTCACTCCTTGGTTAGCCCAGCCTTCTCTTATGCGTTCTCCAATCTCCTGGCAGGAATAGTGCCAACTGCGTCAGGTGGTATAGTTCAAGCTAGGCCAGTGCTTTGGGCATTAATAGTTCTCGCGCTATCCTTCCTGGACGGGATAACTACCTATGGCAAAGTCCTAATGGATATTGTCGCTGAACGCTGGGTTCGCACCATGAGAGTTAATGTTTTCATCCGATTACTCGAGCAGGATGTGGAGTGGTTTTCAGCTGATGCACATTCGACAGCTGCTCTGACCAATCTTGTCATGTGTGATATTGAAGATGCCCGACAAGTAATAACAAGGCTGTTTAGCACAATTGCAAGTGTTGTCGCCCTTTGTACTTGCGCCACCGCTTGGGCCCTGAGTACTGGATGGAAGTTGTCGCTAGTTGGGTTTTCGCTATTACCATTTTTCTACTTGATATCGAAGTGGTTTACCGCAACGTGCGAAAAATGGGAAGCGATTTATCACGACAGCGTCGAATCGATAATCAGCCTCATGGACGAGGCTGTTAGTGGCATTAAAACAGTCAAATCGCTCAATTTGGAAATTTATTTCCTGAACCAGTTTGCGACAAGGGAGACAATCTTGAAAGAAGTTGGTTTGAGAAGAGCAGTATATGTGGGGCTAGGCTTGGGGCTGAGCCAGATTCTTACCTATCTGAGCCAGGGCATTCTTCTTTACTACGGCATGCAGCTGATATCAGACTATGAATATTCCGCAAAGCAAGCACTGTTTGTTTTCTCGATCCTGACTTTTTCGCTGGCATCCATTGAGGAAATCTTCTCATCCCTCCCCCAGCTTGGGAATGGATTTAACGCCTTTGCAAAAACCAATGCTATTCTCTCTCTTAACGACGACTCAGCACAGGAAAAGAAGGGCCGCGGATACCATTGGGGGAAGTCGAGTTCTCCAGAGATTGAATTCCAGGAGGTGTGCTTCGGTTATGGCAGGCAAGAAGAAATATACAATCGCCCCGTGAAGAGAAATGCACCGTTAATACTGAGGAACGTTTCCTTCAAGATTTATCCAAACGAGGTATTGGCGTTAGTGGGGGCGTCAGGGTCGGGCAAGTCGACGATACTGGACTTGGTCACGAAACTCTATTTGCCTGAATCCGGGAAGATATTGTGTGATGGAATTGATATCAAAGACATTAGTACAGCTGACTTAAGGTCTAGCGTTGCAATTGTCCACCAAATGCCGATTGCATTTTTGGAGGACACAATTATGAATAACTTGAAGTATGCTTGTGATGATGAGCAGCAAGTTATGGAGCAGCAGGTTATGGAAGCGTGTCAGGAGTGCGACATTCACGATTTCATCTCTACTCGGTTGGAGGATAAATATGATACTATAATTGGTGCCAATAGTGCAGGAAGTGCACTTCTGTCAGGAGGACAATTGCAAAGGCTGGGCATTGCCAGAGCGCTACTGCGCCGGCCCAGGATACTCATTCTAGACGAATGCACGTCAGCGCTTGATCTAGAGTCAATATCAAACATTCAGCGGCTCATTCTGAAGCATAAAGAGGCTCGAGATATGACGATATTAATGATCACTCATCAGAAAGAGATGATTGGGCTTGCCGATAGAGTTGTCCACACGGAGGACATTCAGTGCATCTAACCCACACTATACGATATATATACTTTCTGTCTATTTTCTTTGTGAGGCTTAAAGGTAACCGATGCCAGCTACGCTAATAATGATTCGTCACACATCTGTTGAATTTTGCTATAAATAAATAAGTTGAATTGTTGAAAAGTTCAACTCAAGAGATAAAAAGAACATCTGGGATGATATATGTACAGCTCTGTCGATATTTCATTTTTTGGGGATCCCGCGGTTTGTTTCTAGTCGTAAAAATCATTAGTTTTTCAGTTCTTTCGTCGACGTGAATGGCTCCAAAGCATCCCTGATGCTTATCAGTCTATTTGCCAGTTCGCCAACAGTTTCATCGGTAGCCAATACTCCCGCAGCCAAGTCAACGCCGTAAATATGCTCAATGCCATATGCCAGCCGGGAAATGACCCGCGGGTTCTCATTCACTGCCCACGTCTCGTCGGTACTGGCTGGTGGCCAAACCCCAGTATGGTCACAGCATCGCTGGACCAGGGAAAGCAGTGAGCTGCCCACCTGGAGAACACTCTCCACTTCAACCTTCGTGCACACAATTGCAAATGGCTGGGTCAAGGCCAGCACATTGTGTTTCCCGTCGTGGTGATAACGAAGCTCGTAGACTCCTTCTTCCCAAAACAGGGCGTCGCCGTGGAACTCAACCTCACCCTCAGTCTGGCTACAAGAGATAACGCCGTCGACGTGGTCGTTGTACCCAGTGGAGTCCACGCCCGTCCATCGGCCACGGCTGGAAATCTTTGTCACCTCAGTGGAGGACTTACCAGCAGTAACACGATAGAGTCCAATCCAGTCCTTCTTCGACCGGTTCGCATCGGCGGTCCACTTAACACGCAGAGGGGTGCCAAACTCAAACTTGGGGATCTCATTGTCAGATTCAGCGTTGATAGCCGGAGTGGCAATCTCCAAAGAGTACTTGGACGGGTCGACCTTGATCTCGTCCGACACTCGCACAATTGTGAGTCGCGCAGGAGTCTCCTTCAGCAGCACTTTAGTGTCTTTTACAACATCTCGCACCCCAGTAGTGATCTTGGGCTTAGCATGGCCGAGGAACGCTTCAATAGCGTCGGCAGCCTCATTGATGATCTTATCGACGGATCCCTGGAGCTGCTTGACGAACAATGGCTGAGGCAGCTTGGTAGCCTGCCGGATTGTCTTGGTAACTCCAGAGTCCTCTCTGATCTGGTTACCGTAGAGCTTCTGCATGTGCGGCTGCTCAACAAAGCGAATGAAGGCCATCCCGCCGTAAGTCCAGAAGAAAGCGAGGATGATTACAGAGTAGCTGGAGGACAGTAGAGCGGCGCCCCACACACCAGCAATGCCAAAGAGCCGCTCAGGGTTGTTGAGGTAGCGGTAGATGCCGGAGTAGGTGAGACGCTGGGGCCGCGGGAAGAAGAAGTCACCAAAGAACCAGCCGTATTCGCCCAGGGACTCGTAAACGGACCAGCTGGTCCACATCTGCAAGGAAATGAGCATAGCACCGAGAATGTACTTGAACGGCCAGTACGCGACACCAATGGGGGAGGTCCACTGTCGGAGGACAAAAACGCCAAAAGTGACGTGGGACAGAATAGTGGTCATGTTGTAGAGCACCTGCCACTGTTCGTAGGCTTCCAGGGTGGTTCGGCCAAACTTTAGGAAGATACGCGTCCATAGCTTCTTCTCACTCTGCTTGTGGAGAATGAATCCCAGGCCAAAGTTGTGGAAAAGCCGCCAGAACAGCGCGGAAAAGAATGTTACGAGGTACCAGAAGCCATTAGAGGGAAGCCAGAAGCTCGCGGCACAGTAGACGGTCACCAAAGCGGTGAGAATGTCACTTGCCCGGGTCACATTGAAGTTCTTAAACAGCAGCATTGCCGGTCGAGACGTGTGCATGACACTGTTATCGTCCAGGTCTCCTCCCGAAGCCTCAAGCGAAGCAGCAGAGAGGCCTGGGGAGCCAACTGGACTGTCAAGAGAGTTGACGTCCGACAGCTTTCTCACGGGCTTCTTGGCTGGAGGAGGCGGGTTGTACGTCTTCTCAATGTGCGGGTTCTCGACAAGGATCAAAAAGGCAAACTGACAGGCGTGGGCAATGACGGAGCAGAAGAAGAAGGTATAGCTGGCAGTCAGGAGACAGGCACCGTAGTAGCCAGCGTAACCAATCGAGTACATAGGGTGCGGAGCCATCTCAAACACGCCGTCAAAGGTCAATTGCAGGTCCTCGAGGAAGAAGAAGTCTCCCCAGTACCAGGCATAGTCCTTCACAACGCGGTGAGCATCAAGCTTGACCCACAGGTTGAACACAATCAGCGCGACTCCAGCAACCCACCGGCCGACAAAGATGATCCAGGGGTTGTTGGTGCTGCTCATACAGGCAAACCCAAGCAGACAGTAGCACGTAAAGTCGCTCATGAGGATAAGATCAACGAGGCTCCGGAACACAAGCCATGTGTTGAACTCGAGTGGCGCCTTGTCAATGTCATAATTCGGGTCATGGGCCAGCTTCATCTGCAGATCACGTCGGATATGCGACTGGATAAAGCCCTTCGAGTACTTAGCGTCAAACAGGCAGTACTCCTGGGCCCACCGGGTCAACTGGCGGTGGTGACTTTGCTGTGAAAGGAGCCACCCAATGCCAACGTTATAGGCGAGCCGCCAAAGCGCAAACATCACTACGAAGACCGGGATCCGAAGGCTCCTCGGGGTAACGAAGTACAGAAGCACATAGGATACCAGGATAGCTACGATGGCCAGGTCTACGGTGGACTTTTTGATTCGCGGGTCGAGCAAATTCGACACCATGTCCTCGGTGTGAGGCACCACGAATACCGTTCCATCCGGGGTCCTGCCGTAGATTTTCCCTTCCTCGGGCGAGGAGGGGGTTTCTTTCTCCCTTTCGGGCTTACGATTCACAGCCGCCGACTGAGGTGACTCTACGGAGGTCGACATGGCAGAAAACGCGAAGTTTGGAGGAATTGAAGTCTTCTTTACGCCAAGTTTCTGGCCCTGCAAAAAGGGTTCTCCGTGGTATAAGCCTGACCCATCCACGCACTGACGCGTGGCCGCTGGTGAGATACGGGGGGATTCGTCATAGTGCCTGCGCGAGCGCTACGGCGACGATCACATGAAAATCATTCAACTGTTGGGAACTGGTGCGGCTCGTTAATTCGACGTGAAAAATTTACCGTACCAGTAGTACCGTTAATTATTATGAGACGGTCATATATCGTTCTTTAATAGCGAGAGTTCTTCTTTTTTATTATTATATTACATTTAATAATTAATTATTAATCGGTAATTAAACATATCGTGGTAGGGTGTGAACACGGTGGTTCGAATGAGCAGGGACCCCCATTGGTTGGAGTAATTCAACTAAGTTTATGGATCATGCATTGCGACAGACTGCGTGATCTCCGCGGGCTCCTATCTCTTTACCCCGAGGTAGGCGACAAAGCTACATAATCTGTATGCCGTGGGCCATAATCTATGCTGCAGGAGACTGACAGGTAAGCGGTAGGCGACCGTTCTCATTTTCGTCTCAATAGCAAACACACGTATTCAATAAAATGGACAGAAGCATTATATTTGCCAGCTCGTTGGGTCCCGCTGTGCAGTGGTTGTGTACCGGTAGTTCGGTAAAACATCAATTAATGAGTGCGGCTGGTGCGGCTGACGCCGCATCACTTTGGGATCTGTACTTAGGGGAGGGCAGACTTTAGAGGGAGAGGAGTAGCGAGAGAGGAGCTAAACTTTGCATAGTGCTCAAACATATAGCGGTTCATAATGACCCTATGGACGTTGTAACGAAGTTGAAAGAAGGGAGGTCTAGATAAAAGTGTAACTGCAGCTAACCACGGTTAGCTGTTCTTCGAGAGTTGTAATGTTCGAATATGTATTGTTTCGTATATATACCCTATGCAATTTGTATACCTAATGAAGTAACGTGGAAGAACGGGGGTTTGGGGGCAGAGCCCCAACTAACGGGGTCTGGGGCAGCGCCCCAGTTAAGTTAGATAGAAGTGTAACTACAACTTGCTGTCCTTGAGCAGGGCAACGGCCTCCATCGCCATGCCATAGCCACTCTGGTAACCAGTCCCCGAAGCGCCGTAGTTATGAATTACAATACCCTTGGCACGCGTCTCCTTCTCAATTCGCACACCTCCCTGTCGGCTTGGTCGGAGCCCCGCTGCCTCTCGAATAATCTCCAATGGCTTCTGGCCGCCCTGGAGAAGTTCAGGCACCATCTGAGTCGCCCGGTCGAGAATCGACTCAGTCTCATACCCAAGCGTATCAGTGTTCCAATTGTTAGCCTGGAGGTACCCGCCAAGAACTACCTGGCCGTTGGAATACGGTCGGGGGATGCAATACGTGATGTATCCCTTGCCCTCAATAGCTCGGTTGAACTTGATGTGAGGAGCTCGGACCACCACGACCTGTCCGCGAGTTGGATATACTTTCTCGTCCTCAACCCCGCCGAGAAATCGCGCGCCAATACCGGTACAATTGAACACGACCTTAGTCTCTGCGCTCAAAAATGCCTCGTCTATGTGCTCAACCTTCTTTCGAATGAAGGTCACGCCGTGTTTGGTGAGGTATTCTTTGAGGAACTTGAGGAACGCTGGCGAATTGAAGTTATAAGTAGTCCAAGTCACACCGTACTTGCATCCCGCTGGCAATTCATCTTCGGAAAGCTCTCGGAACTAGTAACAACTGTTAGGATAATTGCCCCGAAAAAGATCTTGGTATACTTACATCCGGGATATAAGACTTCATAGAGGCAACCTTCTTCGGCGAAGCCTCCTCCTTGGTCTCGAAACACTCCTGGACCGGATACCGGTCGAGACCAGCGTCCTTGCCGAACTTCTTGAACAGCGCATCGAGGTTCAAGAACGAAAGCTTGTCATGTCGGAGGGCTTTGTCGTCGTCTCCGGCAATGAACGAGAAGTTACCACCGGCCCACGGAGAAGTATAGTGGCCAGCATAGTCCCCAGGCAGGTGCTGGGCAACTACAGTGACATCTCGAGCCTTATCCTTGTCAGCTAGCAGCAAAGCAGTGTACAGGCCAATAATGCCCGATCTATCTTTGTCAGTGGCTTCATCTTCTACTGGTTCTCCGCTTACCCAAGAATCACAATCCTATCACCCATGCTTAACGGTCTAATGGAGGAATGAGTCTACTGGTATTTATTGACTATTTCAACAGTCCTATACGGTACTTGATGCCTGACTGAGTCAAAAATGGAGTGCCTCAGCGAAGGGTTATGTGCGTCAATGCACCAATTTAGCCGCCACCAATCGCGGAAGCTTATCGGAAGCCGCCTATGATGCGGCGCACTATTTCTACTTATAGATGTTATGACATAACTTATCCTATTTCCGATAAATCGCTCTAGGCTGACAGATAATACAGTACCCGTCACCCAGGCGTATCAGGGGGAGAGCCTATGACTATGGCTCCAGTGGGGAACGGGCGTATATTTCAAAACACACTGCGTACATTAAGGAACTGCACAAAATTATTCGACATCCGGGTTACTTTGGATCACCAAACCGACGACCGCACTACGGCAAGAGACGCGTATTGAACCGTGGAATGTCAGTGTTCAGGAACAGATGGGGCCTTGGATTTTTCCGGGGTCAGAATAACCAAGATCCTGCAACAGATTCCCCGGCTGAACCGGTCCAGGAAGAAGTGATTGACGATAACTTGGTGGACGAGAATCTCAGGGAGCAGCCGGACTCCAAGAGCACCAAGAAGAAGAAGAAGGAGAAGAGGAAGCACAAAAAAGACAAGCACAAGCGACGGAATGCCGATCCGCTACCATCATATGAAGAAGACCCCCAGGAGAATGCCGGCAATTCGTCCAATGGCGCAATTGAAGATGAGAACGAGGTATCCGATGTTGAAGCGGCCGTCATGAATCTGGTCGCGAGGACGCTTACTGAGGTTCAAAACGAGGATTCCAGTGGTGCGGAGAGACCGGTCGAGGACCCTGGGTTTGGAGGAAATGCTACAATTAACCATGACGACGACGACGATGATAATAATAATACTAATAAGAAGCGAAAGCATGATCAGTTGAATGTTACGGCCAGCGAAATTAATAACTATTTATTGGAGAACGACACTTCCCACAATTGGCAGAATTATATCAACGAAGAGCCTCAACCGCACATTGAAGAGGGAGAGTATCGCAAATCTAAGAAAAAGAAGAAGACGTCGCAGAATCAGGTGAGTACCGACCCATTACTGGCCCAAATGGCAGCAGACCATCGTCAATACGGGTCTGAGCAGGCTCTTCTCCAGGAGGCAGTGCGGGAGGCTACGGAAATTGCCCGCTCACTAGCTTCCGGGGAGGCTACCACCACCACCACTGATTCCATTCCATCGAGCTCCTCGGAAAAAAGCAAAAAAAGGAAGCACAGAAAGAAAGACCATGAATCTCCGCAGCAGCCTAGACCAGTCGAAAACACAGAGCGAAGTCTTCCGCCTCGAATGGGGGAGTTTGATGACGATAGAACACCGTGGAATGGCAAGGGCAGCGAACTTGGAGGGTCGTTTACTACCGAAGAGGAAGCAGCAATTGCCAATTTCATCAAGCGGTACAAAGATACCCATGACCTTAGCGAGGAGGACATTAGACATCGCGTGTGGACTAATTACCGGGTCAAGGACGACTTTTGGACCTCGTTGAGCGAGGTTCTACCAGACCGGACCCGTGCCAGCGTCTATAAGCATGTCCGGAGGCAGTATCACATTTTCGCAGCACGAGGGAAATGGACCCCGGAGGAAGACAGGCAGCTGGACCACTTGTACAAGGAGTTTGGTGCACAATGGAAGACGATTGGCATTGAGATGGGCCGAATGCCCGAGGATTGTCGAGATCGGTGGAGGAACTACGTGAAGTGCGGGCCGAATCGAGCTCAGAACCGGTGGACAGAGGATGAAGAGAATCAGCTGCGGGCGATTGTAAGTGAATTGATGCTCAATGACCCGGGCGTCGAAATCAACTGGACCGTTGTAAGCGAAAGAATGGACGGCCGAAGGTCACGTATCCAGTGCCGATACAAGTGGAATAACCTTTCCAAAAAGCTCAAAACAACCAAGGCAGAAGCGATGTATCCTGGCGACCACATTGCTATGGTTATGTTTATCAAAAACGCGGGGATATCACAAGAGTCTGAAATCGACTGGCACAAGCTTTCTGAGCTGGAGGGCCAGGGAATCTGGACTGCCAAGGATTTTGAAGATGCATTTGGGCGTCTTCGTATGCAGGTCCCGGGATGGACGGCTAAGTCGTTCCATGAAATTGTCTCTATTATGGAACAAAAGCTGCGAGCTGCGGGCAATACGACTCGCCGGACGGACCTTCCGCCTGGCCATCCGCAAGCTGTTGTTGCACCAGATGCTATCAAGTCGCAATCGGAAGGCAAGAAAGCAGGGAAGAAGTCTGAAGATGGCTATGTCGAGTCTTGGACGATGAAGGGCTAGGTTATTTTTTCGCCTAGTGGAATGCATAGTGTTCCGAGAAAATGAAGTATTCACCACTACCACTGGTAGTATGGGATTATAGAATATAACTCAATTAAAATTCAATTTTGTACATTATATTATTTACTTGAGTTCTTGACTTTTCAATTTGGAAAATTCGAACAATCCTATCTGATAAAAACGTTTCATTTAGCGGTAGAGCTTATAGATTATCGGTACGTATGCTAAGCGGTGTGCTATTTCCAATGTGCTGTGGGAGAATAAATTGGCCGGTAGTATGTCCATAAGTCAAGAAATTAGACCAATTCATTGCCAAAGAGGTATACTGAAGCGAAGAAAATGCGGAGTACTCAGGCAATTTATCAAACCTCGCAAACAATTCAAGTTGATCCAAAAGCTTTTAGATCCCTGCAAACTAGTGATAGCAGCATTCTGTTCAATTTAAAGTTGTTCTATGGTATCTAGGATGGTATATAGTTTCATTTATCAGGCTATATTCATGGATCGTGGTGAACTCTTCTATTATTGACCACAATCTCCTTTCTGAGACCCAACCAAGATATACTACTCCTGCTAGCACCATATTCAGCCACTTATCTTAATTTATTAATTTTCTTTTAGGGGTCCTATCATTTGTAGTACTGGTATTACGATTATGACGATTCAGCCGCCTGCTTGTAGATGAAATGATCGTCAGATGCACAATGCCGTACTACTGGCTTCAGGTATAAAGTGGCCTCGGCCGACATAGATCTAGCCGTACAATTTGATAAACCAAGTAATTTAATCAATCAGAAAGCTGTAAAACAATCAAGCTCCAAATTTTTCCTCAAAGATCTAATCAGCTATCAAGCAAGAACAACTGTACGAATAACTACAACGGAAAATGCATAGACAGCGCAAGAGACGATTCAGATAATATACATAACCACTCTCTTTTTTTATTTAAATTAATGGGTCGTCAGATTTAGAACTTGGAGAACTGCTTCTTGCCACCAGCAGCAACGTTGACTCGGAGAACGTTGAATCGGACAGTCTTGGAGAGAGGTCGGCACTGGCCAACAGTGACAACGTCACCCTCGTTAACTCGGAAAGCTGGGGAAAGGTGGGCAGCCAAGTTCTTGTGTCGCTTCTCGTATCGGTTGTACTTTGGAATGTAGTGGAGGTAGTCTCGTCGGATGATGATGGTTCGGTGCATCTTGGTGGAGACAACGGTACCGGTGAGGATTCGGCCTCGGATGGAAACCTGACCGACAAATGGGCACTTCTTGTCAATGTAGGAGCCCTCGATGGCCTCCTTTGGAGTCTTGAAGCCGAGGCCAACGTCCTTATACCATCGCTTGGTCTTTCGGTTGACCTTAGCCTTGGAGTTCTGGAAAATGTGAGGTTGCTATTTTTTTTCTTCGTTAGTCCACATTCCAAATCCCCACAAATCGTCGTGACATACCTTCTGGTAAGCTCGCTCAGACTGGACGGTCAATTCTGTAGCCATTTTGTCGTACTGTCTAGATGTCGGTGAACAGGTCGAATGGGTGTGGAAATATTTTTGGTTTGGTGGTGTTTGATTTTTCGCCCCGTCGCGCTCACGAAAAACCTGGTTAACTTAACGCGAGCGCCAGCCCGGGCTGACGTTAAGTTTTGTGGGTGGTCCCGCTCAATCGGGAAGGAGGCGCCTTCAGCCGTACCGAGTGCCGCCGCGCTCGCAAGCAAACACACCCCCGTTGCCAAAAATTGCCCGTTTGGGAAGCCCTAATTTTTTTTCCCTTTTTGAGTTAGGGCTAAGCGTCACCACTTTTCATCAGGCACGTGATGTCCATTCAGGTGAAGTCAAATCGGCGACAGTTATGGAACGCCCTAAGAAGCGACTCAAGGTGAATATGGCTCCGCTGGACGACTTCGCCAAGCCTGGAAAGGATTACTATATCGCCATTGGCCTCGAGGGGTCGGCGAACAAGCTAGCGGTGGGTGTTATCAAGCACGGACTGGGCCCCCTGGGCGAAGAAAACCGAGCAGATGTGCTGAGTAACGTTCGAGATACCTATATTACTCCGCCTGGAGAAGGGTTCCTGCCACGGGACACAGCCCGTCACCATAGAAATTGGGTGGTGCGCATTATTAAGCAGGCGCTGAAGGACAGTGCTGTGGAAATAGACGACATTGACTGCATTTGCTTTACCCAGGGCCCGGGGATGGGGGCTCCGCTTCAATCGGTCGTCCTGGCCGCCAGGGCTATTTCAATCATGTGGAACAAGCCTTTGGTGGGTGTAAACCACTGTGTGGGCCACATTGAGATGGGCAGAGAGATCACCGGCGCCGATAATCCCGTAGTTCTGTACGTTTCCGGGGGTAACACCCAGGTTATCGCGTACTCCCACCAGAGATATCGTATCTTTGGCGAGACTTTGGACATTGCTGTAGGCAATTGTTTGGATAGATTTGCCAGGACGCTCAAGATTCCCAATGACCCTAGTCCGGGCTACAATATCGAGCAGATGGCGAAGAAGGGTAAGAACTATGTGCCGCTGCCATACACTGTAAAAGGAATGGATCTGTCCATGTCTGGCGTCCTTGCATACATTGATGAGATTGCTGGGGACTTGTTTTCAGGCAAGAAGAACAAGGCTTTGGTTACGGAGTCTGGGGAGGCGATTACCGCGGAGGATCTATGCTATTCATTGCAAGAAACCCTGTTTGCCATGCTGGTCGAGATTACAGAGCGAGCAATGGCGCATGTAAACTCTGAGCAGGTTCTTATTGTTGGTGGAGTCGGGTGCAACGAGCGGCTCCAGGAGATGATGGGGGTTATGGTTGCCGACCGGGGCGGTAGTATCTATGCTACCGATGAGCGGTTCTGCATTGACAATGGCATTATGATTGCCCATGCGGGTCTTCTGGGATATAGGACTGGATACATTACTCCGATTGAGAAAAGTGTGTGTACTCAGAGGTTCCGAACGGACGAGGTGTTTGTCAAGTGGAGGGACTAACGTGCTCTCCCCCCCCCCCCCCCCCTCTTTTTACCATTCATACACACCGTTGATGAATTATTTTGGCTGATAATGTTTCGTCAGTGAAATCGTTACTGGATAACGGAACTATAACCGGCCATGGGTCCTAATATTTGGTCAGTGGAATAGTACTGGTTAGCTGGAACTATTAATGGCCGATGTATCTAATAACTGGCCTATGGAATTAAAACTAGCCAATGGATCTAACAATTGGTCTCCCAATACTTGGTGAGTGGAGTGATACTGGTTAGCTGGAGCTATACCTGGCTCCTAATACTGGGGTGAGGCGAATTCATAATGGTTGGCTGGAGATACAACTGGCTCCTATTACTTGGGAGAGGAACTATTAGTGGCCGATGAATCCTATTTTGGCCGGCGGATCTAATAGTAATATGTGACCAGTGGAGTTTTAAATTTTTGGTTAGTAAAGTTGCCTTGTTAAAGATCATGTAGAGCACTCTCTACTGCTGTGGCAATTGTCTCCACCAATTCTGTCGGAGACGAGGCAGCTGTCTCTGCTAACTCTGTCGCAGACGAAGCAACCGTCTCTATCAACTCTGTCACAGACGAAGCAGCCGTCTCTGCCAATTCTGTCACGGATGAAGCTGTTGATAGCAATTTTGAAGAAGAAGACCCAATGAAATTGGCCAGCCCAATCATTCGAGCAAATGCCCACAACAACAACATCACCGGCATCCTGAGAATACGTCTCCAAACAACCCACGCCAGTGTCAAAGCCAAAAATGATAATGAAGCAATCATGTAGATCCTATCCCAGCGGTCCGCCTGCTCCAAATGCTTGACGAGCTTATTCGACCCGTGCAGCAATACATCAAATGCCGTATATCGCTTCTCGAGATCCATCAGCGCCCGCGTGGACGTCTCGAGGTCTTCAATATTAAGACTCGACTTTGTAACTTCAGTCTGGGCCATTTGATGCACCCTTCGTAAAGTAGCCGTGATGTCCTCCGACTTGCCAATTATCCGCTCCTCAGTGCTCATCTCAGCGTTCCTCTGGTCATTTCGCGCTGCGGCATGCTCTTTCCCGGCAAACAGCTGCTCCCGCTGGCTCTTCCAGTTCTGCTCGCCGTTCTTCTTGGCCTGTATCTGCGCTCTACGAAACCTCATCCTGGCCAGCTTGAGGTTCTCCTGTAATCTATCCAGCGTCACCACATGGGCCCGCTTAAACTCGGCATTAGCCTCGTCATCTATGTAAAACTGGAGCGTCTGCACGCCAGATTCGTAATCCTTGAGCTTTATCTGGATCGTGTCACCCAACTCACGGCTCTTATCTCGGTTGTCACAGGCATTCAGGCGGTTAATCGTCTCCAGAATGCCATGGTACGAGTCCATAGACCGTTTAATCAGCGCGTCCACCTCCATTGGTCCTCTTTGGACACGGTACTAACTGGTTCGGTTTAATTAAACGTGGAGTTTTGTGATGACAAGATGGGGTCCCAAATGATCAACATCAAAAACGTTGAAAACTACGCGCAACCGATGGAGTTCCATTTATTGAAGATAGCAGAGTCGGCCGAATCCATTCGATCGCAGCATTTTAAGCGTCCTGGGGTGTTTGGCAATACCATTTCGAGCCCGCCAGAGATCACGTCCCTTATCCGGGACGCTGATGCCCCGGAGTACGCTCTATTTACGACACGCAAAACGCGCCAGAAAGTGTCGGAGAAGTCTCTGCCCACGACTTCAGACAACGTGGATCTTATTTGTGAGGCAGTAGAGCAGCTGAATGCGCTATATCCGATAAACGGAGTATCGGAGCGCGTAGGATTCCTGCGCAGCAAGTGGCAGAGCCTTAATGAGAGCATTTTTAACTACGAAAACATCGTTGAGGAGCAGAGACAGAAGCTGGCTGAACTGCACATGTGCATTGAAAACAGAGACTACTATAGGAGCAGTAGCGGTGGCAGCGGAAATCTGTTTAGTGATGCTAGTCTAGACGATCCAGCGAAGGTTGAGGATCTTATTTTCCAGGCGGAACAAGACATCGCCAATCTTTCCAAAGAGCTTGAAGAGAAGCAGAATGAAGTGAATAGAATTGAAGGGAATCTCATGAGGTGATCTCCGTGAGTTTCGGATAGGGGGTTGACGAACTTATGAGATGATATTTTATCATGAATTTTGGGGTTTGACCTATGAACTTTGCTGCAAGCTAGCTAATTGGTCCATGATGCTTTGGACCTGCTGCATTGATTGATCATGTTGAGATGCTTGGTGAGTGTGATATGAATTTCTTTTCATGCGATTTGCGAGCTCGACCGCTGTGTTAACATCTACTTTGGCGTACTCATCGTAGCGAACACGCGGTCCTGTACGGTCAAAGACCCGTATATCTAACCTGCCAGTCTCTTGGCTTTGACGGTCCAGAACAGCTACGCCAAGAGCGCCTTTAAATGCCATTTGTTCAATGGCCCTATTTAGCGATGCCGATGGTACTTGTTCTACTCGAGTCGTTGCACCGACCCGCTCGAAGCATTCTTCAATATATCGCAAGAAGTCCCTCTTCAACCGGTCTAGCGCAAATATTTGGACTTCCGGAACTCCACCTTCTACGAATTGATGATAAGGATGGTGGCGGTGCTGGTGGTCATGATGACCTCTCAATCGATTACGGCTATCTCGGTTGCGCTTTTGGGGTGATTGACCACGCCTGCGATGGCGAGGGGCCTGGGGCTTGGATATTTCCAAGTGGAGATAATTTCCTTTTAACGGAATCCGCGACTCTGCGTCCATCGCTCTGGCGCAGTGGGCGGGGTCGAAATACTGCACGAATCCATACGATTTCTTAATTGATATTTGCGCCAGCCCTCCGTACTTGTAGAATATCTTGAACAGCTGGCGCTTGGAAATCCTTTCGGTGGGGAGATTACCCAAGAACATTCGAGAGCCATACGGGAAACGGTCCCATTGATCAAGGTGAATGTACTCTTGTTCGGTGGCCAGAAAGCTTTGATACTTTTCCTCTTCCTCCGGGGTTAGTGGTTTATCTAATTCGCTATCTGTACGCGTTGGAGTTGTTTTTTCGGGAAGGCTACCAATGGCCGAAAGAAGTTTATCAAGCTCTAGTGGAGGAGTAGAATTAGGGGTTCGTGTAATGCTATATGGCACACTCGACTCAGGGTCATAATCGTTGTCGTTATCACTGAGATACTCTCCACTCTGTTCTGGAGTAGACGACGTCTGATTGCTATGCACTGAGGTTTGTGATACGCTTTTTCTAGAATAATCATTGGGCTTACTGCTATCATCATCTTTACGGTCTACAGTGTGGGGTTCGTCTACTTTTGGTGGCACAGCTGCCATTTGCTCAGGATAGTCGGACATCTTCTCATAATAATGGTATACAATACGAATGTGGCAAGAAGCAAAAAAATTTAAACGCCTTCTTGGATTGCCAAGTTGTCGCCCTTGGATCAAAGTAGGTTAAGTCACGGAAGTTCGGAACTCAAACGTTGATCGCGCATGCATCAAAAAATTATTTCCGCCGCATCACACGCGGCTGTACTTCTGGGTTGCGGTATCCTTCGGCATCTCCAATGTGCGCTATTTGGTGGCTATTTGGCATGAAATTGGGGAAATTATTGCTTATTATTGTTCCATCAAGAATTCCCCTGGAGACCAATTCAGGCTACTAGAGTTTATAGCGTCCCTATATGTCACACTTGCTTGCTGGTGTTGACCAGGTAGGACTATACCAACAAATTAAAGAAAAATAAAGTGCTGGGACGTGATTTATTTGAATTCTGGTCTTAAAATGTAATTGAGCCAAATTATTCAAGGCAGTATTTCAGATGCTGCATTTACCGGTACGAGGTACCAGTTCCGGTATTCCAGATACCTAATTCAGAATCATAGAAAAAGGAAATGCCTAATCATTTGGCCTAAGAAGTAATCAATTTAGGTATTTTTCATTGGCCTCCATGATAGTACTATCAAATGAAAAGTCTCCTAACCAAAGTAATTATAGCAATGACTATCACGGCAAAGTTAACTTTAACTTCGACAAAATGATAGTCCAAGCGTTGAACAATAGTCAGCTGGACATTTGTATCAATTCATGGAAAAAAATACACTGTAACTTAGATTGTCAAATGTGATGATGATTTCACATAATAGATTATTCATTTATTGTCATCCTTGGAAGTATCCAATTCCGGTTATAAAATCTTCACATGCCAATTTCTAATGGATATACCTGGTGTCGTTAAGGGCCATTTAAGTATCAAATCAATTGCGCCCTGATTAAATAAATTCAATTCCATCTAATAACTCACGATTCCCATACCGCCATTCACTCTGATTAAACCTCACTGATACAGATTAAATCGGATCAACTCATACTGTACCCAAAGTAAATTTGCATCGAATAACGGCTAACAATTGGCCAAATAACCTCATATTAAATTCAAATTTGGTACTCCTCAATTGCTTAACAAACCAAAATAATAATAATGTCTGAAAAATTGACAAGACATTATTTACCCACGAGATACCAAGTATATTGACCAATGAAGACCGACATGCCGCGGCTATGCACCCGGGGTCGGGGCGGCGGACTTTGCAAACACCTCAAACAAACAACCCTTCAAATCGTATCCCCCTCTCTCCGCCTTCGTATCTTTTCGAATCAAAACGCTTTAGGGCCTGCATTTTAACCAAAACAGGGGGAACAAAACATTTTGGACAGGCTAGTGAGGCAGCCATGGTCCCGGGATCTACTTCGAAGCATGACCGTTCGGAAAGCTTCTCATCAAATGTATCCGTATCAAACAGTAACCTGGGGCGACTTTCGCGGACAGTCCACTCCACGGCAAATTCGCTCATGACGGGCGAATTGCCTGCGCAGTACCACAATGCCATGACCGATATTGCGAGGAGACCGCAATTCCAGCGGAGGCTGTTTTCGGTGAAAAACAGCAGGACACCATCCGAACTCGTCAAGTCGTTCCAGCGCGATGATATAAGATATCATGCGGTTACTCAGATCCCAGAAGAAGTTCTGAGGGATATCCCAGCACAGTCTTCTCAATTTTCTCTCTTCCAGGGGTTTGAGGCCCGCCAGCACGGGCCGGATCTGAAGCAGATCACATCGGTGAGCGACGCTCATCCGACACGTAGTGTGCTTAGGAAGGACGAAGAGGACATCAGCCAGCGGCTGGATTTGCTGGAGATCCGCAAGGACCTTGCCGCGAACGAGATCAAGGAAATCGACCAGCGGATCGAGCACATGCAAAAAATGCGTAAGATTGTATTTGACCGCGTAGCCAAGCTGGAGCAGGAGGAATTCCAGCTTGAGAATACTCTCCGCCAGGTTCGCACCCGAATGGCTGAAATGGGTGAGGATGATGAGCCGGAGAAAGCGGAGAGTAAAGCAATTGAGGAAGAGGATCATGATTTTGTAGAAGTTTCTACGCCCACTAGTACCGGATCTGATGAGGTTTCTGCGGGCGGGCTTATGTCGCAGTCGATTTACGGCAAGCTCAAGGCCTCTACGTACAAGGCGAAGAAGCCTCGTAGCGCCTCGAGGCGAAAGACCATGCCTACCCTGCAGCAGTTCTACGCTCCTGGCGACGAAATTAGGACCATTGAAGCTCACACAGAGTCTGTGACCAGCCTCGACTTTGACATTCCGTTTGGCACCATGGTCTCTGCAGCTCTTGATGATACTGTCAAGGTGTGGAGCCTTAGCCAAGGGGAGCAGATTGGGTCGCTTGAGGGCCACAATGCGTCGGTCAAGTGCCTCCAGGTTGAGGACAACTATGTGATGACCGGGTCAATGGATGCTACGCTCAAGCTGTGGGACCTCAACAATATTGATAATGACGAGGATTTGTTGGTGGATTCGTATGAGGCACATCTAGGAGAGATTACGGCGCTTCACTTCTACGATAACACGCTCGTGTCCGGGTCGGCCGACAAGACGATCCGCCAATGGGACATGCAGACCGGCAAATGCCTTCAAACACTGGATGTATTGTGGGCATCGGCCCAGTCTACTACAAACGTTCCGCTGGGGGACTCCAAGTGGCGTGCTAAGCAGACTACCGTCGGCCAGGGGGGTGACTTCGTCGGAGCTCTACAGTGCTATGATGCCGCACTAGCCAGCGGTACGGCTGATGGTATAGTCCGGCTGTGGGACCTTCGAAGTGGGCAGGTCATCCGGTCGCTCATTGGGCACACTGGCGCGGTTACTTGTCTTCAATTCGACGACATGCATTTGGCTACTGGTAGCCAGGACCGGTCCATACGGATCTGGGATCTGCGGACCGGGTCGATCTTCGATGCATTTGCCTACGAAAGCCCGATCACGTCGCTCCACTTTGACGCGCGAAGAGTGGTCTCGACGAATACGGAGAATACGGTCAAGATATACGACCGGGAGGTGGAGAAGCATTGGTCATGCGGGGCTGGCGAAACGGATCCGTCTGCGAGTATATGTGAGATTGCCCGTTATAGAGAAGGATACCTTGTTGAGGGCAGGCGAGATGGTAAGATTGGTGTCTGGGCATGCTAAACTGATTCTCCTCATGATATAGATAGAGTGTGTATGCATTTTGTAAATAGAACAAACATTAACGATGTATTGATTGGTAGCTGTGCTAAATTTTTTTTTTTAATATTATCAGAATCTATTTTCTGGTATACTCGAGGTAGTCGGAGTACAAATCGAAGTACTGTACAATATTGGTACTACCGGTATTGTAACCGTTACCTCTGTATGGGAGCGGATGATTACCGGTCATATTGACTTGTGATTATTTATCAGTATCCGATAGCACAATAACTCTTTGAAAGATTTGAAAAATGGAAGATTACATTGAGGTATTGAATTCATACTATCGGTATTTAATAGAAAAAAAAGATTCATTAACTTAATCGAATAGGGCTAGGTTCATTTACCGATACCTAATAGGGTACACCCATTTTTGGTACAGGCTTCCAAATCCTTGAATCAATACAATAGATATCAAACTTTGACCAATTTTTTGAATAATAGAGTAAACAAAGGGTGAACAATCGAATTAACAGGTCAATTAATTACATGCAGAGAGTAGCGTAGCGGATCGCCAATAAATAAGTCCGGATCATATGATATCGGGTCGTATGTACAAAGTACCATCGTATAGTAAGGTCGTTTCAATGCAAGTCGTAAAGATCATCGGTCAACCACGACAACCTTTTTGTTCTTCCAGTCTCGCTCTTTTCGTTTCGTGTCAGCCCCGAGGTCCTGGTTGGCAGGACATGGCAGCAATTGAGGGGTTGCGACAGACAACACCGCAATGGCAAAGGTAGCGGAAAAGAGGTAAGTCGTCAGTCTATTTCGTGTGGCCGCCTTGATGTACATTATTAGCGGTGATCAGTCTATAGCGTGGAAGGAGGAGATTTTTTAGCTTCGACAAAAATTCCAAAATCAAATGTCGGGCGATGGGGGGGCCTTGGGACCCCAATTGCGTTGCTGTGATTGGCCCAAATTTTTCATTTGCACGGCTGACCCCGACACCGCGACAAAACGACAATACAACCAGGGATCTAAGACACCATACGGGATCTACGACGCGTCGGAATACTAGGCATCATTCATCGTTTAAATTGAAACGTGACAAAACTAATCCACCGTTGGTGGAATAAAACTAATTGGAGCATCCTACTGGATATTATAATACGGTGAAATTAGTATCACGTATACCAGTGCCTTACTTACACAGTCGGCTTGGGTAAGATCAGTACCGTAATACCGGTAATGATTTAAACCCTACATAAGGCTAAGGAAGAGATAAGAGAGAGAAGAAAAATTGGCTGAACAGACAGGCTTGATAATAGGAGTGCATTTTCAAGAGTGCAGAATAATAATATGTATGAGAGTCTTTGTGAAGCCAGACACAAAAATTTACATTACAATCATCTATCATACGTTAAGATTTACCCGGTACTTACGTATCAATTGGGCCGCCGAAATGTACCACAATACAATAATAAATGCGGTTATTATCAGATGGACGTAAAGTATATTTAATCTATACATACTTACATATCAAAATTCAATCGTATCAATTGGGCCGCTTAGACGTACCACAATACAATACAGCAGTTATTATCGCACATATTTTTAAACAATACCAGGATGTACCTGAACTCCGCGAAGCGGAGCTACGGGGGTTTGGGGGCTGGCCCCCAATCAACACAGAAGCAATTGCGAATAACTTATAGCTGGAGATTCTTACCGGTAATACTCCATTGTTCACTTTCGTATCAATTGGGCCGCTTAGATAAACCATAATACAATACAGCAGTTATTATCGGATGGACGTATTTAATCTATACATGCTTACACCAAAATTCAATCAGTTCATTATTTTTTATCGCAGCAATGCTCGCTTATCGCGGCATTCGCGTCTGAAGAGCTCGCTGCGGGGCACCAGCAGGCATTGGCGGACCAGTCTGCGGCGCCTGCGACTGTTCGTTCTTAATAGTCTCGTCAACAGAAAGAATTACGCAAGCCGCCTCGGTGGCTGACTGCAATGCATTGATCTTGACCAGAGCAGGCTCCCACACAAAATTGACCATGTTGTCAGCAACCCCCTCGCTCTTGAAATCGACACCAGCCCAGGTCTCGCCCTTGGCATGCTTCATTCTCAGCTGGTTGAGGATATCCGTGCCGTCGAATCCGGCATTGTCGCACAGCTGTCGTGGAATGACCTCCAGCGCTCGCGCAAAAGCGGCAATAATAAGCTGCTGCTTACCAGCAATGGTCTTGCTATACTCCCTCAGGTACTTGGAGATCTCCATCTCGCAGGCACCACCACCAGCAACTACGAGATTGTTCTTAACTGCTCGCTTAACAATCATAATAGCATCGTGAAGAGACCGCTCCACCTCGGCAATGAACTGCTCAGAGCCACCCCGAAGCAACAGAGTGCAGGTCTTGGCCTGGGGGCACCCAGTGAACAGGTTGTACCGCTCGTTGCCAATCTGTCGCTCCTCAAACTTCTCGCAGGTGCCAATGTGCTCTGGCAAGATATCTGAACAGGTGGACTGGACAGACGCACCCACCGCCTCTACGACTCGGTTCATATCCTCCGAAGGAACCCGACCAGCACAGAAAATGTCCCGGTCAGCAAAGTACTGGGTCGCCAGATCGCCAATAGGCAACTTCGACAGCACTACGTTGGCCCCCGTCTTGACAACAGCCTCGAGCTTGTCGTAAATGATCTGCCACTCCGCGTCTACGACCGCCTGGTACTCAGAGACCTGCTCGACTCGCACTTCGGCGTTATCTTTCTCGGCCTTCAGCTCGAGCTCTACGTTGAGACACACAATCTTAGGGTTTGTGAAGCTCTTGGGCTGCTGCTCGAAGCCCGCATACGAAAAGGTCTTCTGGAACGCCACGCCCCTGATGAAAGTCGTGTCCTCAATGGCACCTCCTGAGATCTTCTTCATGCCAATATACCGCTCATTCAGATCCTCCTGGTCCAGAGAGAGAACCGCGTCTACGACCATCTTGGTAAAGAACCCAGCGTTCTTGTGGATCAGCTTAGAGGACATAGCTGTCGACGCACATCGCTCCAAAAGCTCTCGGAACTCTGTCTCGTCCTTCTTCTCAACATGGACGGCGATCTCCTTTATTTTGGCCACCGCCAGCTGCACAGCCTTCCGGTAGCCCTTGGTGATAGTGTGGGTCGACACATTCTCCTCGACGAAGCTCTTAGACTCCTTCATGAGCTCACCGGCCAGAATGGCGACAGAAGTGGTACCATCTCCGACTTCGGCGTCCTGAGACCGCGAAATGTCGACCAGGACTTTAGCCGCCGGGTGCACGACATCCAGAAGCTTCATGATGGTCGCACCATCGTTGGAAATGGTCGTTTTGCCCTCTCCGTTGACAATCAGGATATCTGATCCAAGCGGACCCAAAGTCGCCCTCAGCGTGTCCTGGATCGCCAGGCACGCATTGATGTTGCTAATGACCTGGCCCCGGCCTTGCGAGGTGTCGGTACCCTCTTTCAGAACCACAATTGTGGGCGTCTGGTTGCCGAAGTTCATCTTTCTCTCTCCTCAAAGTCCGGTGGGAACTTTCAAAACACCCGGCCAAATTGTCGTTTTTTCACACCTCCGTCGCCTCTTCGCGCTTCGACGCTCTTCCATCGCGCGCCCTCCCAACTACCCCCTTCAGCCGCACGCCATCGCCATAAAAGCCGCACTAAGCCGCACCATTCAAACGCCTGGAGTCAAAAGTTATTCGCGTTTTGATTGGGGGCCAGCCCCCAAACCCCCGTAGCTCCGCTTCGCGGAGTTCAGCTACATCCTGATATTATGTAAAAACATGTTAGAGAATAGGAAGAGCTCAGAACGAGCAAGATCAGCTCAATTGTTACACGACATGATTCGAATTGCCAGAAAGTAGTACACAATAGGATAACTAGGTAGTTGAATGTTTATTTAATACAACTGGGGGAACCAAACTCCTCCCTGGGGTTCCGATTAGGTGGAGATATCTCGCTGAATCTTCTAAACCTACACGAAATGGAGCCACGGGAGCTCGAGGACTGGTATTGTAAGATCACTTCTCGTAGCAATTTAGGGGTACATTTTCAAAAGCACCTCAAATAAAACGCTATAATCAATATATTTAAGAAACAAATACTGAAAAGGTAAAAGAAATAATAAAGAAACGAAAAAGATTGAGTCCAGCTCAAGACTTATGGAGTTTAGTTGCCCTTTGGAAGGGTGTTTGTCATCTGAGCCTGGAGAGTCTCAAGCTTAGAAACATTGATGTTGTACTCCTTGGACTGTGCAATGAGCCGGGAAAGGTTTCGCTGGAAGGCACCTGGTCGAGCCATGTCAATGACACCACCAACAGCATTGCCAAGCATCACCTCAAGACCGTCAGTCACAGACTGGACGAATGGACCAAGCAAAACGTTGCCAATGGCCTTGGAAACACCGAAAGTGAATGGAGCAAGAGCATTGGAAACAGTAGCAATGGCAGTGTCAATCTGGGAATCGAGACCGGTCAACATAGCAGTGGCAGCAGCAGCGCCAGCTCGGTCTGGGTTGTTTCGGTAAGCATTGACCACAGAGTCAACGTGCTGCTGGGCGTTGTTAACACCCTCTCGAGCACCGTCTACAAAAGCAAAGAGCGGACCTCGATTGGCTCGAGCATCAATCTCAACCTCATCTCGCTTGTGGGGCAGAGTGTTCTGGAGCTGAGCCTGGAGTGTCTGCAGCTTAGAAACGTTAATGTTGTACTCCTTGGACTGCGCAATGAGTCGGGAAAGGTTTTGCTGGAAGGCACCTGGTCGAGCCATGTCAATGACACCACCAACAGCATTGCCAAGCATCACCTCAAGACCGTCAGTCACAGACTGGACGAATGGACCAAGCAAAACGTTGCCAATGGCCTTGGAAACACCGAAAGTGAATGGAGCAAGAGCATTGGAAACAGTAGCAATGGCAGTGTCAATCTGGGAATCGAGACCGGTCAACAGAGCAGTGGCAGCAGCAGCACCAGCTCGGTCTGGGTTGTTTCGGTAGGCATTGACCACAGAGTCAACGTGCTGCTGAGCGTTGTTAACGCCTTCTCGAGCACCGTCGACGAAAGCAAAGAGTGGGCCTCGATTGGCTCGAGCATCAATGGTTACCTCAGAAGAGGAGGAAATCCCTGGAGCGGCCTGGGCGGCCAAAGCAGTAGCGAGGAGAACGTAGAAAGAGGTTGAGAACTTCATTGTTAATTAATTGCTGAATTGCTTCGATGATGCTGTGACTGAGTTGAAAAATACATCTCTTTTATATTCATTGATGCGAATTCTAGACTCA
The DNA here is from genome assembly GCF_965637985.1 of Blastobotrys vanleenenianus. Lineage (NCBI taxonomy): Eukaryota > Fungi > Ascomycota > Dipodascomycetes > Dipodascales > Trichomonascaceae > Blastobotrys > Blastobotrys vanleenenianus. The sequence continues at coordinate 492,256 of NW_027481885.1, read as the reverse complement.
GAATATTTCATTGACATTCCAAAGCCATTGGTTTGGAAATATCAAGCTTACAACTTTCGCTTGTTTCGATCTATTTCTCTGTAACGGCTGAAACAAATTAAGGTTACCGTATTCGACCCCCGCCTCTCAACGGTCGCTTTCAACATCCTGCTACTGCCATCGCTTCTAGAACTTTTCCTGCGAGTCTTCAAATTGACCTTTTGATACTATCCATGTGTGAGCTTCTTTTCATCCAACGAAGACTCTTTCATTCAATGAAGCCCTTGATCTAATCTGTTACAGTAGAGGTGATACATAATGTTGGGTACCTCATGAGATAGCGATCTATGCCTGTATAGCATGGGAAATACAGTATTATCGGTAGTACGTATCGTGTGGTGCGATATCTACACAATAACATAGTCATGGAAAACTGCTTATCACGTCGAAGGACACGTCAAATCTCGAGACCAGATTCCACATCTGAACTTAAACGTAAATTTGACAGATTTAAAAATTGTCATTACTTATCATCTATCTTTCGGGCTATCTCCACAAGAAATAGCACCCATGTACCCGACTTTGAATAGCATTCTGAGTTGTAATATTTGATTAGCTGTGTCTCACGTGCCTTAAGCTCTCTGGCAGTTATTTGACAAACTTCGTGTAGTCTAGAGATCCGCCCCTCCCCACGTGTCTTCTCTCCCTTACAGTTCAAACGGATTCGGGTTAAAGGAGGGCAATGCAGTATCATATTTCAACTGATAGCTCACACATTCATCAAACTCGTATTGAACTGTGTTGACCCGAATTGCTACTACCCGGGTAGCTTGAGCACGTGGTTCATCAGAGGCAACTGCACTCAGTTTCTCTATATTACAGGCAACATACCTACTCCTTCATATGTGCAATGAAGAACTATACGGCGCAGCGAAACTATGATGGAATGTATAAAATATAATATCACCTTAAATATATAAAACCCTGAATACTGAAAAAACTAGAACAGAAACCAATGGCTTGAGCCCAGCTCAGTTGCCAATATGAAAGAACATATTATTAGGTTGTAACACACTGTTGAAGCTGGGGCATGCAATTCTGCACTGGAGATGCATCGACGCCATACTGCTCGCACAACTGAATTAGTCTCCCGCATGCTTGGAAAAGTTCTTCTGCTCCCGAGAAGTGAATAACCCCACCGGCAGCTTCGCCTATCGCAACCTCCAATCCGTCACCAATCGATTGGACAAATGGACTAAGAGCAAAATTGGCAATGGCCTTCGAAACTCCGTCCGTCAATGGCGCAAGAGCTGTGGCCACGAAATCAAGGGTATTATCAAGCTGGTCGTCAAGACCGGTCAAAAGAACAGTGACTGACTCATCTGGGTTGTTTTGAAAGGTGTTGATGATATCATTAACATATTTTTGAGCACCGCCAACAAGCGTTTCCAATGTACTAAGTACATTATTATCAGGAGTTTCCCTAGCAGCTCTTCGTTCTTGGCCATTGCCTCGTGGCAACGTGTTCGGGCGTTCCTCAGAGTCTCCACCTTTGACACGCCGATAATAACTGCGGAAGTAACCTTTGAAGGGACAGCTTGGGCAGGGCGCTGGAGGCTCCACAGTTGAAGCACTGATGGAAACTGTAGAAGTAGCCTGAGAAGGTACCACTTGGGCAGCTAGAGCGGTGGCGAATAAGAAGTAAAAAGCTGATTTTAGCATTTTTTGCTCAATTGCTTGAAGTGTGAAGTTTTCAATTTGGGGACGACAATCCAGCTTTTTATACTATTTGAATGGGCTTCACCTAAGACTCGACTGCCATTTCAAAATCATTCAGCTTTGGTTATGCAGGTTCACAGCAGGTACATAAAGTTTTTCACAAATTGTCTTCACTTGTTAAGGGTCTACAGTATCATTGACCATAAAGGATCTAGCCACAGTTGAACCCAGACAGAACATGAAAAGTTTGAAAAAAATTGGTTCCTTACCAGTTACACGGCATTAACGTTACCAGTAGCTGATCGCAGAAAAAAAATCCTAGTAACTGAGAGTTACATTGTTAGCCAACATTTTCTATTACTGCAAGTGGGCTACATATCTACATCAATCAAATACGCTGATAATGTGTATACCGTGCACAACTAGTCCTCCTTCGCCCTAGGCAACGGACTTTAATCAAGATTATTATATACCGTGCACAAGTGATTACCGTATTGCAGCATTAGGAGATAGGAGCTACTGGATAAGAGCTGACTTTCTCCAAATTAAAATGGACCTGAAAGTGGTAGCTGTATGGGTTTCTGTAATTATTGCATCAGATGCAAGTACCCAAATTCCGCCAAATTTCTCAGAGCCTTCGTATAGTCGAACTTATTACCCACTGGTACTCACTTACATATGTGCTTCTGTTACAAGTATCAAAAGCACAACGATCTGTAGTCGTCAGAACGTTCGAAATTTTTAGGAGCGGGGTTGTAATAAACCTTAACTTTATGCCACGATGAGATTCAATATTGCACATCTCACCTGACTGTGGACTAATTTATCACTGGGGAAGGAAAACCATTCGGAAGAAAAGTGTCCAAAACTATAGCATTACGTCTTACTGGTTGTAGAATTCATTTATTAGGGAAGGAAAAATGGTAAGGAAAGTGTTCAAAACAATGGCATACCTCCTACGCAGTCCCATATTCGTAGCGAGCCACTACAAAAAGAAGGCAAGACTGCGTAGGAGGTAATAGCATATCTACTTACTGGTAGTAGAAATATAAAAACATGTACATGTATATACAAATAAATAAACCCCCTTTCATCTATTTTCCGGAATGGCAGTCGTAGTGGTGGTCGTAAGTGGTGACGACCCAGCCGCCATGGCAGTTGCCGTGCTTTCGTCGCTAGAGTGGAAAAGGTTCGACAGAAGCTTATGCAAATGGGGGCGACGCAATGGCTTAGCGAGGAACTCGTTCATGCCCACGTCTATGCATTTTTCAACGTTTGAACTATCTGCAAACGCCGAGACCGCAACGATGGGGCCAGTGTACCCATGCTTGGTCCGAATTATTTCAGTGGCTTGTCGGCCATCCAGATTGGGCATCTGGACGTCCATAAATATAATGTCAAAGTGGGGGGAGTCAGCGACCCGAGCAACTGCCTCTTCGCCGTCATTGGCAATGGTCACGTTCTCTATGCCTTCAAGCTTGAGCATACGTATCATGACTTCCTGATTCACCTTATTGTCCTCAGCAACCAGAACGCGATAGCTGTTGAACCTCTTTGATTCTTCATCGTTGCGACTGCCTCGACTTGACGGGTTACGGGAAATCGGCGGCCGCATCGGCTTCTCGGAAGCATCCAAGGACTTCGGTGGACTATGGGGCTGGTTGACGTTGAGATACTGCAAGTTTGGATCCGTAACCTCTTCAACCGGAGTTGAAGCGTAATTCTCATACTCAGGCCAGTCTTCTATAGCACTAAGATCCGAGAAATGGTATGCAGACCGATCTCCCACGATTCTAAGTGGTACTCTAAATGTGAAAGTCGAACCTTTGCCCAAATCTGACTGCATTCCCACTGTACCGTGCATCAGCCCAGCCAGCTGGCGGCAAATAGACAGCCCCAGGCCCGCACCAACTCGTCGCTCCGAAAACTGGAGATCACCTTGAACAAACGGCTCAAACACTTTATCCTGGAGATGTGGAGCAATACCGGGACCAGTGTCCGACACGTCAAAGACGACGGTGAGAACATCATGCCGGCGATACGACAGCGGAATGACGGGATTCCCATCCTCAGTGAGTTCAACCAAACGGTGGCTAAACTCATCTTCGTCGGCGGTGTGGTGATGGTGGTCATCATGGGAGTTGTCGGTGGATATGGATTCCTTGCTTTTTTGCTCCATCGTCTTGATGCCGTCGCCCGAGTGGGTGCGGTCAGAGTTGGTGAAGCTGTTCTTAGTCGACATAGTGTGCTTTGTGAATACACTGCTACCCTCACCAGAAGAAATGTACTCAGCGTCGGCATTCGATGGGTCGGCAGGAGTGATGAACCCGCTCACCAGACACTTTACGGACCCACCCCGCGGGGTGAACTTGAGACTGTTGCTCATGAGATTAATGACAATCTGCAGGATTCGATTGATGTCACCGATGACCACGCAGTTCTCGAGCACTTCTGACTCTATGTCGATAGTCAAGTCAATCTGGTTCTTTTTGCTCTGCTCGGTGAATATGGCCTTGAGCTGCATTGCCACCTCGGAGACCATCATCTCCTTTTCGTCGAGCTTCATGTTGTTCTTGTTGCTTTTGGAGAAGGATAGCAGGTCGGTCAGAAGATGCAGCAGGAGTTCGCCTGACTTGAAAATGACTTTTAAAGATTCCTTCATTTGAGCCGGGTCCTCTTCAGCCATAGACACGGAAGCCATACCCAGGACACCGTTGAGCGGCGTACGCAGTTCGTGGGTGATCTTGGCAATGAACAGCGACTTCGCCTCATTGGCGCTTTCTGCGACTAATCGAGCGTGCTCAATCTCGTCGGTTCGCTCAATAACTCGTCGCTCGAGCGTGTCATACTGCTTCCGGAGTTCGTCAGTCATTTCATTGAACGTCTCCGTCAAGTCAGTAAGCTCGTCTTTGACGCGCCGAGTGGTAATGACCTTGTCAGGGATCTTGAAATGGCTCCCGTCGCGGGCCGATTGACGCACTGCGGCAGTAAACTCGCTGTTCTTTTCGCTGCCAATAAATGCCTTTTTGAACCGTTTCATGAGCCCTTGCTGACGTTTCCTCCAAAATCCAGTGCTGTAACCACGGTTATTATTCTCAGTGCCCATCTCCTCATCGCCAACACCTACTTCCGTCCCATTAGAATCAGTACCATTAGAATTAGGATCGCCGCCGTCATTTCCGTCATTTCCTCCCCCTCTTTCGTACTCGTCATCTGAGCCTTCATCTTCGTCCGGATCGCGCCCACGCTTGACCCATGGTTTGTACCACAGTCTTACGGGCGTTTTCGCTGATGCTAGGAACGGATTGGCTTTTTCGGTTGCCCACTGGAGCCGCCTAATGGGTCTTACTAGCCAGCTAGAAACCAACAGAGATGCAATGCACAGCCCCAGTCCTATCGTGAACAGAGATATCAAAATCAGATTCCGCAGCCGGTATAACGGAGCATACACTACCGCGTGGACCTGAAATATCAGCGCTCCCCACTGGCGGTCAAGGACATCGCACGGTGCGTAGCCAATGGACAACTGATGATACCCCGGCTGGTTGTAGTCGATTACTGATCCCGAGGTGCGGTTAACCAGAAGGTCCCGCATCAGCGGCGTAGCGACAAAAGAGGTATTTACGTGGTCACTGGCATTCTGGAAAACTAGTTGGCATTTGACACTACTGTCATTTGACGCCGTGATGTCGCTGGCCAGTTGCCCGTCGGCCAGCTCTACGAGGGTCATTAGCCCAAAATCGCTGGTAAACTGATTCTGGCGCTCCATTATGCTCAGCAGCGACTGCGCATTGAATACCACCGTCAAATAGCCAATAGTGGCCCCCTGCGGGACCTGCGAGATGTTTCCTTTGTTGGCACTCGGGCTGGTTTCCGTTAACCGCCGAGTAAGCGACAGATAATAGCTGTTATTGAACCCGATGGGCCCCACCAAATGGCTACTTACCGACTGCGTCCACTGCTGGACGAGACTAGAATTCTCTATCTGCACGGGAAACAATCCCTGGGGAATTTGAACCTCGTCAGGAAGCGTTTCATTGCTCCGCGCAGTGTATATCTCATCAAATGCAGTATTGTAAATGGTGCCAGCCACAGCATCATCGCTCGACTCTATGGAAAGCGTAAACAGCTTTCTTAATGAGTCGTTCATATCTAGCCCAAATGTCCCCAGCGCGCTCTGGGTGATGGAGTCCTGGATGAACGTTCTTGTGCTCATGAGTATAACCTGCCCCAGGAGAACCCCGATAGCCTGCTGGACCTGGGCCGACTTGAGCTGGGCAATAACCGCGAGACGGTCTCTCCTCAGGTCCAAAATAGTGCCCTTATTGCTGACATACTAAGATATTCGCGCCTAGTTAGCATGAAACTTTCTCTTTCCCCCAATAAATCGTCACATACGGTCGCTACTGAAAGCACTCCGAGGCAAAAGAACGCCACAATACACACCACCAGGCTCAGCTGGGCCTTGATGCCAACGAATATCTGTCGAGCCATGCTCGAGTCGACCCTCCTGTAGCTTCCCCACGGTATATATGCAGTTTTGGGTCGTTTCTACGGAAATGGAAAAATGGCTATCTATAATGTCGCTGTTTTGAGGCTTACGCACGGCGTGCACTATTTTACGCTTCCCCCTGAATTAGACTTTCTATCGTAAAAGTTTCCATTACAAACGAAAAAAGCAGAAAAATGCTTGTAGGGTACTATATATTACGTACGGTTCGAAATAAATTAGTCAGACTTGGTCTTCTTTTGAGGGGATTCGACGTCCAACTCTAGTGGGCGTTTGTTAGTAGGCGACGCTTCATTCGAGCCATTGTCCTCAGCCGTTGACACAATCCCAGCAGCAGCATCATCCGTAGGAATAATAGGGTCGTTAGTACCGGGCAGGAGGTCCTCCCCTTCGGTTGTAGATGCTTTGTCATCAAAGCTAGCGTTCGCATCTTTAGCATCGCCTGCAGTTTCTTCGGTATCTTTGCTATTGTCATCCTGGGCGGTTTCCTTACCATTTGCTCCAGCTTGTTGAGCTTTAAGCTTTTCGTCTTCCTCAGTTGCTAGATCGATTTCTTCCACTTCCTCTGGCTCATCAACCTCTTCTTCTACTTCCTCCGGCGCAACAATCTCTTCGTCCAACTCGGGCCCACCGGCCGCTTCCTCAACTGCATCCAGTCCAACGACCTCTATCTCCACTGGCTCTGTAACCTCTGGCTCGCCATTTTCTTCCCTCTGAATCTCTTCAACTTTGGGTTCAAACTCCTCAACTTCTGGCTCAATCTCCTCAACTTCTGGCTCAACCTCCTCAATTTCTTCGACTTCTAGCTCAACCTCTTCGACTTCTGGCGGAACCTCCTCAACTTCTAGCTCAGACTCTACAACCTCAGGGTGAACCCCTTCAGCTTCTGGCTCAGCTGCCGGTTTGGCGGCTTCCACTTCTGGTTTAGTTTCTTCTGGTTCGGTCGCTTCTGGCCCTTCCGCCTCAACACCCTCTTCTTCATTCTGATTTTCTTCATTCCCTTCCTCATTATTACGCTCTCCGTCATTGGGTTCTTCGTAATGGCGCTGGCCGAAAGAAACATCAGGGAAGCCCTTGTCCTCTCTGATACGCTCGGAAAGCGCATTAAACACGGAGATAAACCGCCGGCTCAGCGTCAGCTGCACATCTAGAGCCACTGGCCTGTCTTGCTCTGGAGTATTGGATACCAGCTCGCAGAATACCTCGAATATATCATTCATGGTAACCTCCTTGCTGTAGAAATTATCCTAAAATAACATTAGTTAGCAAAAAAAAAATCCAGAAAAACGAGTTGCGGATGTACTTACCTCCTGAATTCTCAGCTGCATCTGCGGGAAGTAAAAGATCAATTCATCCTCCACGCTGATGTGCACGTCAAACTTCTCAAATGCCTGACGCAGGGACCCGAAAATGTCCTCCATCGGCATATTGAGCGCGTCCACTTCGTCCAGCAAAACCGGCGCATCCTCCGTATCCTCAGACTCGTAGCACGAAAACAAAAAGAACGACCCGTCCATGTCATCCTTGGTAACAATGATCGGGTAAGACTTTATCAGGTGCATTTTCTGCTCGAGATCCTCCTCGCTAGAGCTCTCAATCTCCTCTACGTGCCTCTCCACGCTGATATCGTCGCTTTCATCCTGATTGCTTTCGTACCCAAGCTCTTCCTCTTCTTTTTGGTCCTCGCCCCCTTCTAGCAACTCGTCGTCATCAATGGTAATGGCGTTATCCTCATTGTAGCCATCTTTGGCGGGGGCAGGAGTTTCTACGTCTATATCCAAGTCTTGGTCCTGCGGATCCTCAGCCGCATCCATCTCCATTTTTTCTTCGGGCTCCTCAAAGTGGGCTTCGTCAAAGTGAGGCTCCAAGTCCATATCTGTCGTTGGAGTCGCTACGAGACTCATTGCTATACTTACCGGGTATCGGTTCTCAAACACTTGCGCAGCTAAAAAGTTAGTAGGGGGAGAATTACTAAAGAAACAATTGCAGAAACTATGCTACTATTCTAATCGTATTTTTACGACTAAAATCAAATAATAAAACTACGGAACAGGTCGAATATGATATTTAATTCGCGTGGTAATGAGGAGAAAAAAGGTGCCAAGCGAGGATTTGTGATAGTCTACCGCCTAGCGTGCGCACGCGCCAATATAATCATATATTAATTAAACAAGTTTAATTAATCGTTAATTAATCGTAAGGTGGCGTCGCGCGTTCGTTCAAGGTAGCCAAAAATCGCCACTATCACCACAAATCAGCAGAATAAATTCGAGCAATGGGTTAAATCCTTCGACGTAATGCGCTATAATAGCGGAGAAGCGCGAATGCTGCTTGTAGACTGCGTTCATACCCCCAATGGTGCATTCCATCATTCATTGGAAAGGCAAAACGGAACTCCGGTGTCGATAACGTTATCACAGTACAACTGTCGTAGATAAACTAATCGAGTACGGGTCAATTGGATATGGATCTATATGATGGACTGGAGGAAGAATCCGAGGAGAAGAAGCCCGAAATATTCGTAGAGGACCTCCTGTATGGAGACTTATTAGATGAGCGGGCGGCCATAGCCAAGAAGCCTGTAAAGTATCCGAAACCTGGCGATAATAATGAAAATCTCTCCAGTGGTAAGCTATCAGAGTTTGATGGAACCATGCTAATGTAATAGTTCTGAGATTTCAGCCACGTAGGAAGCTGCCGCCACCAGCGAAAACCACCAGATCGAAAAGCTACATTGGGCAAGATGTACCATTGGATGCCGGATCGAATAAAACATACTCGTTGCCTGATAAAACATTCACGTTTGGCAATAAAAGACATCCTTATTGGGACGAGGATTATGACCCATCGAAGCCCAATATATTCGAAGAGTACGCTGGAAGCGACGAGCAGATGAACGAAGAATACGATTGGCAGGACTACCTGGCTGATTTGGTTCGAGAAAAGGTGGAATTTGTCGGACCCAAGTACACAACAACTGGGAATGATGACAATGAAAAAGCTCTCGATGAATCTGACAATGAGGATGCTGCAATTGACACTTCAAAAGCCAATGAAAATGATGCAATTGACTTTAAAGCTCCAACCGAATCGTTCGCATCGAAATTGCTCAAGAAGTACGGATGGAAGCCTGGAAATGGCCTGGGAAGCAATCAATCTGGGATATCCAAAGTCCTCAAATTTGTCCCCAGTAGAAAACGCCCTGGAACCGGCCGAATTATTGATAAAAATCGCAGCCGTAACGCTCCCATGGTGTCATCGGTAGTCAAGCTGTGTCGCTTTTGCAATGACAATACAGATGATGAACTGCCGACGAAGCTGGGTGAGGAGTGCGAAGTCAAGTTTGGACCTGTCCAGCAGGTTTACATACCGCAGACTGGTGATGTTTTTATAAAATTTACAAACGCTATGTCCGCGCTAAGAATGATATCCACTCGTGACAATGAGCTTAACGATACAAAGTATACAGCGACCTTTTTCGACGAATCGAAGTTCGATAAGAACATCTTTGACTAACCCAGTTATGCATATTTGATCTTCTTCCAGTGATTCATCTTTGACCAGCCCCTGTTACGCGTTATCCATTTGGCTTTTCCCAAAAGTGGCATTATGTTATATCATTATCATTACTACTTTTGCTCTCCTGCTGCTAAGAATTAGGAAGCAAATATGCCCTTGAATAGCATACCGATATCATACAAGGTAAGCTGGCTCTCTCGACGGAAGAACTGCCACCAGTTGGCGAACTCCGCAGCCCACCGTCGAATGCTCCACTGCGATTTGTACAGTCGCGAAATCCGCTCTCGTCCCTCGTCATATACTGTGCGCGCACAGTAAGTGGCCATAATCAAAAACGTTCTCTCCGGACCGAGCGGGTTCTGCAGCCTCTCGTCTATCAGTCGGGTCAGATCGTTCGTCTTGAGGATGAGTAAAATTATTCGCGGCATAGAATGCAACAGCATCATGATCTCGCTCAGAATTTCACTGTCCGCTACGGTGCTGTTCATCTGTGTGATCTCGTCCCTCGACCGTCTAGACGCAATGTTAGTGGTATTATCAAAGTCTCGCCCAGTAATTGCTGCCGAAAACAGCTTGAAGTTTTCGTCCGAGATGCCAGCAAACTTATTGGCGTAGTACTTCATTTCCTCCTCATTATTGTCGATCAGCGCCAGCCAAAAGTGTGCATAGCTGCGTCTGATATCTGTTGGCACATCCCGATAGAGCCCATGGTCGTACAGAATGATTTCAAAGTTGTGCTTGCCGCCTTTCTTTGGAATGATGGCGATATTCCCAGGATGAGGGTCGCAGTGCAGCCCCACGCCGGGGGTGAAAATCATATTATTGAAGATATGCGACATGCAGCAGCTGAGCTCATTTCGCGAGATGTTGTGGTTATCCAGGTACACCAGGTCGTCTGGCCGGGCTCCCCTGATAAACTCCATAACGAGAATCCGCTTCTGCGCCCAAAAGACATCTGGAACCCGCAGCGCCGTTTCGTTATAGAAGTCCTTGAAATACTCCTGGGTTCGCCGCGCGTTCTTGCCTTCTTCTCTAAAGTCCAGCTCAACGAAAATTGACTCTTGAAGCTCGTCACTGAGCCATGTGAGAGGATAGTCCTTGAAGAAGAAATCTACCAAGTTGAACACAACACGGGTCATGAGTACATCAAGAGGCACAAACTCCTGCAACGACGGGTGCTGCACCTTGACGGCCACTTCTTGGCTTGTTCCTTTAAGTACAGCCTTGTGAACCTGCGCCAGAGATGCAGTCCCCAGCGGAACGGGCTCGAAGTGGTCAAAGAACTCCTCTAGTGGCTTTCCCGTATCATTTAGGAACATCTCTCTTATGCTCTCAATCGACGAAACAGGGCACTTGTCCTGAAGCGGGATCATAGCACTAGTCCACTCGTCCGGGAAGATGTAGGTCAAAGCCGAAATATGCTGGCCGAGCTTGATAAAAACACCAGCATTACGCTCCAAGGCTTTCCTCGTGATCTCGGCGCATTTCTTGTGACATGCCGAAAGCGCCTTGTCATGCTCCTCTTGCGAGCTGTATTCAGCGTTGAGGACTTTCTCGTAGTGCCTGATGCATCTAGTGCAAGCTACGACCACGGTAGCTATTCGGCCAATAGCAAGCTTTGTGTGCCGAACAGTCTGTGCAAACGAATCGTTGGTCAAGTAAAGTAGTGAAAACCCAGCTCCACCAGCTAACAAGCCTATTATCAGCTTGGATCGCTTCTTCGGGGCTGCGGGAGCAGCTGGTTTGGCCGTCGACAGCAAAACCCTTTGGACTGGGGATCGGAGAGGAGGCCTCACGGCGAGCTTAGCTCGAAGGGAAGGGCTTATTCGCCCTAGTGGGCGCATAGAAACTCCCCTATTCCACATCTGCTCTAAACCTGGTATACTGTATGCGTTAGAAGGTGCCGCCCCCCCTTTTTTTTTTTATTTGGCTGAACCGAGCTCTAATATGCCGACCGTATGATTCTCGAACATTTCACTTAAGATCGTCTTACTATTGCGCCCGCAGCGGGTACGGCTGTACGGCGGGATCTCTCTTTTGGTCTGCAGGGGATACGGGATTTTGAAGGATCTAAGTCGCTCAAATACCGATAGTCGGGCTATAAACAGCTTTGGAAAGGTTATAAGCCGCCTTGAAAGGGCAGAAAGGAATCACTGCTGTGCTCATGAATATACGAGTATTGCCAGGGAAGGGACGCCTTTTTAGAAAGTCTGAACCATGTTTTTGCATTTCAAGATTGGCTGCTGGAAGATTCACGCGCGACACCTGCATATCGGAGAGAAACGAGGCGAAGGCGGAAGCCACTAAATCAAAGATTCATTTTATTCCCTTATTTCAGCATTTAGTCCCGTTATGTCGGCCAGTGGAGGGAAGGAATACGTTTCTTGGCGAAAAAAAATGGGTCGCTCGGTGGCGCGACTGGTGTTTGAGCTTATGGTTCCAGTGGGACTGGCGTTGATGCTCTTCTCATGGTACCTGAGCTACAGTCCCCCAGCGGAGAAGGAAATAAAGCCGGTTCGTAGTAGGGCAATCCAGGACCTCACGTTTAATCCTGTAATTAGAGAGGACAGGAAGAACCGCACGCAGATAGGGGAGGAGAATGCGACGCTATTTATGCTTGTGCGCAATGAAGAGCTTCCAACAGCTCTCCAGACGATGCGCGAAATGGAGGACCGATTCAACAGACATTACCGATATCCATGGACGTTTCTGAACGACAAAGAATTTACAGAGGAGTTTAAGCAGTTAACGACGGGGATGGCCTCTGGCAAGACAGAGTACGGGCTTGTGCCGAAGGAGCACTGGTCGCTACCTGATGATGTGGATGTTGCCAAAATGAACGCGTCAATGGAAAGCATGGTGAACAGGTCTGTCGTATATGGCGGAAGTCTCTCATATAGACATATGTGCCGCTTTAATTCTGGGTTCTTCTTCCAGCACCCTCTCATGCAGAAGTACGATTACTACTGGCGTACGGAGCCAAAAGTCCACTACTATTGCAACCAGGAGTACGATCCGTTTACGTTTATGAGGAAACATGGCAAGAAATACGGATTCGTTATTACAATCCACGAGTACATTGACACGATTCCGAGTCTATGGGACACTGCGGCGCAGTTCCTCGACACGCATCCTGAGCATCTTGCCAAAGACAGTGCGCTTTCGTTTATCCTGGACAAGACTAAGCTGAGAGAAGACGATTTTGCTACTACCGCGGACACCGACTACAACCTGTGTCATTTTTGGAGTAACTTTGAAATCGCGGACCTCAATGTGTTCCGCAGCAAGGCGTATATGGAGTTCTTTGAGCACTTGGATAAGTCGCGGGGGTTCTTTTATGAGAGATGGGGCGACGCTCCGGTGCACACGATGGGCATTACCGCATTCTTAAACCGGTCTGAAATACACCATTTCTCAGATATTGGGTACTTCCACCCGCCGTACCACCGGTGCCCCAAAGACGACGACTCGTATGCTTCTGGCCGCTGCTTGTGTTCGGAGGTTGAGCAGTTCCATGATGTCGATTTTCAGTCTTTTTCATGCTTGCCAAAGTGGTGGAAGCATGTTGGAAGGCACTTCCTTCTCGATTACGATCTCCACTATGAAGACTAATCCGACCTCCATTATGAAGATTGATCCGGTAGAAGGTTATACACTGGTCGGATCTTCACTGTGAAGATTGATATCCGATGCCAGTATACACTCAATTGTCGGATGAATATGGAGGAAAATGGCTTATATTTATTCCTATTTATTCATTTCAAAATATATGGTATACTGTACCTTTTTGTTTCTGGTATATTAATCCATGTTTAGCGGATCAAATGCTATATTAAGGCTCGTATGAAGGTAATGTATATATTTACCCGTATCGTCGCAGCTGGTCCAGCAGAACTTGCAACTCTTGGTCAGTCTTTTTATTTTCGAGGCTTGGAACGAGAGTCTTGGCCTCTTCGGCCTCATCACAAGTCAGAGAGCCCAATTGGGCTATTTCAAACGGATGCAGGTCCCTCATGTCATCAGAGCGCAGCAGCGAATCCACCGCCTGCACTGTGTGTTCGTTCTTAAATCGAGAAAACACTGCCAGGTACTCCTGGGTCTTTCTCAGAACTCTAAACCCCCTCCATTAGCTTCAATAACCCCCCGAAAACATATCGCGACTTACTCGTTCGAATTCGAAAAGTCCTCCTCTTCATCGTCGTTATCATTAATCTCCTCATTCGGCCGAACGCCCATGGCCGCGTCTCTTCGGTTCTTCAGTGCGGCTTTGATCAAAAGTCTCGTCTCCGAAAGGTTCAGGGCAATCAGAGGAACCTCCGCGCCCTCGTGGTTGATCTGAGTCACACTGAACTCCGGGCCCAACTTCAGCTGAGTCGCGTCTTCATCCTCGACAATATTCTGTGCTGGCTTGCGTCGGCCCTGCTGTATTGTCGACGTCGAAATATTCATCGTCGTGTGATGTATAAGCCCGCCTTGGGATCGAACCGTCGTCGCCAGTCCTTTTTTTTGGTGATTTGTCTCGATTTGGGAGTTTTTGTCATTCTCATAGCTACGCAGGGCGGACCTCAATATATGTGCGGCTCATCTCCATCTGCATGCCATTCTCTTTCCTTATCGCCACACCTTATATCCCCGCGCGTAGTCGATAGTTTTTCCAGAAGTTCAAATGTTCGTAGAGCTCGTAGCGTTGTTCACTTACTTCGTAAGCCTAAGCTTAGGGGCTGTGATTCCGGGGCTTCCGCGCCCAGTGGTCCTGTGGCATGGGCTGGGCGATAGTTATGACACTGTAGGCATGGAGCGAGTGGGGGAGATCATTAAGGACGTCTACCCCGGCATCCATGTCCATTCTGTATATTTAGATAGCGATTCTGGTGCTGACCAGCGTAAGTCTATATTCGGCAAGGTTGATGACCGCTTGGAGTTTGTTTGTGCCCAACTGGCCAACAATTCCATGCTCGCCGATGGATTCGACGCCATTGGGTTCTCTCAAGGCGGCCTGTTCCTTCGAGCGTACGCAGAGCGGTGCAATAGCCCAAGGCTACACAAGCTGATCACCTTTGGATCGCCCCACAATGGTATTGCCGACCTTCCGACCTGCGCTCGAAACGACTTTCTGTGTCGCCAGCGCAACCGGCTAATGCGCAGCCAGATCTGGTCCGATTATGTCCAGAATAATGTAATCACTGCACAGTACTTCCGGGACCCGGAGGATATTGAATCGTATTTGGAAAAATCTCAGTTCCTGGCGGATGTCAATAATGAGCGCTCGTTAAAGAATGAGACCTATCGAGAGCAGCTTAGTACTCTGGAGAGACTAGTGCTAATTGCATTTTCCGACGATGAAACAGTGGTACCCAAGCAGAGCGCATGGTTCCAGGAGGTTAATCGCACTACCGGCGAGATCACGCCGTTGGAACAGAGGGAAATATATTCTGAAGATTGGATTGGCCTCAAGAGACTAGTGGACGAGCATCTGATTGATTATATGATGGTCAATGGTGTGCATATGGAGATTCACGACAAGTATATCAAGCATATTGCTAAGAAATATCTTGGTACGACCGAGCGGAGATTTATCGTCCAGGGCACATATACTGGCGCTACTGACTAACAGCCTTTTCTTTCTTCGTATTGTAATTTTTTAATGTACGTGTAATTATTTCACAGGATTCCCGACCCAGGGAGTAATTGAACTTCTACGACCTCATTCAGTAGCTTCCAACGTAACAAAGACACTAGTCAATTCCAAAGTTGAAGGGCGTTCGTCTTTCAGTCTCCTACCTAGGAGATCTGTTTCCCCACTCCCCGAGTAAGCAATCCTCACGAAGCGAATGCGGAACAACCAGGGGACCCAATTGACATTGAAAGAAATCATTACCACCGATAAGAAAGATTACATGTATATCTGTATTTAAGTGGTGTCTGACCTCGGCCGCCCAAGGACGCTCACTACTTTGGTAATAGATTTTCATTTATTTATTTACCGGTATTCATTCGTTCACAGGAATTATCAAAAAAATTTGCTATAACTTATAGCCAATTCAATAGCCATTTTTCAAAAACCTAGACGTAGTTATCTCTATTAAGAATCTAATGGCTCATGGGCTACAATACCCAATACTGTATCGCCTTTAGTGGTGCCGTTACCTATAATTGATATTCCACGGGTAAACTCGTTATCATCAAACGCATTTTTATATAGCAAATTCGATACTCATCATTCTAACCCCCATATGTATTTATATTTTTAAGAATATAATAGAGCATGGCCAAAATGCAGTACACCGTTAATAAAACTGGTGTACCTCGAAGATATATTGGGGTTGATAGTTACCGGTAATAGCGGTTAATCATGGTTGATAACGGAGCACCTCCCGAAGACAAATTTCAACGCCATACGTACGGTACTTAATCATAAGGCCCTATCAACCCCGGTTAAGACTTGCAATACGCCGCTTTTACACCATGGGGCCGGCCGGATCGAACAAGAAGCGACCCGACTTCGTCACCCCGGAGTACATCGCCGAGATGAGAGCACTCCGCGAGGCTAAGAAGAAGCTCAAGGCGTCCACCACTGAAAAGCCCGAGGAAGAGGAAGATATCTCCAAAAGCTATATCACGCGGCCCATGCTCAAACTGCCTGGTGCTTCCCCAGGTGAAAATGGAAAGACCTTTAAGATTATGACATACAATGCATTGGCGCAATGCCTGATCCGGAGAGACCTATTCCCTGACAACGGAGACGCGCTGAAATGGAAATGGAGAGGCAAGGCTCTTGCCTCGGAGATTGAACATTATTGCCCAGATATTCTGTGTATGCAGGAAGTTGACAAGGACAAGGCCGAGTCGTTCTTCGCGCCAGAATTGGATAAAATAGGCATGGCTACTGAATTCCGGACACCAGAGGACAAGAACCACGGAAATATCATTGCTTATAAAAAGGACTTGTTTGAACTGGACCAGGAGGTTTTTATCAATTATGACGAGATAGCTACTGAAAAGGTGCCATTGCTGACTGTGACGAAAAACAGCGGCATGATTGTCGCTCTACGGTTTAAAGATGCGCCAACTAAGGGGGTTTTTGTTGGCACGACTCACATGTTCTGGCATCCGTACGGCTCATATGAAAGAACAAGGCAGCTGGCTGTTTTCCTGGATAAGGCAATTGAGTTCAAAAAGACAAGCGGATTTGACTGGCCTGTGTTCTTGGCGGGAGACTTTAACAGTGAGTGCTTTGATACGCCTTACCTCTCCGCCACTACTAGACCAGCTAAATTAGACGATGCAGCTGCGAAAATATTGGTGGACAGCTTAGACTATTTTGCCCAACCAGGGAGCAAGGAAAAAAGCGACGCATTGGTTGAACTGTTCAACAGGCAATCACACAAGGCAATCAGTTTGTACAATTCCTATAAACTCGTTCACCCCGAAAATGTGCATCCTAAGGGCTCTGGTGAACCCATTTTCTCAAATTGGGCACATACCTGGCGGGGTCTGTTGGATTACATATTTGTCCTTCAGCCCACCCCTGAGCCTGTGTCAGAGGGGTATGTTGCAACCGAAGTGAAACTACTAGAGCTACTGCGAATGCCAATGCCAGATGAAATGGGGCCGGAACCATCGGGCCAACCACGAGTTGGTCAGTTCCCCAGCGACCACCTATGCCTCATGGCCACCGTACTTGTAAGCAATATTCCTACCCGATAGATGAATTTACTTTTTTGAATATGTATAACCAGCCTTCGTGTATCACAATTGATCAGATGTACCTGTATTCCAGGGAGGTGTGGGATTTGGACCCCCACGCCTACTTCACTCCTCCACCAGGAGTTTGGCAATAAGATCGGCTTTCTTCAAATTGGAAGTTGCAATGCCCCGCCCTGACAGAAGCTGTTTGAGTTGAGGGACAGTCATCTTCTTCAGGGCTGCCTCCCTGTCTGCGCCCTCCTCCAACTTCACCTTTGTCTCGTCATCATGCTTGGACCGTTTGGGTTGCTTGGCTGGCTCCTCCCCATCATCCAAAGCATGGGCGAACTTGAAAACGCCGCGCTCAGTAACATACTGGTGGGTCAGTTCGTTAAAAGATTGAAAAGTCTTGCCTGCTCTCTTGTCAATAGACTTGTACTTGGGAAGAGTCTTGTCCTCCACCGCCGGAGGGTACGTCTCCCCAAGAGCGAATGCCTGGAGGTAGTCATTGAACCGCCGCAGATCAGGATTGGGGTATCTCTTTGGTTCATAGTTGTTTGGCATGGTAAGACCCAAGGTTACGTATTCCAGTTGCGCGGCAAGCTCGTCCCTGACTTGATACAAGTCATCAGATAACCGGTTCATAGACCCTGTAGGTAAGCTTCGAAGCTCGTCTTTGTTTACTAGAGGAATCATAAATAGCCCCGGAGGGAGAACTTGGAACCCGTCATTGTCGACTGCTTCCTCGCACGGATACAGGCAATAATGCCTGGGCGCCGCGTTCGCTCGGGGGATGCAATATGCAATGGCCACTAGCTTTTCCTTGAGCATCTCCTCATATAGCGCTGTATATGCTTTAATAGACCCTACAAGCTTCTCATCTGACGGGTAAATGAACCGCGCGTTGCCAGCATTGTGAAGAGGCGGTACTGTTGCCCGAGGCTGAAATGCGAGAATTCGAAACTTTGGCTTTCCAAAACTTCTCATCTTGGTAACATCGTCTTTGGTAAATTCAATAAAATCCTCTTCGCTAAACTTATACCCCGGAACAATTTCACCCTTATCTATAGTCGCGCCATTGCTGGGGTCGATATACTGAGTGCTTGTGACAACGGCCATGGGCTTCTCTTCGTCGGTCTTGACCCATGCCGCTCGGCTAGGGATCTGCTTAAGAATAGTGACATACCCTTTAATGGCAATTGCTAACCCATCGGGAGAAAGGTCGCTGTCGAGCCCTTGGAAATCGGGTTTCGGCCGCTTGTCCAGCACCAGCATCCCCGAGAATTCGGTGCGCTTAGGCACAGACTTGGCCTTGACGGCCTTATTCATCTTCAGCAAATAGCTCACCGGCTCAATTCTCAATGGCTCCTCGTCGCTATCACTGGGAGTAGGGGACAAAACCACTAGATCGTAAAACTTCCGCGTGTTGAATTCCCCATTCGGAGGGTTCAAGAACACCGGCCGGATGCTCACCCGATGTCCAGCGAGGTCACTAAACGCAGTTTTCGTCTTCTGCTGGACCTCTGCATCGCCATTGGCAGGATCATCGTTGTTCGAAACCAGAATGAGGTTACGCGCTTGGATCCGGCCCGCGTGCTGCCTAAATTGCCCCTGCACGGAAGTGATAACCTCTTGCATCTTGTAGTCTACCTGGCGGCTAACAGCATCAGTGAACGCCTCCCTGTGGTCTTCGAGGAAGTCTTTCAGCTTGGTAAGGGAATCCTTCCCTGGCTGGGCAAGGGGCATGATCGGGTATATGGCGGACTTAGAATCATTCTCCTGATCCTCTTGCTTGGCTTCTATTTTGGGGACCTCAATTCCGTAGAGGTATACTCCGTACATGTCGTAGGGGTCGGAGATGACTTTGGCAGATACCAGCTCGAATGCTGCTTGGACGGCTGCTTTGACAGCGCTCATTTCCTCCCCTGTTTTGGGGTCCACGGGGTACTCTTTGAGCATCAGCGTGGTCGCATCGATGAGGATTACCGTCGCAGCATGTTGGCTCTTGAAGAGGTATTCTTCTTCCGCGTTCTCGTCTTTCTCCATCTTAGTGAGTCGCGTTTTGATCACTCATTCCCAACGAGAATTTACTACTACCACTAACATTATCCGTGTATCGGTCGCCATCACGATAGGTTAAGTGAACTGTCCCTTAGTGCCCTATAATGGACACAAAAAACGCGTAATAATAATATATATACTACTTGTCTAATATTTTCTCGGGTTCGTAGGCTAAGGCCCTGTGTTATGTGCGGCTTATGCGGCTCATATGCGGCTCGATCGATCGGATCCAGGCCTATAGCTGTATTAGTGTTTAATTAAAAAAAGTGTACTTTGGAAGACCACGTCAAATATCGTAGCCCTTAAAAAGAATGACACGTTGTTAATTACAGATTGTACAAATGATACAAATCGTGACAAATGTATTTTTTGACCTTGGCAATAATGAGAGTGTAGTCTCCAATCTACATTGGCTGTGGCAGGGTGCATGTACCTGGAGCCGCGAGTAATGAACTCGTCGGCACTTAGTAATTCCGGTTGTGCGACGGGTGAGACGAGTGCGTAGCCTTACTCCGCACCTCAG
Source organism: Blastobotrys vanleenenianus (assembly GCF_965637985.1). Classification (NCBI taxonomy): domain Eukaryota; kingdom Fungi; phylum Ascomycota; class Dipodascomycetes; order Dipodascales; family Trichomonascaceae; genus Blastobotrys; species Blastobotrys vanleenenianus. The sequence goes on along the minus strand of NW_027481885.1, from coordinate 472,259 downwards.
CAGGCCCTTCACTGGCAGGAACGAATCACATTTCTAAGTCAAAAACCGCCAGTAACTACTACGTAATAATCAATGGTTTGTCTTCAATGTCTAGATTTAGAATGATTTAAAAAGATGGGGGGCAATGAAGAGAAGAGCATACGTTTTGGCAAGAACCCCCAAAAAACCTGTAATTGCTACATCATCATACATGTTACAGTTCGCTCCAACGTCTTCCGAATCAATTATCGTGTGTAGAAGTATATAGTAATTCTTATGTAATTGTGCTTTGAAATATTCATTCCCTAGGAGGCGTCGTCATCAGTAGTAACAGGGCATCTTTCTCGTGTAGGTTATGTCGAGTACGTACCACAGTATTTCGTGAACCCCCCACTGGATTTGCGGCATGTCTCGGATTCTGCATGGATGCTCCTCTAAAAGGCAATTTTATTCAGTCTCATAAGTCTCATATGTACACGTCTCACACATTAACGGGAAATCGCCATCCCGCAGCGGTAAGGACCTTTGACTTGCATGAGAGCCGTTCGGATAAATGTGAGCGCCGTGTTGTAATCCACGATTACACTGGAGGTGTTATATTTATCAACCTTTAATCAAAAAATAACTAGCAGAAGATATATTGGAAAATTACCAGTAGCTCATACAACCAAAATCTTTCAATTTTTTCATCATTTGTTACCACGGTAATTTATCCAGAAATTCAACAGACAGAGATGATCATCTCGAAACCGTTATAGCGCGAAAAATTATTACCCCTCCACCCTTCTTCACTTTTCCGCTTGTACTACAGCGTTACTACCCCTCCATGGGTGCCAGCGGAGATCGGATCGCGATGCCTAAACGTGGCCAGTGTGTAGTGGGATGAAGTAACACTTGCATCCGAATTAGCATCCGCGGTACGACTCTAGGTCTCGAATTGACTGGGCGATAAGGCACTAAGCTGCGATCTTCTTTTATTTTTTATTTTTTCAGGAATTTGTGCATACTCAGCTGACAAAACATGTCCGTTTGACCAAACGAAAGCTGTGTTTTTGCAAGTGGGCATCGCTTGCTTTTTCAAAGTCAACTGAAAGAGCACAGTCTGCGATACCCCACCTTTAACGACGGCACACGAAGCCTCTGCGACTCGTGTATCTGGATGTCATACATTTCGCCCGCATAAGCCTTCTGCATGGCAAATGTAGAACCATTCAACGGGCAAACCCCCGAAACCTCAAGATTCATAGCTTTCGCGTCAACTCTTTCGAGGAGGAGCCAAATTACTTGCCATGAGTCGTTGAGAAGAGAATTTTGCCGAAGCTGAGACCTTTGACCTCGTTGAAGAAGACGATCTCTCCGTTAGGGCCATTCTTCCGGAAGGATAAAGCAAATGTCTTGGCTTAACTACTCGCCTTCCAAGTGTGGGGGACGATGGCCTTTGAACAAATCCCCTAAAATGCATGATACGCACGATACGCATGTCCTCCGCATACCGTCATATGGCTTATCCTAGACAAGGCAAGCAGACAGGGGGGAGGGGGGAGGGGGGAATTGAAGCCATGACGGAAGCCCTTTCCCTAAAAAGACTCGTCTACGTGTGGGTGTGCGTGTGTCACGACCCACTGTCGTGCCTATAGCATCGATAACCATGTACCCCCCCTCATCTCCGGAAGTAGACTCGTTGGGCAGCCTTGACGGTTAACTCTTGATGATAACGCTTTGCAGGGAGAAGCCAAAGCACAATTAGAGCCAGCTACGTAATTCAAACTGGTGAGGGGTCTGTCAAAGCCGAATATCATGTGGGGATGATAAATTCAGGAGCATCTGGAGATTGAATCGAGCGGAGAAATGTGTGGGGGGACGAAGCTTAACTGGCTGTGTTTCAAACGGCTCTAACGCTCTAGAGGATTAATTTAAAAGCCATGGAAGATCCCCGAGTTTTTGAAAATCCAATAAGCATTTAATTTTTTTTCGACATTTCACATATTCAATGTCGACTCTAGGAATTGAGCACTCCGAAGTGGGTAACTTCCGCAACAAGAAGGCCCTTCTGCGAACCGTCATCGCAACATGTGTCGCCTGTTCGGGTGGTTTGATGTGGGGTTATGATTCCGGTGTGATCAGTGGTGTTCTGGCGCTCTCCTCTTTCAAGGAGCACTTCAATCTGCCAGATAAGTCTCCCGCCGTCTCGTCGAATGCCGTCGCACTTCTGCAGGCCGGTGGTTTCTTCGGCGCCCTGGGCATGGCCCCAATTAACAAGAAGTTTGGCCGAAAGTACTCCATGCTGGCTGCCGCCTGCATCTTCCTTGTCGGTGCTATCATGCAGGTCGCTGGTACCGGCGGCCTTGGTCTTTTCTACGCCGGCCGAATCATTGCTGGTCTCGGTGTCGGTGCTGCTACCGGTGTCGTGCCTACTTATGTTGCTGAGGTCGTGCCAAAGAACATTCGAGGTCTCCTGATGGGTCTGTGGCAGTTTTGGATCGTCACCGGTGTCACCATTTCTTACTGGATCGACTACGGCGTCAACCAGCACATTACCGGTTCCAAGCAGTGGCGTATCCCACTGGGTGTCCAGATGGTCCCGGCTGGTATGCTTATCGTCGGTACTCTGTTCTTGAGGGAGTCTCCGCGATGGCTCGCCGAGAGTGGTGACGATGTCCGGGCCCTGAGGAACCTGGCCTTCATGCGAGGCGGTTCCACCGAGGACCCAGAAATCGTTCTCGAGTTCCAGGACATTACCGAGAGCATCATCCAGGAGCGCGCTATCAGCGGCGGTGCTACCGTCAAGGAGCTCATCATGAAGGGTAACCGAAAGCGAGTCATTTTGGGTTTCGGCCTCATGGCTGCCCAGCAATTCTCTGGTACCAACGCCATTGGCTACTACGCTCCACAGATCTTTGAGGCTGTTGGTGTGGGTTCTACCTCTACTGGTCTGTTCGCTACCGGTATCTACGGTGTCGTCAAGATGGTCATGACTATGGCGCTTTGTCTCTTTGCCATTGAGCGATTTGGCCGAAAGATGTGTCTGATGGTGGGCGCTGGCTTCATGGGTACTTTCATGCTTGTCATTGGTGTCCTTCTCAAGACTCATCCTGTACAGGCTGATGCTGAGAACCTTTCCAAGGCCTCCTACGCCATGGTTGTGTGCATCTATTTGTACGTCACTGCATACTGCTTCTCGTGGGGTCCAGTTCCATGGATTTACGCTTCTGAGATCTATCCTAACCGACTGCGATCCTACTGCGTTGCTCTCTGTGCCGCCTCCCAGTGGCTCTGGAACTTCGTCGTCACCGAGTTCTCTCCATACGCTCTTGCGCGATTGGACTGGGGTATTTTCATCCTGTTTGCTGGCTTCAACTATGCCAACTTGCTCTACGCCCTGCTGCTTCCTGAGACCACTAACCTCAGTTTGGAGGACATGGATAAGATCTTCGGTGTGCCTCAGATCAAGGATGTCGATGAGGAGGCCCTGCCAGAGGCCCACGCTGAGAAGAACAATGTTGCTCAGCACGTTGAGACTGCCTAATGATTTATCTATTTTTATGACTTTCTGCTTTTATGTATTTGTTAGTGAAACAATTCACTATTTGTGTTATAACCAATTTGATTGGTGAAATAATCAATTACTCCCCGTAACTTGATTCTAATGGTGCTTTTTCTAACGGCATTACGAGGGTTCCTCGGCCAAATACGGTATTACCAACCCTTTATCAGCTTGCCGCGGTTTACTAGTACTGTAGTACATGTACTTGTAGTATCGGAAAACGTCGGGTAGAAATATCGTATTTAAGCCGCACACACACACGGCGCACGATGCACGATGCACGATGCGAGATGCAAGATGCAAGCGACTGCTCCAACCTATCGAGTGGATCCGATGAAAGCGATTATAACACTATACACCGCAAGAAAATTCAGAATAATAAATACCTTGAATATATAGTTTGAACCATTTGCCCAGGCAAAACTTGCTCATCAGCAAAAATATCACCGGCGTACGTATACATTTCGATGAGTGCCGCTTGAGCCGCACAATTCGCGTGACTGCTCCAATCTCTCAAGCAGGATCCAGTGAAAACGACTACTGTACTAACACCATAGATACTTAAATATTGAATACCTTAAGTATAGTTTGATGCGCTGGCAAGACTTGCCCAGCAGCAAAGCTTTCCCACAGGTCCCGTATTTCGATGAGTGGTGAACCCCAGCCAGGGGGAACCGTGCAGGAGGCCGATGCATGCGGAGGAGGCAGTAGTGCTTGCGCAGGCGGTATGGGGCTTTGGTCCAATTACCATGAGGCAAAAAAAATCGTGCGTCAAGGTATGGCATTTAGCTTTCTTTTCAACGAAGCATTTGATTGATGAGGTAGCAACAGTTGGCGTCCGCTCTTTTTGTTATTTATTGGCCTAGGTGGTCTTTCTCCAAGTCCTGATGTTAAATCTATAAAGGAAACACAATCCATACTCTTCCCGGTACTAATTTACTATACCTATTATTCGTTATACTGTTATTTTTTTTTAAGGCTGCTGTTATTTGTTATACCTTTTTATTATTGTTATTATTAAAGTGTTACTAGATTTATCAAAAGATGGCTGAGATATTCGCCTTTGACGACCTTGAGAATACCCCAGAGGTGGTGGTGGTTGACGAAAGAAAGCCATCGGGGCTCTCTAAACTGCTTCAGCAACAGCAGGAAAAAGACCTGGACGGGTTTGACTCGGAGAATGAACGGTTGGACTCCGTTCCGGATATGATCTCCAAAAGCGTGTCGATTCCGGTCAATATTGTGTCTGGTGCCGGTTCCGATCACGATGCATCACTTCTGTCGACTACCCCTGGCCGACTGGGCTCTTCCTACGAGGTAGGCATTGACCAGCCTTATGTATCGAGCTTTGCCAACGACAATGTCGCGGAGAAGCCCAACGGCGCGGTTTCTCCGCGTAAAATGACGCCGCTCGACTTTGAGCCGCTTAAAGTCCTCGGTGAGGGCGCCTATGGCAAGGTTTTCCTGGTCAGACACAAGTCTACGGGCAGGCTTTTTGCCCAGAAGCAGCTCAAGAAGGCATCCATGATTGTAGAGAAGCGCAAGATCGAGCAGACCAAGACTGAAAAGACAATTCTCGAGTCTGTGCGGCACCCGTACATTGTGCGGCTCTTCTATGCATTGCAGGACTCTGAGAAGCTCTATTTGATCCTCGAATACGCGCAGGGCGGAGAATTGTTTACGCACCTTGCTATGGAGCGTATGTTTTCTGAAGACGTGGCTTCGTTCTATGTGGCTGAGATGGTTCTTGCGTTGTGCCATCTGCACCAGAATGTCGGTGTTGTTTACCGTGATTTGAAGCCGGAGAATTGCTTGCTGGATGCAGATGGCCACCTTGTGCTGACTGACTTTGGTCTCAGCAAGGTTGCGACAGAGGATGAGCGATGCCGGACCTTCTTGGGCACTCCGGTGTTCATGGCTCCAGAGGTTCTCGAGGGCAAAGACTACGACTATGCTGTGGACTGGTGGTCTCTGGGCGCGGTTACGTATGATTTGCTTACTGGTAGCCCCCCATTCCCGGGTAACAACCACCAGAAGATCATTGAGAAGATTAAAAAGACCAAGCTTAAATTGCCATATTATTTGAGCGCTGATGCCAAGGACTTCCTCACACGGTTGCTGCGAAAAGACCCTAGCAAGCGACTGGGATACAAGGATATAAACAAGATCAAGCAGCATCGATTCTTCCGCAAAATTGACTGGGACAAGCTTGAAAAGCGGTCTTCTGATGTTGAGCCGCCGATTGTGCCCGTCATTACCAATCCTGAGTTGGCTGAGAACTTTTCGGACAGCTTCACCACACGAGAGCTTACACCGGAGGATGTGGAGTCGATTCCTATTCCGCAACAGGACAGCGACAACCATCCGTTTAAGGGGTTCTCGTTTACTGCTAGTACCAGCTATATTGAGTTGAGCATGGGCACGCAACATTGACTATATGGCCTGACAAGTAGGATAATTAATGCGACACCAATACTATCTAAGAGTGCTTCTCAATGTCGATCTTACTTTAGTTACTAACGTTGTCTCTCTTTTATTTCAAGCGCTTCTTTGGTGTTACATGGCGGCTTATTTGAAGCTGTTTAACAATTACAATTGTACCAGTATGACTTAAAGGAGCAACATGCTTCAACGCACTCTGAAAGAGAAATAAAGAATATCCATCAGGAATAGATTCCATGAATCGGTGGAATATTTGCAAATACTTCGTAGTTTCCACACTTCAAACAACTGTTCTTATCGATGGACAACGATTGCTGGCTCCAATTTAAATTGAATAGTCCACATTATTAAACAAGCACTCAGTTATTCATATTATTAGTATAAGATAAAGAAATGTTTAATAGCTACATAGATTATCCCTTATATACCTACCCACTGTTGGTATTATGGCAGGTTACAATTGATAGACAGTAAAGTTCATCCCAGAGTCCTTAAGAGCCTTCTCCGTATCCTTCCATGGCACATTGAACAGACCTGCATTGATCATAGGAATATTAATAGTATCATCAGCGCGGTCCGGGTAATTCTTCTGCAACTGCTTCCGCAAATCAGCCAGGGCTAGCCGCGTATTCTCTACGATCTTATCCGGAGGATCAAGCCCCATACCCGTTCCACCAGACGTAAACAGGCACACAATAAGACTCCCAGGCCCCCCATTATCCGTCTTCGACGACGGAATAATCAAACTGGTGCCCCTTAGCTTGTCTGCCGGATTTTTAAGGCAATGCTTATGATAGATATCATAAGTAGACGGGAACTCCTTTTTGAACGCAACGGCAACCCCAGCCCCCCAGACGCCATGACAGTTGCATGAATGGGCCAGAATCGACCCAGGGCCGCACCCAAACAAGTTCCCTTTAATATACTTGATGGACATTCTTCAATTCTTAAGTGAAAACCGGTAGATTAATGGACGTAATATGCCGGTGGGTGGGTGCGGCTTTTCGGTTGCTTGTTTTTGCGCGTAAACCACAGGCCGTAGCCCGAACGACGCGTATTTTCAGGCACACATCGCCTAACCCGCCCTCCCACCGCACACTTCACCTTACAGCTGGGGTATACGACCGCCTACGGTAGCCGTGGTATTCGAAGCAGAGCGCGAACTATCCAGGGGCCCTTTGAGTGGTGATAGACGGGCCGTTACAGGTTTTTTGGTTACACACGATGAGCCAGGCCGTGAACAGGGTGCATGCGAACCTGACTAACGGGGCCAAGGGCGCAAGCAGTCCCGTCAGACTGCCGCCTATGCTGAGCCCGACCCTACCTGCATGGGTAGACGAGATGGTACCCGAGGGAGAGGTTCCAAACATCCCACAGAGGATGCTGAGTCCGACGCTTCCACCGATGTTCGACTCTCTGGGGTCCGACCTTGAGATTGAGTCGCTGATCACGAAGCGAAAGGACGCGCCGAAAAAGGCTAATGGTGCGGCATCGCTACCTCCAAAGCCTATAAAAAGGAAGCCGTCGGTAATGGTCGTGCTGCTCATCCCAAAGCGTATCAAGTCAAGGGTCAGGGAGCTGATGAGCGGCGAAGAAAGGGGAAGAACGGGGCCTGTGGGCTTAGGGATCACTAACGGATCAGATCGTCGGGATAGTGGGAGATCAGCAAAGAGGGAAGAGAGCAAAAAGCGGTCAATAAACTGGTCCTATTCGAGTTCTTCGGAGGACGAAGGGGACAGTCGTAGAAAGAAGAGTAGTAGGCCAATGGAAGGGAAAAAGGCTCCCCCTTCTTCAATGCCAAATACCCCAACGACTCTGTCAGGAGAGAAGAAGAGAGCCGAGAAGAAGCCTGAAAACGATAAAAGAGTGGGTTTGAAGAAGCCCCCGTCTGATTCTGCCAAAAGACCAGATGATAAAAGAGCGGCTGATGATAAAAGATCAACTAATAAAAGAACGGGTGATGAATCCAAACGGCCCATCAATCATAGTTCTAGCGAGTCTAAAATACCCAGCGGAGACAAAAGGCGGTCTGGTATGGAAAAGAGTGGATCAGACTCGAGTATAAAAAGATCGTCTAAGAACGACTCATCCCCTGTAAAGCGGTCTGAGAAACCGGCTTCCTCTTCGGGGTCAACTCCACAGACACCCACTCTCGATTCGGACCAGCGCGAAAAGTACTACAAGCTACTGCGAAGCAAAATGCACGGGTGGGTTGTGGTTGCGCAGGACAAGAAGCACGAAGCCGACAAGGCGACCATGTCGAGCCAGCATAATCTCTCTGCAGCAGTACTAATGGACTCTACCGTGGCGTTTTTAATTGGATTTGACTATGAGGATAAAGCCGACATGATGATTCGCGGGCACCTCCAGCCCAAGTCGTGGTCCACCTTGCTACCCTATCTGGGACGGTTAGCAAAGATGTTTGAAAAGCAGAACTGCCGACACATGGTAGGCTTAACTTTCCAGCTACGCGCTATTGTCCACCTCAAAATCGCCAGTATACACCAGACAAAACTGCGCCGATTAATGAGTCAGAACGAGCACAACCACAACCACCACCACCACCACCACCACCAACAGGACGAAAAGTCAGACGAAGATATCCCCAAACTGACAAGCTTATACATGGCCATGCACGATGGTGCCCTCCAGGACTTCAAGCGGGGCGCTACAGAGCTGCCCCTGGAGGCTATAGAAAAAGAATACCCCAAGACATGGGCGCATCGAAGCCGAACGATCCAGCCGGCGCCTAAACACGAGGGCGGCCTTCGGCCCAATGAGGACCCGTACTGCCTGCCGGTCCATACCTACACATCAATTCGTGAGGCGGCTGCGTTTGGATACACCATGATGAAGGAGTGGGCGGAGAAAAACAATATCAAGTGCGAATGGTCGCTCAACAAGCTCAGCCAGTAATCAATCATCCATATATTTATTAATGACACTTCAATAATTTATTAACGAGATCCATTCATCCGTCCACATTTCGTTAGTAACTTACTACATGTATTCTGAATCTCTAGCAGTTACTCTACAGATTTGCCTAAATATTAACGGTTAAGCCTGGAGCTCCATGGCATGCTTAATAAGACCAACAGTGGCACTCGATTGAATAGTCTCGTTTCCTCCACCACTCAGCCGCCATTCAATCTCACTCAACCCCTGCAAAAGGTATATCCTCGCCTCGTTCTTGAGATCTAGCTTGGCAAACTCAACGGTCAAAGAAGTAAGAATGTCTGCCAATGCCAGTCCCTTCTTCTGCTTAACCTCATTAAACATATGCAATGCAGTAGACCACTCGTCATTAAGCACCGAGTTGAGAATCAACTGAATATCACTCGGCCGAGGCGACCCAATGCAGTCATACACCATCTCCTCTGTAATTTCCTGGCCCGCTTCCACCGATGCAAAACATGCCTGGAGCACGTTGAGCGCCCGTCTCATGTCTCCGCGTGCCAAAACCACCAGCGACTGGAACGCCTTCGGGGTCAAATTAATCTTCTCCTGCTCCACTACATAAGTCACCCGCTTCGCAATGGCCTCATCCGCCAACGGCGAAAACCTGAACCGCGTGCATCGCGACACCAGCGCCGGGTTCAGCTTATGCGTATAATTGGCCAGAATACAGAATCGCGTGTGTGCAGTGTACTTCTCGATAATCCGTCGAAGCGCATTCTGGGCGACATTGGTCATAGCATCCGCCTCGTCAAGGATGATCAGCTTGAACCCGCTGGAAAACATCTGTCGAGTCGACGCAAACGTCTTGATCTGATCCCGCACGACGTCGATACCTCGGTCATCTGACGCGTTCAGCTCGAGCACGGAGTTGCGGTAGTTCGGACCGAATATCTCCCGGGCAATTGCTTGTATCGTCGACGTCTTTCCGGTTCCTGGAGGGCCGTAAAAGAGCATATGCGGGATGCGTCCTTCACTGACGAACTTTCTCACTGTGCTGATTGCTCCTTCCTGGCCGGCTACATCGTCCAGGGTCACTGGGCGGTATTTTTCAATCCATGGAAGGTTCGTCTTGTCGTCCGCCGGAGGAGCAGCTAGTGCTGCTGCCTTGCCTTTATCTGTCGTCATTATATCGAAACGCGTCGCGTCGTTAATTGAAAAATTCCCAAATTTATCGCGTTGTAAGGACTGCAGCCGGGTAACTTTGCATCACCATATCGACGCCCTCCGAGAGACTGTCCTGTGACATAACAACAGAATCGTTCATTGAATAAGTAAAAATAGTCTACAGGGATCATAAGGTACATGGTTGAGCCACTATTCTCAAGGAAGCAATAAAGCCAGTATTGGGTTACTACTGTACATACGTCTATATTGTCTGGGAAACAGCCTTGATATACCACTGCTAACGGTTTTTCTCATTTAATGAACTTTGATCATCAAATTAAATATAGAATTTCGTCAAATTGAATGGACGGAATGATTAATCTCAAGGAAGCAGTGAATTGGTCGTGGATTACTGCATACGTCTACATGTCTGGTAAAACAACCTTGACATACCAATGCTGATGATTCTTCAAATATTAATGAACTTTGATCTTCGATTAAATGGATAGAATGGAATTTATCCAATTGAATAGGCCGAATAATTTTTTGATGAATGGACTGAACGAATTTTTCGTGAATTGAAACGTTGATATGCCGGTATTTCATACGTTTCGGCTGGTAACGAAGTTTTTGCCCCTCTTACAAATATTCTCCAAAGATTAAGGAAATTCCGTAACAAGGCTTTGCAATAAGGCAATTTCCTGTAACAAACTGTTACAAAACTCTGTAACGGCGGAATCTGCCGGAGCTCCGACGGAACCAAAAAATTACGGCCCATGGGCAGTGCCAGACTTCTTCGATAGCGGTTAAGCGATGAAGTTCCGGGTTATATGGGCGATATTGCTGGTAGCATTCAATGTTCTGGCCTTACAGTCCGACGAGAGCCGTAAGAGCATATTCTACCGTGCTGGGCGGGATTTCTTACGGGCATTGGACGTTCGATCCCTGGCAATCCAGGGCCAGGTGATTGAAGAGAAGAAGGCCAAAGCGGTCCAGCCTACCTCTGTCCAGCCTGTAAGCAGTGAAACTACCAACACCTACTGGGAGAAGCCAACACGCGTTGAGGGTAAAGCTCCTAGCGCTACGGCGACGCCTATCAAGCAAGATGCTCCCGTGCGGTATACCATCAAGTCTGGCCAGACCCATCGCTATGAGCTCACAAATATTACTGCTAGCGGTAACCTGGACGTGTTCGTGACTTTGAATGTGTGTCAGGAGCCGCCTGTGGGCAGCCTACAGGCACCTGAACAGCCATTGTCGATATTCGCTGGCATTAATAGCACGGGGACCATGTACGGCATGAACACCTTTATGGGCTTTGCAAACGTGACATTGTACAATGTCAGTTCATCTTCAGCTGTTGCTGAAATTTCGACGCCAGTAAAAAATAACGGCCAATGGACCTATGAAATTGGCATGTCCACGGTCGCGCCCGTCCACGGAGTCGGCATGGGCCCGAATTTGTATCTCGTAGACACAGACTTCGCCAATGCCCTGTTTGTGACGGGCAATTTCACCCCGAATGCCGAGGGCCAGATGGGCAATGTGTCGGAATACGACATCTACGCGTATCCATTCAAGTTCAGCGCCCCGCAGGATACTTTCATGCGAATGCCGTCTATTCGACTGGGTGCTTCGTACTGTGCCGTGTCTACTGGGCCCGCGTTAATCAATACGAATAACACCCAACCAGGCGAGACGAGACGGGGTTACGGGAATCGCCTCAAGGGTCAATTCTACATGCGCGGCCTCAACAGGTCTACTTCCTACGTGTCCTACCTGACCCAGCCGAACATCAACATGCAAGGCGGAGTGGTTTATCAGCCTGTTTACTTTGCCAGCAAGTCTGAAACGAACTGCCAGGTCATCTTTGACCTTGATTTCTGCTCGGAGCTCGCGTATGCTGTTCCGGGTAACGCCAGTGCGTTCACCGCGCCTGCATTGGCCAGAATCTACGATAAAATGGCCCGAAACCTGTACAGAAACTTCACTTATTCTCTGGAAAACGTAGCCTGCAATGCGTCGGCTGACACCAGATACTCAATGGTGCGCGACTGCGACGACTGCGCTAACTCTTACAAACAATGGCTATGTGCTGTGACGATCCCGCGATGCACGGACTGGACGTTGGACCAGTCGTTCCTGTTCCCTCGCCCGGCAGGCACTTCACGAAACCCTATGATTAATCATTTCATTCGCCCGGGGCCGTACAAGGAGATCCTGCCCTGTGCAGATCTGTGCTATGGCATTGTGCAGGATTGCGCCCCCAGTTTCGGGTTCCAATGTCCGAAGAAGGGACAGGGATTGGAAAGTTCGTATGGATTCTATTCCGACAATGGTTATGTCAGCTGTTCTTACCCGGGGGCGGTTTATTTCTTGAATGGTTCGTCGAGGCTGACGATTGGTTTCTTCTGGGTGGTTCTGGCTGCCTTGGTCGCTCTCTTGATGTGATTATTCTCCACCGTTGTTTGCTTTATTTATTATTGGTTGGTGGAGTCAACTTTTTCTTCACTTTTCTCCTCAGCCATTTTTTCCTCGCCAGCTTTTTCCTCGCTAACCCTGATCTTGGCAATGGTGGTTTTAGGGCCGTTGACAAGCACCTGTCGCAGCTCAGGCTCCCATTGGTCGGAATCTCTCTTCAGAAAATCATCAACTTCAAACACGTTGTCACCCAGGACCCAGTCGGCCTGGCGCTCTCGCACCAATGAAACCATATGGGCAGTTGTGCCCAGAGCGAGACCGATATCGTGGATCAGCGACCGAATATAAGTCCCGGAAGACACTGTGAATCGAATTTTGAGCACTGGCGGCTTTGGCTCCGTCCATTCGACACTTTCTGGCACCTTTGGGGCAGAGTTTTCTTCCTTGCCAAGCTTATTGAGAATGTTAGAATATTCCTTCTCCTTATCGTCGGCCTCCTCAGCTGGCGCCTCGTAGCTATGATCCCACTGGAGACCACTTCCGACGATCTCCAGCTCATCAATTTGCACCTCCCGCGGTTGGATCTCCTTTGGAAGCGCCTCGCCTGATCTCGCGTACTCGTAGAGCGGTTTTCCGTTCATTTTGAGCGCCGAGAACACGGGCGGAGTCTGCTCGATAGTACCCCTAAACTTGCCAATGGCAGCTTTGACAGCCTCATCCGTGAGATGGTCAATTGGGCCTTGCTTTAGCCGCTTGCCCTGGGAGTCGTAGGTCGTCGTGGACCACCCGAACAGCGCTTCAGCTACGTAAGTCTTCTTGCATTGGCCCAGGTAGCTGGTGAGCTGCTTTGTGCCAGAGCCAATGCCAATTACAAGCACGCCGGATGCAAGAGGGTCCAGCGTGCCGCCGTGGCCGATCTTGATGTATTTGATCTTTTTACTCTTTCGGGCAGTAGTCGCCTTCTTGAGTGCGTCAATGTCGCCTTTGAACACAGGGCTTTTGGAGAAGTAGTGCTTCAAATCAGACACCACGTCTCCCGACGATGGCCCGCTGGGCTTGTTTACGGCGAACACGCCATTCATGAGCTGCTTCGACATGGTGCTTGATCGGTTAAGGATCCGGCTTGTCATTATCAGCGGAAAGTGAAATTTTCTCCCGGGCCCGGAAATATTTCAATCTGAGACCTCTCTGCCGCGCGTACGTCCCTCTGGCTCTACGAAGTTTGTACGATCTTCTTACATGATGGTGAATCATTGCTGAGGGGAATACGTCTTTGACTGGCTGAAATGTGGGTTTGGTATGCAGGCAATTTTTAAGGGTCCAATTTACATAATCCCCTTTCTCCTTTTCCTGCCCTTTGAGGGCTACTAGACGAGCGTATATAGAGCTCCATTCGTTGTATATTGTTAATTGAAGCATATTTGGTTTATATCTGACACACCCTCTTTCTTTCTTTCTTTCTCTCTTAACGTGGAAAGGCCTGTTTGTACAGGTAATTTCAAATCATAACTGTATGGAGTTTAGAGTAACATGATATTGGCTACAGGTAGTACAGCAGTAGAGATAGTGGCAGGTACAACGGCATGAAAACGGCACATGAGAAACAACAAGAGGTTACAGATGAATGTTACAACTCGGACTTTTATTCGGAGTTTAGTTTCTCGCAGACAGCATGATCCTCATCGCTTATCTGCGACCGTACTACCGTCCAAGCCCCGTACAATACGCGAATTACGTGGGCTGGGGAAAAAAAAAAGGGATGAGGACAGAAAAGGGGGAGTGCTTTACAGTACTTAATACATTGCATTGAATATATATCGCACAGGAGAGGAGAACACTCGCTGCAGTTTCTCTGCGTCTAGGCCCATCGTACTTGGTAATGTACTGTACTGTAGCACTGTAGGGCCACATTACACAATATACTCTATGCAAGACTACGTCGATCAACTTTTGATTTGAGGCTCTCAACCGCCGTGCATACGTAGTGGCATTGCATTTACATATGTATACAGCTCAGACATAGGGGTCAAAAAAGTGTTCTATATTCCATTTGAACAAAACACTCGCGGCTATTCTGAGTGGGCCTGCTAAGTCTATGCCATATCTCTGCCTCCGCCATTCTTTCACCATTCACCATTCACGACAAATACCAATAGGGGTTGAAGTCGGCGGGCGACTTCGAAAAGTCCCAACCGCGCGGCATTGCGGCTCACGCGACAATTCAATCCGTGAGGCACCCGATCGCTTTTTTTCCCCCGCACTTTGCAGGCGGGGTGCCGAAAAATACGCGGGGGAGCCTGCACTCGAGAGCACAGAGACCCGCCGGCTGGGCTGCTCCACCTTGAGTGGGCTGAAGCAGCAAGGACCAATATATTTCAGCCGAATGCCACTTCGCTTAAACCAGTGCGAACTGCGATACCTTTGCAGGGTTATTATAAACCCTTCTATTAATCGAGTCCCTTTGTAAAGCTCTCCTGTTAATCATAAGCTTGTTAATCGGCTTATTGATTCCTTCATAAGCCCTCTTGTTAATCCTATATCTGTACCAATATCGTAATGTATGCGGCAGGACTGAATCCTCTCCTTTCGCCAGGGTTCCTGATGGATCGAGATCGGCCCAAGACCGGTACGACCTTGACTTCATTCTCCAAAGGAAAGTGCCTCAAGCTTATTGAAGACCGTTTGTCGGTACTGCTCTACTTCAAGGATACCCACATGGGACGTAGGCCCTGGCTGGATACCTCCACCACCATAACGCCGCATCAGTGGCAGCAATTGTACATACCAAGGCGCGGAGCTCGGTCCTATTTCTCCATGGGGGTGGCCATGGCCTCCGTCACGGAGAAGCCCTTGCCAGATTTGAAGGAGTATGTCGCTGCAGTTCTCACTGTATTGGCAGCCTACGATCACTACGACAGTAAGAAGACTTTCATTCCTGTCGAGAACCAGGCAACAGTGGCTAGCGGGTCCGAAATTAAGCATTCCAGCTCTTCGGCCTCGCTCAGTTCGGCGGTGAACCATCCTAATCTGAATTCCGGGCTCTCGAAACTCAAATCGTCGAGACGCTTCACGCTGGCCAGGACTACTTCGAATGCCTCTACGGTGTCGCCTCCTTCGCTACAGAACACCAATTCAAGCGGCTTGTCGCAGGTGGATGAATCGGTCTCCGCTTACAAACCCACTATTCCGCCCCCAAACGGCATGATTGCGGCCAAGACGAAGCTTCCAAGCACTCTGGCCAAGAGCCAGCAAGCATTGGCTATTCTGGCGTCTCTCAAGATGCCCCGGGAAGAGGAGACCGAGCTGTGTTTCCTACCGGACCCCTTCCAGAGCTTCATGAGCTTTATGGACGCTCTCGTCATCTTTTTCTACACAGTATCATATCAACTGAGAGGCCGCAACCTGCAATTCCTCGAGCTCAACGAGATTGAAGACATTCTCAAATCTCTGGACGAGACTGTCCGCAGGGTTATCAGCACAGAGGTTCTGCTCACTATCAATCCGGACTTTTCCAGTAGCTCAGTCCACAGCCAGGCCCGGGATAGCGAGATTTTGGAGAAACAAATCGTCCACCTCTCTCATCCGTCGTCGTAAGCCGTCCCCACTGTACCATATTTATTATTTTATTTATTTGTAACGATATACGAAGTCCGATTACACTGTGCAATTTATTATTTATTTCTTTTATTATTATCCATTTTTAACGATACCACGTTGAGCTAGTCTACATGTCAACAGTACTTGAAAGATACCGGTAACGCTTCGGGGACAAGCCGTAACAAAGTTTTTCTACGCTGTTGCGAGCTGTAACTAATCTTGTTGGGACCGCTCATTACGAAAACACCCATACCCAGTGCAATTGGGGGGCTAGCCCCCCAAACCCCCCTGAGCTCCGCTCCGCGGAGAGGTGGTTAATTGTGACGGGGGTTTGGGGGCAGAGCCCCCAACTACGGGAGCTCGAGGGCTGGCCCTCGACTATGTATCTCATTCTCCCCAGTTGTAAAGTATCATTCCGATTTGAATGACGAAAAAAAGTGATATATATTTTGCAATTGAGTACCCGTTTATGAATTGACGAAGTGGAATTACAATAAAAGATCCACAATTGTATATTGCTCTGCTGGTCACAGGGTAAGGGAGACCAACTTTTCATATTCGCCAGTAGCTCGGCACATGGAGTCGAAAAGACCCCCAGACTGGATAAGGTCTGCTGGGCGGCCATATTCAGCGACCCTGCCCTCCTGGAGCACCAATACCTTGTCGAAATCAATGACAGTAGCCAGTCGGTGCGCAATGACAATTGTCGTCGTAGTAGGATCCTCCTCCCGCAATGATTGCTGAATCTTGGCATCCGTTTCATGGTCAATCGAAGCAGTAGCCTCGTCCAACAGCAAAACCTTGGGCCCTTTCAGGAAGGCTCGCGCAAGGCAGACCAACTGCCGTTGCCCCTGTGACAGATTGGATCCCCCTTCAGAGATAGCATAAGACAACGACCGGTCACCGTGGTGTACAGTTTCCCAGAAGTGGACCTTTTGAAGAGCTTCACCGAGCTCCTCAGCATTGTACGAGTTGAACGGGTCCAGATTGGACTGCAGCGTGCCCGTAAACAACGTGGGATCCTGCGGGATAATGGCCAGTGCCCGTCGTAGTTCTAGCAGGTTGAGGGTCGCGATATCCACTCCGTCTATCTCAATCGAGCCACTGACCGGAACTAGGAACCGGAACAGAGCCGAAATGAGAGTCGATTTGCCTGCTCCGGTTCGACCGACTACACCCACCTTTTCTCCGGGGTTGATGGTACAGCTAACCTGCTTCAGGACTAGCGGCGTATCATCAGCATACCGCAAGCACAACTCCTTGAACTCGATCCTCCCGTGGTCTGGCCAGTGGGGCGACGGCAACGGGTTACCACCGCTAAGCTCTTCCTGAGGGATATGGTCAAGGTACTCCATGACCCGCTCGACACTGTTCATTTGGATTTCAAAGTCTCCGTAGATTCGAATCGCCAACATTATCTGCTCGCTGAAGTTCAGGGCATACGTCAGCGACAATCCGGCGAGACCAGCGTCGATGGATCCTGCCTTCATGACCACGAGGAACGCTGCGCCAACTGCAACCGAACTGTTAACCAAGCCTGTGTGACACTGAAGCCAATGGTTGACTGAATTGCGGTAAAAGTAAGGGCGCTGATTAGTGTCCAACCTCTTGTGGTTCCCGTTCAGGAATTCGTTACTCGCTCCGTAGGCCCGGATAGTGACAATGCCGGTGAGAGTTTCGCCAAAGTGCTGGAAAATAGGACTTCGCGTCATAGAATCAATTCGCTTCAACTCTCGTGTAGCCGCAAGATAGACCTTGAGATAGTGGCCGTAGATCAGGGCCATTGCTGCGGCCACGATGAGGAACTGTGGAGACACAAATGCCACAAACCCGACAGAGATCAGCGCACTGATCGTGAAATGGTAGACACCTTCCTGCTCCATGGGCATGTCCTGGTCGAGCGTCTCGATGTCCTTGGAGAACCGGTTCATGATCTGGCCAATCGGAGTAGTGTCGTAGAATCTCGCCTTGGCAGAAATCACCGTATCAAGTAGCTGATCGAACAGCTTTTTTGTTGCGTGGATACCAGCGCTCATGGCCAAAACAACTTCGACATAAGAGGTCACGAAGCCGCCGGTACCAATTGAGAAGTAGATTAGCAGGTAGTATAGGGTTGAATGCGAACTGAACTGGCCAAACACCGTCCACGTTCTAAGCCAGATGTTCTGGTAATTGCGGAAGAAGTGCTCAATGACAAAACTTGCCGCAACTACAGCCCACATCTTCTTCGAGTACATAAGTGAGAAGTAGCGAAGGTACACCTCTCGGGATACTTTACCTGTGCTGTGGAGCTCCTCTGCCTCTTCATCCGAGACTGCAACTGCTTTGGGTGGCTTGAATTCGGAAGGCTGAACTGTAGTGTCATCGCTGTCGCTATCAGTGCCACCATTGACACTGGTGGAGCTGCTGCAGGTGCTTAGATGGTGACCGACAACCACATCCTGGGGGGACCCCTGTGCCTCTACCTTACCCGCCTTCATCGCCACGACATAGTCAGCCTTACTAGTAGCAAGGGCCTTGTTATGGGAGACAAGTATGACAGTTCGGTTCTTGGTCAATTCCCCAGTGAGACAATTATCGTAGATATGGGAGCCAGTTCCGGCATCCACTGCACTCAGACAGTCATCAAGCAACAAGACCTTGGACCGCGAATACATAGCCCGGGCCAGTGATATTCTCTGCTTCTGACCACCCGACAAGATGATCCCCTTTTCACCGACCAGCGTACTGTCTCCTTTTTCAAAAATATCGAGATCGGGTATGAGGCAACAGGCATAGAGGACGTGATGGTACCTCTCCTGATCGTAGCTGCTCATGAAAAGAATGTTTTCCCGAATAGAGCCATTAATGAGCCAGGCTTGCTGAGAGCAATAGGCCACAGTCTCGCCAAGACCAGTACGTAGATCCAATGCAGCAACAGTTCGGTCGACTTGTCCTCCGGGAAGGCAATAAGACCCACTCTCCAGATCCATCTCGCCTAGCAAAGCAAGCAAAAGAGAAGACTTACCGCTTCCCGTAGGTCCGATAACCACTGAGAGCTTGCCTTGCGGGAATTCGACTGAGATATTGCTCAGCTTGAAGCTCTTGTGACCACCACTCCACGCTAAAGTAGCATTCTCGAATGCGACTTGCTTCGCAGAACTAGCAATTGGGTTATCAAACTTCTTAGTGTCAGGTTGGTTGAGGAAGGCAGAAATTCGATCGGCAGAGACTTTGGCCTCTAGAGTGTCGGTCAACATCTCAGCCATGGAATCAAGAGGACGCTGGAGGAGGTCGAAAAGCGCAAGCGCAGTGAATGCCACTGGACTTGTTAGGGTTTTGCCTTCAAGGAAAGAGTAGCTTGCAAACGTTGCCGCAGAAACGACGACAATCGTAGACACCCAGATTACTACGCCACACCCGAAGTGGAAAATCTGCCGGTAGAGGAGCTCGACCTCTTTGGTTCTCTCTTTTCTGACTCCGTCAGCCAATTGGTTCTCCCAGCCAAAGTATTTGAGCATCTTAATGGCCGAGAGAAGTTCGTTGGTCTTGTGGACGCGCTTGTCGCTGACTTTCATGATCTCGCCTTGCAAGCGGGCGTACTTGCTGGAGAACCAGTAGTTCAAAGGCATAAAAAAGACCATTGCCAGTGTTCCAGCGAATGCGCTTTTGCCCAAAATAAAGTACAATGCGCCAAGGGCAAAGAGAGCCTCCAGAAAGTTTGTCACAATGAGATGGAGGATAATGAAAAAATCAGCCAGCTTATAGCTGTCTACTGACATCAAGTTAATGATTGATCCAACAGAATTCTCGTCCTCGTGTTCGTCATCAGTTCTATTATTTTCCTCGCCATCAATGGCACCCGATGCTTCTTCTTTTACCAAAACGGCCTTCCTTCGCAACGCTTTTTCGTAGATCATGCTAATCAACATAGACCGAGCGTTGACAGTAATTCGCAGACCCAGGTAAAGCGCTTGACAGTTGGCCAAGTTTGACGCAATGGAGAATACTAAAATACCAAGCACATATAACCAGGCGGTCTTGCCACTACCAGTGGTGAGTTGCTCGTGGTCGTAACTTTGCTCAATGTACTTAAGAATGCGGTTGATAAACAGCGGTGGAGCGTACACAAAGGATGCTCGTAGGGTTGCAAATAGAGTGAGCCACAGGAAATATGGCCGCACAACTCGGAAAATAGCACCCAGCAGGGCACGGCGCGTCGTGATTTTCTTCTTCGCGCCTTGCACAATATGGAGAGCATGGTCCTCTTCCGCAATGTCCCATACGTCGTCAATTGTCAACGTCTTTTCGGATCCAGCCCTTACCATGGGGTTGACCCACAGAAACAGGAATTTCGACACCAAACTGCTTGAGTCTACTGGGAACGGTTTTTCCACCCCACGAGTTCTATATTCCCGGATATACCTCCTGCTTTTGGACTTAGAGAGCCAAGTAAGCATAGCCAGTACCCAAACTGTAGCAGTCGAGGCAATGTAAAAGTTTCGCGACGCATTCGAATATGGATGGTTAATAGCAGACCAGATATAGGCCGTGTGGAAGAGAGCCATGAAGCTGTATATCACAGTCGAATGGTACCACAGACCGAGGCGTTCATTGAGGTTGGGGAAAACCCATCTCACGGCTACCAGAATAAAATTGTAGACCCACAATGCAGTAAGTACGCTTATACCATTGACAGCGCTATCTTCACGCCATTCCCAAGATATTGAGGTTTGGACATTCGCCAAAACGGCCAGGAAGGCGATGAACGCAGCGCCAGCTGCTTCAGCAGCCAACAGTAACCGGTCACGGGTTGACCGAGGAACAATCGCAATCTCTTCCTCGCCATCAGAGAACTCTTCGGTCAAGTCTTCCTTCTTCTTGGAAAGCAAGAGACTCACTGCTACGACAGCGATCGAAACCGCCAAAATCACCACTATCGGGACTACTTGGAAATATCTTAAAACCGTTGTTAGCTCGAACTTTTTACTAGCTATTTACTCACGTGTGAAGATAGCATTTCGCCAGATCTTCGTCTATCCATATGGGTCCTTCGCACCACATCGAAAAGTTAACTTGTCAACTTCCAAATGCTCATCGACCGACAATAATAATGAATAATGAAATTTAGAGCCGTGCCTATTGTCTTAAAAGTTGGTGATGCAGCTTGACTCACTGATCGTCATGGAGCCGCTTGTTACTCTGCATGCGCGTAGCCGGATATGCATGGCACAGGCACCCCACTGTACTGGTTTTTATTGGCGGGTCGTCTATTGGTTGAATAATAAGTTATACAACAGTGCTGTTTTGCAATTGCAATATTAGGGGATGAGCTCGTTGATATTCTTGGTTCAAATTGGCTTTTTAATGGGCCAGATTGGCTCTTTAATGGACTAAGAGAGAAAAGTTACAGCAGATAATTCTCACTGATACTGTGTTATGGTAATCTTCCTTTTCTATGCAATTCGATGATCGTTCCGCCTTGGCCGTTAATTCTTACCATCACCCCTTTTAGGACCGTATTACGTAGGCTCTTGGGGAGGGGGAGAGTATAGAGGAGACGGGGGTGGGAGCGGACCTAACGTTTTCCACCACGATAATGGACTATGGCCCGTGAATGGATTATTCATTGAAAGTACCGCCAGAAATATGGCGTATCATATTCGGTTACCTTGATGTGACCATCCTGTCATGTCTCTTAGTGTGTGCCCGGTTTAACTCTGTCGCGGAGGCTACCCTAAGGGCATCAGTGCACATGTCCGATCACGAACCAACAGAGATCAGGCTAGCAGTTGGTGGGGCACCTATCAGAGTTGTTAAGGAATTTGATCGCGGGTACAATTCGCTTCTCCAGAAACATGAGTGGATTCGGA
The DNA here is from genome assembly GCF_965637985.1 of Blastobotrys vanleenenianus. NCBI lineage: Eukaryota > Fungi > Ascomycota > Dipodascomycetes > Dipodascales > Trichomonascaceae > Blastobotrys > Blastobotrys vanleenenianus. Next base: position 450,362 of record NW_027481885.1, on the reverse strand, counting down.
CTGTATCGCTGAATCTCTCCAAGAGGGTGTGGGCTCGAAACGTCGTTTTTGAACTCACCCCCATGTTTCGACTCAATCCTGACCAGTTTGTCCTTTCTTTTGAATACGGGGCATTCTACATTGATGACGATGACCGGCTGCCTAGGCTTATCAAGTGTCTAGAGAAAGGGCTCCAGGCGAAAATAATTATTGAACTTAACCACGGCGAATGGTTCACACGGAGCCTGGAGGACATGAAGAAACTGACGCGGGTCTCCAAGCAGCTGGCAGAAATGAAGCTCGACAAAGAGTTCAGGCTTAGGATTTACGGCGACTCATCCTTGTCGACCGCTTTACATGCTATCGCCGAATATACGACTCGCTGCAATATCCGCATCTACCAATCGAGCTGGAAACTGGTCCAGGGATGGGTATCGCGAGCGCCAAATTTGGTTCATTTCTCAATTGTAATGATGGACTCGCGGGAGGACCCAGAGAGTGTACCAAACGTCGTTCTTCCCGAATCGCTGCGAACGCTCGAAGTGAAGAGCGACCACCAAGTCGCGATTACGGCACCAAATTGCCTGCGCGTAGCATGCGACGGGCCCATACTACCCCAATTTACGTGCCCAAAACTCGAGACTCTGAATCTTGCATTAAAATCGACCTCTGGCCAGTTAGAAGAAGCGGTTGCTGTAGTGTCGACCCTAAGCCCCCGGTATCTTGAAGTCAGTCTAGGGTCTTTCAAAGAAATTTCTCTGTTGTCGAGGCTCATCAGCTTTGCACGAGATAAAGCTACGTTGATAATTGACCCCGACAATTATAGGCTCGTTCGTAACAACCCCGACCCGGGCTATGTCCGTGCCAAATCGAGTCTTGCTAAGCTTTGCGACTTGGAGGTTTCATGCGATGAATTTGAACTTAACATCAGCCGATTGAACATGGCCATAGGTATAGACGAGTACCTGTTGAATGTGATCAAGGGGCTAGTCACGCATAACCCCAATCTCCTGCGCATTACGATCCCATTCTCCAATGCTACTGTACAATGCCATGTTCCGACTGCTCGTATTACTCTCACCAGGCCCATCAACGAAAATCCAACCACTTTTGACGCTCTAGTGCGTGACATCAAGTCTATACTCCTCAGGTGTTCCAGCAATAATGCTCGTAGGATATCCTATTCCTCAGCCTCCAACAATAACGCTTGCAAGACATAAATCTTCCTCATCATAAAAGTCTTTGCTCCTCAAAAAAAGTCAACGATAGCAGCTAGAAGAAAAGCTGAAAAAAAAAAGATATGCATAATATTGTTGCTCTTAGATAAAAGACCATAAAGATTAGTAGTCTAACTTCTGTTTTAATAAGTTAAGGCGGTCTTCAGTAATTCGGATAGACTCCTCGAGTTCCTGTCGACCATATGCTTTGGCAATGTCCTCTTCTTTGTGGCGCTCATCAACAGCAAGAACACGATTCTCGATCCACTTCCATACCTCGTACTCCTCCTCCATCATCATCTGCGAAAGCCGGTCGTAATCCTGCTGGGAGTAGCTTGGTGAAGGCACCGCCCTACCCCGCTGTCCCCTCGACACTAATACGTAATATACAACCAATCCCAGGGTCATTATAGACCACAGCGGAATCGGCACGCCTGGGATATAGCACGCATTGAGGGTCGACTTGACCCAGTCGAGCAGACCCTGGGCGGCCACGGGCGATGGCGCCGACACTGCAGCCCTCTTCTTCTTTTTCGGTTTCTTTGCCTTGGCTGGTTTCTTCGACGGCTTACGCACTGCTTTGCCACCAGCCGCAGATAGAGTCGAGTTGAGTTCTGCCACAAGCTCCTTTGCAAACTGCATCTGGCCATCCTGCGTGCCGCGTTCAATGGCGCCCTTGAGCCAGCTCTTGCCCGACCAGTCCATCCAGTACGACAGAATTAGCTTGGTCTGGTTGTTAGGAGCCCAGCACAGGGCGTATCGCGTCTTGGTTACAAACGACGATCCCGAGGGAACATCAGGAGTGGACGTCGACGTTACGATAATGGCTTTCTCGTCTAGTTTCCATGTTTCAATTGTATCAGTGCATATGCACCTTGTCTGTTTTGGGCCTACTGGGCCGTTTAGCGGCTTGACATATTGGTAGTTCCGCGCCTTCTTACCCTCATCGTTCTTGGAAAACGCCGGGAAGTCGTTAAGGTCAATGTTGTTCTGGGTCTCCGTGAAAAACCGCTTCATCCACGAGGTGTCGGAACCAAACAGAATGTTTACAACAACGCCGAGCGGAGCAGGGATGATTTCAGTAGCCAGAGGTTTCTCTCCGTCCTTCTCTGGGTTGGTTCCAGTGTCAGTAGGTGCATGCGTAGCTGGTCCGAGGTTAGCAAAAGGCCATTTGCCTTCGCCGCCCTCACCTGTGGTTGTTTGTGTAGCCTCATCTGCCATTGCTTGTTTCTCGTTTTCAATCTTAGGACTTGCCTCTTTCTCCTCTTCTGTTGATGATTCCAGCTCGTCAGAGCTGCTACCAAATGATCCTAGCGATTCTCCATCGTACTCCATATCAACATCGGACTCTTGATCCTCGCCAGCGAGCGACCCCGACTCGTCAGACTCTGCTTCAGAACCCGATTCGTCATCTAGAACCGCCGAATCCTGGTCAGACTCACCCGACTCATCCTCAGCCAGAGCCTCTCCCGATGCATTGAGCGCCGGGCGCATCTGATGGGGCGACGACTGCTTCCAAACACTGGTAAGGAACTCCAGCGCCGAGTCCCGCGCAACGAAAGATGCAAAAGAATGCCGAGCGTGCAGCGTCTGGATTACAATGCCATTGGGGAATAGCCCGGCCGTGTTTTTCTTTTCAAGCGTGACAATCTCGTCAAACCCAATCACTAGGTTCGTCACCCACCCGAGAATGTTCGAATTGAAGCAAACATGCCTTTCGCTGACATAAAGTCTGCCTTGGATGAGGATATCTTTCGATAGAGCACAGCTGAAGTCGTCTAGCAAGTAGTCATCCGGCGTAACCGACCGGAACAGCCGGTGGAAATCCTTATTCCGCTTCTTGTTGGCATATGCGAATCCTGTCAAATGCCGGTGGCCGCGTCCACCGTGTGCTGATCCATTATTGCCACTGCTTTCGTCAATTGTATCTGGTGGAGACTCGCTGCCCGTATTGTGCCGCACCATGTGCGGCTGGCCATTTCTGCTTTGATCCGCCGCATGGTGTGCGGCGGAGGCGTGCGGCTCGTGCGGCGGAGACTCATCCGACCGCCGTCGTCGAGCTCGGTGCCTACTAATCAATGAGCTTGCACGGCTTTTGGACCGACTCATTACCGGCACAGCCATGGTGCCTCCCTGTGTGAATTCGCTGCGTTCTGGCACGGTCATAGTGCGACGTCTACTGTCCCCTGCCGGCGGGGATTCAACCACACCTGGCTGAATCCCGTCTTCGCTTACCACCGAAGGGGCCTCCTTCTCTGGGCTTAGCCCCAGAGCCTCCAGGGAAAGCTCTCCCTGGCCCAGTGTCGAAATCGCGGACCGGATAGGCTCGATCCGGACGTCGTTGACGCTGGGGAAATGCTTCTCCTCTTCGGCTTCTACGGCTTCGTCGTCATCGCTGGTGGCGACAACCCTTTCCTCCTGCCATTGTGGTTCAAACTTGGGTACCCCCGTCAATTGGCTTGCGGCATTCTGGGCTACCGATAGCATTGACGTCAGGAAGTGCGAGGCAGGGCTCTTGCCGGAGTCCGTGTTGCTCCGTTGCTGCCGCGTTGTCGCCAGACCGCCCTCATCCTCCGCCGGAGTGACTCCGAGCGCAGTGCTCGACGCCGAGCGGTCGATTGCCATGGTTTTTTCGCGTTAAAAGGGAGGGGGGGTTCTCTGCTTATCGCAATCAAGAAAGACAGTTGATGTCGGGGGCCCTTCCGTGATGCGCTGGGAAATTGCTCCGCACCGCCGACCCGACAGCCTCCCCCCTAACCACAGCCCCCTTAAATTAAGCTCCTTGGCATTACAGAACTTGGCAGCCCATTTTCCTGGACATATTAAGGAAGGAGTGGATTTATAGATATGCGAGATAAGCGAGTCAATTGAGGTTAATTAAGAGTGGATTTTAATTGGTATTGCGTAGTTAGAAAGGTAGACTGATGTTGTCGTATTTCTAAACGATATGCATGAACAGCCGTGTGACCTCGTGGAATACGGTCTCATGCATTTCATATATTAACTGCCTGGTACATTAGGTAATTGACGATTGAAAATATGATGGCCAAATAAAAGTGGTACTTATGAATCGGAGCTCTAACTTTTTTCTTAACTGATGGTGCAAAAAGTGTATTAAAGGTCCGTAGTATGGTGGTTGTTTATCTACCATGGTATATGCACACTCCGGATGACCGGACTTTACTGATTTCGGACTTAGCCCTTACATATTTTCATTTCATTATAAATGAACCTGACTTATTAATTAGCGTATTGAAATTGGGCATAAGCAATGTCTTCCTCTTGCATTGTCATCATCTCCCCCAGCATCGAGCTTCCTTTTCGTGTGCGAGAACATTGTAGATGGGTTCATACGAAAGGTGGGAGTACCGAGGGACAATATAGAAGAATAGTGATTGCCATCTATATATTAGTCAGACATATATCAGCATGGTATAATTGTGAGTTGATTTAACGAAAGAAATTTAAAGCTCGAAGCAGTTTTAATCATTAATGATTCCCCGTATGGCAGTCGGTGCGGAGGAACTTGAAGAGGCTTACCCGGTACTATTCGAATTGAGAATCCAAGTTACAGCACTTGAACCGTCAGGATACTTGGATTAGTTGTTATCCGAGTTAAAGGACTTGAACAAGATTATTATCACTGTTTTATCCCCACATTTGCATAGCATGGGCATTAGATCAATCAAATCTTTTAGTGCACTACAATTACCGGTATTAATGAATGAGTTGAAGCATTACGGATTAGGATTTCCCTTCCAATAAACCAATCAAGGCATCTATTTTGGTGCATATTTAACGAAGCAATCAGTTCTCTGAGCTATTATAACTGACATTCTTCAACTTAATTGGATTACTCGTAGTGCAACTACAGTAATGGCCCTTGAAGAATAAGCATTTCTCCAATGGTTATGCGTTGCAGTTTGAGCTCCATACAACAGCACTCTATTTACTAGCACTTCTGGTTCAATATAATTAGGAAATACAAACTACTTACAAAAGGAATGAACCGCTTCAATTCTATCAATGCTTTATTACTTGAGTGACAAATGCGGGAACCAAATGCCTCACAATACTTCACAATGTCAGTTCGGGTGAAGACCTCAAAACTCAGATGATCTGACCCTCATTTACAACAAACAAGGCAGAATAAAGCAATAAAATCCCAATATATATATAATAATTGAATAAAAAAAGTATAGCAAATATACGAGCAAAATGTATAACATAACGTATAACATTTATCGGTCCTCGGCCCACTCGTTCTCCCGTCGAATCTGAGCCTCCTCCTCTGGAGTAAAGTCGTTCTGAATGTTGAACGTCTTTCGAATCTCCTCTGGCGACTTGCCCCGGATCATGTTGGCCACAGTCTTGCAGCCAGCCTCCAGCAGCGGCTTGATATCCAAGTAGTTCGCAGTGAGAATGATCTCAAACAGCATCTCCTGGTCAACAGACAGGTACTTGGTGTCCCACTCAGAGATGTTCTCCGCAGTCTTTCGGCTTCGCTCGGCCGCCTCCTCGTTGGGCTCCGGGTCGTCCTTGTGGTACTCACAGTACTCCAGCACCTTCTTCAACACGTTTGAAGAGACCTACCCCATGTTAGCAACTGCCTCTCTCCTTCTCACCACCAAATAAAAGCATACATTGCCAATTGGAATCTCAGTGTCATCGTCACCGGTATCTACGTCCCCCAGTTAGCCCTTGGTCACTCCACACTTCAACACAACTCACCCTCAATCATGTTCTTGAGCAGAACGGACTTCATAGCCACCTTCTTATCTACCACCCGTTAGCCCCAGCAATTTCACACCCACTAGACATACCAACGTCGAAGGTGACACCATCAGAGGACTTAAGCTTGACCATTTTTGCGCTGTTGTTTGTTGTATGATTAACGGAGAGCAAGTGGGAAGGGGTGTGTGCCACAAATAAATGATTTGGGTGTAATGCGCAACACCCGATCTAACGCACGCGTCGAAACCGACAGAATGCGGATTGAGGGGTTATATATAGTGTATTTAGAAAATAGGCTTATTTTGTGGTTTATTGTGGATTGCTGAATTGTAACTTTGAGCTTTTGGTTGATTGGTGCAGTGCAGCAACGGGCCAAACTTGTACCTGGTGATAAAACAATGGGCACTGATTGAGTGTGGGGCTGAACTATTAAAAATGGCTTCTATAAAAGGGATTGGACAATGTATTCTACTCAAATGGCATCTATAGCGAGGGATTGGACAATATATTCTATTCAAACGACATCTATAAGCGAGGAATTGTATAATACATTCTACTCAAATGACATCTATAAGCGAGGGATTGTACAATGCATTCTATTCAAATGACATGTATAATCGAGGAATTAGATAGTGTAGTCTTATAACATGGCATAGCGATTGTACAGTGCGGTGGTATTCAAAATAACATCTATAAGAGAGGAGACAATGTAGCCGAGTAAAATGACATCTATCGTGAGGGATTGAACAGTATAGTATAATAAAATGGTAGCTATAGGACAATATAGCCCCCCCCCCCAGTACATTATCTCTACAGGCCCCTCCGCGAAGCGGAGCTACGGGGGGTCTGGGGGGCTGGCCCCCCAGGGAACTTAACCAGCAGGCCTAACTTCCTCTGAGGAAGATCCTCCGAGAAGCAGTACCCTTGTGGGTCTGGGGGTAGGGTATATGGGGACAATTAGTCTATTAAAATGGTATCTATAGGTTAGTACGGGCGAGTGATTAAAGACACTGGAAGGGAGGGTCGTTGAGACGCTCTCCAGCACCGGTCCGGGAGGTTAGCTCCTTGTAGCCAATGGCGTAGCCACGGGCGGTGGGCCCCGTCGACTTGGTCTTGTGTCCGTCGCGGAACGCGAGAACGTCCTCGGTCGTGCCATACATCTTTACAAACGCTTCATAGTCCTGCGTGAACGTGCCATTGACAATAGACTCACGAACTCCCGCAAAGAACTGGCTCAGTACGTTAATATTGTGCATCTGGAGCACCACCCAGGCCGTCATCTCGCGCGCCTTAAGCAAATGATGAACATATGCTCTGCTCGTAGTCCCCGTAACATTCGGCACTCGGCTGCCTAAAGTGCTCATATCGGTACAGTATTCCTCGTCCCACAGGTTGCGTCCAAACATAACAGCATCCTCGCTAGCTAGAGCTGGTGATGGGAAGGTAAAGTCCAGAGCAATGCCTGCGTCGGTAAATTTAGTCGCACAATCCCCCTGGAACAGATCATAGCCCCGTGAAACGTAGTTTAGAATCTCCTGTGGCGTATCACAACCCACCACTACGTATTTAGGCAGCAATTCAAGCCCGTGGCTCGCTAAAAGCGTTTCGGCAGGGTCGACCTGCTTCGGTCGGGCGGCCTCCACCCCAGGCCTTCCAGCAACCTGCCGGGCAGACAACCGTCCAGTCTCAGCCGGCCAGAAGGTCAGTCCACTGATTCTATCCTTAACCTTGGCTACTTCGGAGAGGTAATCGTTCTGGGACGAGTTTGGGATTCCTGGAAGCAGAGGCGCAAACACATCGGTAGTGGGCCCATGCTTCTCCAGGGCTTCCAAAAGCCACCTCTCGCTACGAATGACCATTTTCCGGGTTCGGTTGGTCCCTGGTGTTCCGCCCGGCGACAAGTTTGGCATATCTGGAGGAGAGAGCACGATTTCCGGCGACAGTTTGGCCACAAAGTCGCCATAGACAGTCAGCGGCATCTTCTTGTACCCCTCGGAGGTGAATACGCTCACCGTCTTGTCGCTGTTGGGCTGGGACACTTCAACAGGGCACGATCTACGTGGTCCGACAATGAGCGGTCGGTCTTCGGGTAGGCTCAACATGCTCCTTCCGGGGCACTCTGGGTGGAGGATAGGCACGCTTCCGATGTCTGGCAGCTTGTCCAGGAAATCCTCGGCGGCCACGAAGAACCCGGCCATGTCGCCGCTCCTGCGGGCGACGTTATCAGGCGTCAGGTGGGGGACTACGCCTCGAGAGGTCGATGCTACAAAGCCCGGAGTGGCGATGCTCTGGATCGTGGACTTGGAGAAGCTGTACAGGCCTGTCCGCGCCGCTGCGTGGGTCTTGAGAACCTGGAATCGCGACTCGCCTATCGTCATGATCGTTCGATACAGGCCGTTTGGCATGGGGGTTGTCTTGAAAAATTGATCGCCGCTGGAATATTTTGTTGTTCGCTGTAAGCAGTTTTCAGCACGTTTGTACTGCAATCTCCGTGCTCAAATATGCTTACACCCCTGAGTTGTGACAAGCGGGGGTCTGGGGGCTGGCCCCCAGCTACGGGAGCTCGAGGGCTGGCCCTCGAATACACTTACAATAGCAACTGGGGGGACTGGTCCCCCCAGACCCCCCTGGGGCTCCGCTTCGCGGAGATAGTAGTCCACTCAATAATAAGTAATTGAATCTATCGTGTATATGTCAAGTGAAGTGCCCCATGAATGCCCCCCCTTTGATTTGTTCCGCTTCGAAGAAGCGATGTGTCGAGTATGGTCTTAAGCGCTTATAGAATCCATTGTGTAGTCCAATAAAGGATTCAACTGCAGAGGAGGGACTCAATTGTGAAGAGATTGTAATACTGATTGTTCGGGCTAAGGTTGAATATGTAAGACAAGCTCACTCTAAGTAAGGCGTCTCGAAATATGTTAACCACCCTATTATGTTAGAGAAATGTGGATTTGTAATACGGAACGAGGATTACAGAAGTTTTAAGTGGATTTCAGTTACTAAAAAGTTCATGGCCAATTATAGCAATAAGCTAATTAGGTAGGTGAGATTTAGAACATCTCAATACTCTGAATAGAGCAAGTAGATGGGAAAGGTTTGCGGCGAAACAATCGATTATCCGTTGATTCGGTAACCTTAAAAATTCCAGTTGGAACTGGTAATGCAATAATGAATGGAAGGGAAGATAAAATCTGCAATGGTTTTGATATTTAGAGACGGGAGTAAATTGAAATGCTTGGAGTCGATTCCTATAACCAAACAGACCTCTATGAGCACGTTGCAATTGCCATATCAACACACCGAAAACGCATAGACGAGCTACCGCTAGAAAAGCGTCTCGAACTTATCGGACTCTACCTTCAAGGATGTTTTGGAGACTTTATCGGATGGAAAAAGGTCCCGCAAGACCATTGGCAACAGCTTGTGGTCCACTATAGTCTCCAGAATCTTGCTTTTAGTGCTGAGAAATACTGGAAAGACAACTCTGGTCTGCCATCCCACCAGGCCCAAAACATCTTCTGCGACCACCTACTCAACTACCAACCGTGACCAAAGCATCTTCTGCGACCACTTTCTCAACTGCCAATCGTGGCCAAAGCATCTTCTGCGACCCTCTACTCAACTGCCAATCATTAGGGGATGGGATAAAAATTACTCGATCAAGTCGTGGAAGATCAATTTAAATATCATACAGGAATATGTAGTTATAGTATATAGGGGGTATTATTCATGGCCAAGGTTAGACCAGTCAAAGTTGGAGTAGACAAGAGCCGAAAAGCCATCCAGCTCCGGCAAATCAATCATTGCCTTAATGTAGTCGTTTGGTTCGAATGGTGTTCCGCCCGTCATGGCGTTGGCCTGCCGCGTGACGTTGGCAAGGATGCTAGCAAGTTTGGCTCTGGGCACTTCGTCGTCGTCCGCCTGCTCCGGGAAGAGCCCAGACAGCCCATCGACAAACACCGACAGCCCATTGTGGACCAACTTGTGAATGACATCAGTGGCGTTCGGAGATTCGACAAAGTCCGCCGTCTCATCCAACAGCTTTCGTAGCGTATCATTAATAGCAGGCTGCTCAGACTGCTCCACCTCGCCCGTTGGAGCCTGCGCTAGCACATATGACTCCAATTCATGCGGCGGCAGCAGGTTGTTGAGGAAGTTAGACCCCAGCTTCTCCAGCGCACCATTGTGGTCTACAGAGAATTGCACCTTGCCAATGAGCTCCGAGAACTCAGTCAGGGTCATATCAGTCCGCGGGTTGATCTGGTCAAATACAGCAATCACCGCGTCCTGGATCCGCTCGCTGAGCGAAACCCAGCCCTTGTTGAGCAGCCACCAGCTGAAAGTCAGAAACATGCGGTTAATTCTCATTTCCTCCTCTTCCAGAGCAATCTTGGACACATCTCCGCCAAATAGACTCTCTTCACTGTAATCTTCCAGCGTGATCTCGGCGTCTGCCCGCTTCTCCGCGAGCCTAAGCACGCTAACTACGTAGTTCTTTCGCCCCAGAATGTTTAGCTGGAGCCGCGTGAAGAACACCAACAATGCACTCGAATATAGTATGGTGAACGCCCGGCTCAGACTCTGAATCTTAAGCTCTTTCCACAGCTGGGTCTTGGTCTTCTTCTTTGGAGCTTCGGTCGCTGACGGAATGTCGGCGACCACCGAAGAGGACACAGAGGTCTCGCTGGGCAGGGTCTGAACAGATTCGGCCAAACCGACCTGGGAGCTTGTCTCTGAACCGTCAATGGATCGGATGCTCCTCTCAGTCCGCTTGGCCTGAAGCTCTGCGGTAATGCTTTCTACGGGGTACTTCTCGACGATCTGGTCCGTCAGGGTCGGCAGGAGCGCCATAATGGTGAACGAAGCGTCCTGCTGGTTCTGCTCGAACCGCCGCTTGAGGTTCTCCTTCGCAGCACGCTCTGTGGCGAGCCGATCCTGGAGCTCAAAGAACTTGGTCTTAACATAGTCAACAAGGAAGTAGCCTGAGGCTGCCAGGCCCGTGACCAGTATGATCTTGCGCTTGTGCCTCCGGACGAATCCAGAGATGCCTCCTAACATCTTTTACTACGTGGAGGAGGGCTTCGTCTGGTTGCTTTGCGGGAAATGCGGAGTTGAGACGGCTGTTATAGGCGGGTTTGTACAATGGTGTACTTCAGCGCGGTTGGGGGCCGAGGCACATTTAATTTGGAGGGGCAAAGCCGCAGCACCCCGCGCAATTCCCACAATGAACGTGATTTAATTCCGAAGACTCGTACGATAGAGGTTATTATGCGTTGGAATTTGTAATATTTTGTTATATTTTGTATGTTATAGGTTACTTGTGGCTATCATATTTACAAGATCGTACGAGATATGTGTATATGGCCTGATATCGCTTGTAATTTCGTACAATGTGCAATCAAGGCTGCAATTGTAGTAGAGATGGCTCAATAAATAGATACAACTGTGTGGCCCCCTCAAAGGAGAGGGGTACCTCAATTGATATCAGGTTGATACTACGTTCATTATACTGCCAGTGACTGTTTCTATTCTACTGATAGTTAATTGAGCGCAGATAGTTGCTACAGTTTGGTAGCCCATTGACTACCGGTATTGATCCTACAATAGGGAGTATAACAAACACACGCAGATTTAAAACTAGATGAATGGGAATCCAACCAATACTAAAGTGTCACACTACGACAACGAAGGAGATATACCATTGACTACCGATCCTACATTAGGAGAATAGCAAACACACACATATTTAAAACTAGGTGAATGGAATCCAATCTTTCCATTCTATCTAATATTAAACGAAGGAGATATGGAAAATTTGGGTATCTCGTGAAAGCTGGAGAGCAATTTGAGGAAAAATGCAGTTCTCTAATCTCATTACAAATATAACATGGTCAAGTCAGTCAAGTCATTACACGGCAGGGGGGCGGCAAGGGCTATTCCTTCCGCTTGGTCTTTTTCGACTTCTTCTTCGGCTTCGTCTCCTGGACTTCCTTCTCATCGTCATCACTGAAGCGCTTATGCGTGCCCTTAGTTTGCTGGGCAATATTCGAAAGATAGCTATCCACATCAACTTTAGACTCACTCGAGGCGCCAATAGCATGACGAATAAACCGCTTAGCCGCCTCCTTGTCGACCTTGCTCCCGGAACCAGGCTCTTGCGGTGACTTAGCCTTCTTCACCTTGGCCATATATGATTTGACTCTTTCCAGCTCCTCCATAATAGGATGGTTATTAGTATCCTCCCCGGTCGCCTTCAAATATGCTACATTATGTTAGCCCTTCGTCCTTTGCTCATATATATGGTTCATTGCTTACAGAATAATATAGATATCAGCGCATAGGCAAGCGCAGTAGAGTAGCTCGCCTGGTCTAAAGGACTATCAAACCTTGTGGCCGACACATCATTCTCCAAAAACGGACTAATCTTCTCCTCCAGATTAGTGATATTCTCGTCCAGCTGTTCTATCAGCGATTGTATAGCCGGTAGTTGCTCCATTCTATCACTTTATCCTATGCAATGATTGTCGTTATCTCCCAAGTGAAAAATTAAATGTCGAGGAGCAAGCCGCACGAACGGCGGACCTCCGACATACATTTAAATAAGCTGAGCCGCATATTACCCCCTGATTTCGGTTGCTCATTAATGAAGGTTTGTTTGCCCTGTGCCTGGCTGGTGCCTGGAGCTTAACATAAGACATTTAAATGCTACCCCTTTGATTGGTGCCGGAGTTTAACGTAAGCCGTTTAGCGGCTAGTCCTGGCAGAAACTTTATATCACAATACTGTGGTACAATTCCGCTGACTCGTGAGCAGAATACCGTCATAGGACTACTAAATGGCCCACACATGGACTATGACGGAGATCAAAAAAGTCAGAGAACAGTGGCTCAACAGATTTTTAAGATGACGTTGTCTAAAATGATTTTTGGCCATAACTCAGACCGGTGCAACCAACTCCACATACCGTAAGGCAAAACCTTGAACTTGAGCAACTCAATGCCATCTATTATCTTATTTCAAAGGCTCAAGCAACTGGCAAAGGATTGCAGCAATTGCAATGTCGAATTTGTCTATATAAACATGTCTCTAGCCTCAATTCTATTCACTTTTTTTCCCACCATCTATTCCAATTCATCATGCACCCCGAAGAGTACATATATCTCGTCTTCGACGACAACTATAATCCGTCCTACGAGCAGGGCAAGGGCCGAATCCTCAAAGTAATGAACCCAGATGAGATTTCATCCGAGCCAATGGCCCCCATTTCTCCTACTTCCTCTCAATTGACTCCAGACTATCTTCGTCCGTACTGCGAGGTCGGAACAGCTCCAATCTCCTCTTCCTCCTACCATAATGGCTGCCACAAGACGAAGCACACATTGCCTACTCCACCCCCTTCCCCTCAGACTGAGAAAAGGTTTTCTCTGGCCGACGAACTAGTTGTCCCTAAAGTAATCGGGGCTCACACATTCCAGACCTATGAAGACCCAGATTCCTATCTTATTGATCACCCGTTCTCTCAAACCCCGCCTAGTTCAGATTATTGTGGAATCGTTCGTCCGACGACCATTCAGCGACCACTCGGCCCAGTGCAAGAGGCGGTTGACGATCTCGTTACCTTGGTAAACGCGCTCCACAAGACCTCTGCATCTAACTTCCACGCAGCATACGAGAGATGTGAGTTCTATGTCCACAATACGCTCCAGGAAGTTGGCCCTACCTATCTCATCAGCCTCAATGCAGAGCGAGCTAAGAAGTCAGTCCGTCAGACTATGCTTCGGAAAGTGCAGAAGCAACTCGATATCATTGGTGAAGTGCTTGGAGTCTCTCATCGCATCCAGCAGACGGTTAAGCCATACCATCCGCAGGAAAAGGATATCACTAGGGCACGGAGTTCTGAATCTTCACGGACGCGATCTCTCCTGAAAACTCACGCTGAGACTGAAGAAAAAGCGGCAATCATGGCAGAGTACTCAGTTCTGTCGCGGAAGCTGTCGAAGCAGATCAAGAATCTGGCAGCCGTGATGAAGATCCAGAGCTATGACAGTTGTTCTCCAGCTTTTGAGTCATTCAGCTACCTTGAAATGGCCCTTGAGAACCTCAAGCGACCCCGAACAGTGGCGTCCGAAAGGTCCAAGCAGATTATCCTCGAAAAGAAGTTCAAAGCCATTGAGGCCTATCAGCTGAATACTCCGGAAGTGGGCAGAAAAGACCGTACGATCTATCTTTACGAGCTGCACAATCTGCGCAAACTGTTCTTGGAGCTTTCTATGAGACTGAGCGAGCTGGCCATGCTCGAGCAGTTTGCTGAGACTTACAACTCCATTTCTTTTATTGTCGAGTCGGCGGCGTTTGATCAGGCATATCCTCCTAAAGCTGCCCCAGAAATTGTCCGGCATCGTCAGCATTTAATGAGACGACTACGGGTTATTACTGACGCCTGTGTTCGGGAGAAGGAGCGGCACATCAAGCTCGTTAAGGAGTTTGATAGGCTGACGCCGCTCGTGGGTCTCAAGCCATCCATTCCCTCGGAGCAGGCACAAGACTACCTTCAGCAGGCCCGGCATTTGATACGGGTTTTTGAACTCAACTACGCGGACCTTATCTTTCAGTAAATATTCTATTTGTTATTTATTCTCGGTTTTTGTTTTTATAGTAACATGTACTTGCTTTGTACAATTGATAATGTTCTACCTTGGTTACGAAAGAATAATTGGAACAGCACGTATCTTTATGTGTACAATGAAATAGATATCAATCCCTGGATAATGATCATCAAATCATTAATCAGATCACATATTCAGGCTTTTTGCAATATCTACTAATACAGTAGCTGCATTACCGGCTGACCATACTACCGGTACTGTGAAATCCCATCTCTTCGATAGTTGGCAATTGGCCACCGTGAGCCATTATACGACCATCAGTATTTCTAGCATCTCTTTACTATTCGAAATTTCTACAAATAGCTTCTTATAACTGTTAGCTAAAGGAAGTGTAATAAATAATGTATGGGTCCTGCGTTGCTGTTGCTATGCCGGAAATTCTTCGAGTGACGCTTTATCGGAAGACCGGGGGTGTCTTCCCCATTCTCACCATTGAACATCCGTGTAGTATCACCCTTTTGAATGGTTCTTCCAAACCTGCGACGAATTTTTGCCTCTTTCAGGACGGAGAAAGAGGAGCGAGAGTATTCGCGTCAGGCAGTAGGTACCTGTTTGGCTCAATTATCGCCTAACTAACGCGTGTATAGTTTTTCAACCTCATTGGATTCCTGGGCACTTGCGTAGTGTTTAGCTTGATCGCGCAGAAACTGTCGGGCACCAAACAACTTCACTATGCTTAATCGGTTCACCAGAAGCTCAGCGATCCTTAAGCAGGCTGGATTTTACTCCATTAGGCCAGCGAGGTTGAAAAGGATTGAATCGAGGCGTAGTTATGCGGCGGAGAAACCAGCTACCATGCTGGATCCTACTGTCCACGCGAAAGATCTGGTGCTGCCCATACTCCAAGAGAGCGTGGATATTGACGACGATTTCTATTTGCCGATACGAGTGACTGACCCCCGTATTCTTCGCGCGGTTGTGGGGACAACCAAGTACTCTGTGACCGATCTGGCCACTCATTACTGCGAATTGCGCACTTTCTACGACACAATTACGGTAGAGCCTCGCCAAGACCGTGAGAGTATGACTCGGGGGACTGAAATCCACCTCTCGCTAGAAAAAAGCGTCAATATTGAAGAAATGGTCAAATTGGATCCCTCTGTGCTTCTTACAAGAGAGGACGAGTGGGCGCGCAAACTGTATACGGCCAAGACTCGTCTGGACCAGCTCAATGATCTGGGAAAGGTGCGAGAAGTCTATGTAATTGGTCTGGTCAACGACCGAGTGGTCTCTGGGTACATAGACCTGCTGGATGTCACCCAAGATGGCGAGATAAAAATCATCGACACCAAAAGCAGGGCATCGAAGACGCTACCTCTCGAATCCCAGCAGAGATCAGCGTTCCACCAAGTGCAATTGTACCGCTACTTGCTTAATGCGATGATTACTGAAGGAAGGGGCTATTTAAACACGTTTGAAGAGATTGCTCGCAGGCTACACTTGCAAATGGATGTCCCGCTGAGTCAGGAACTAGTTGAACTCATGTATCCTCCGCCTGAAGAGTCCTCCGGCCTTTTCTCCGAGGAGCTATCAGACTACACAGATGGATCTGGGGAGAAGGCTCTGCGGGACGTGGTCCGTGATCTGGCCGAGACGTTGCATCAACTACGGCGACCGGTTTCCGACCGCATGGAAGTGGAATACGTGGGTCGCCGTGGGCGCGGCAGGGAAAAGGAGATTTACACCATTGGGTCTATTGAGTTTGCATACGACGAAGAGAGCGTGCATCAGCTGGCGGACTACTCCTTGGCGTTCTGGGAGGGCAAGCGCAATCCGATGGGGGTTCCTGTGGACGAATATTATAAATGTATGCATTGTTCAATGGCTCCTCGATGCCGGTGGAAGGCATCAATCAGTCAGAGCCAATGAGTATATCCCACGAAATAGGGTGGAACACTGTATTAATTTTCACTATCAAAACCTCGATATTTGAGGCAGTTGAGCCACTCCAAGCATCAGAAACGGCTTATCTCAAACGTAGACTGGGGACTTCTGTCCGCTATCTTTTTTAGACATGGGTGTATTGTCTCGAGAATAATGAGTCGAACTTTTTAAGGACTATATTGTGCCAATGCGAATGAGAGAGCCGCTACGGCTCCGAGTTCGTATTTCCTCTACAGTATGACTACCATGGTATATCCGATAATTTACCCGCTATTGTGAAACTACCGTACATACTATATTCGTCCAAATAGCCACATCCTTCTGTATACGGCTACAGGGAGCCTGCAAAATATTTGTCAGGATAGCCGCATGGTGGACTACCGGTACCGCTCTGCACGTTTTGTCATCACCCGTATACAAAGTAATATCGTTCCATATTCAATATTAGAAACTACAAGAAGAGCTCTAACTTCAATAGCCATTAATTGTAACGGTTTCTATGAGAAAAGCCGAAAAGCGTAAATTAAATTAAGGCCACTTTTTGCGCCAATATCGTTAAATACGGGAAGGCGTAATCCAGATGTTCTCATGTTGAGGTTGAACCCGCACGGCTGCATGCGGTTAGTCATCTCCAGCGGGGGATGTCTCACCATAAACGGCGGATCACGCGTGTCGCTGCTCGTTAGGGCCATAGGACTGAGCAATATGACAAAACAATTGAATGACAAATGACCATTGATGCCGTCAATATCGCGTATTGTCGAGCGATTCTATAAACTGGAAATATTTATAAATAGAGGGTGTTGCTCCCTGGATTGTGTTTTATTATCTGTACCAACAATTAACAACTACTCAGGTCAAGAGTCAATCTAAAAGGATACCAGTCATCAAGATAATTACCGTTTAATCATTTAATGAATATGTCCAGCCATAAGAACTCCGTCGACATTGAAGTGAGCTCTGTCGCCTCCAGCAATATCACTAAGACTCCTCGTCCAAGCAAGCGAAGCCTACTAAAGAGCTGGGCTCAGAAGCAATTAGCATCGGCCTACTCCTCGCATCATGGCGAGTCATTGTCACTGAGTGATACTGCCACCTCCGCTGCCCACTACAAGGTCTAAATACCACGAACTAATCGAATTTATAAACTCTAACTAACGTAATGATGCGCTTTACGTAACCTAATTCTATCTGTTGCTACTTCTTCCATTTACCTCTTCAGTATACGATCACTACTTCTCCTTTTTAAAGCTGATAAGACTAAGAGGGAATTCTTCCATTGCAATAGGTGCTATTATAACTGCGGACCGGGGATAGCGACGGCATTTAAGAGCCATGTCCCATCTCCATTCTGCATGGAGAACTGTAGCAGCTTTTGGATTCCATAACGTTGAGTCAAACGTGGGTGAAGGATTAGCAGTTGTCGTAGTATTACGGTAGTTGAAGATATTCATTTTATGTATTTTAGGCTCAATACCTCACAAAAGGCTTGATCGCTATGTACACCAGATATTTTAGCGGCGTTATTTTGGCATTACGTATTCAAAATAGCCCCTATTATATTAAACGATAGACAAATAAAAAAAAGTTAGTACAATTAAACTGTTCACTCAAAATCTTCCTGGATCTCATCATACTTGGCATGGTTACCACGTCTCTTCTTCTCGGCCAGAATCCGAAGCTTCTTATTTCGCCGAGACATGCTGTTGTCATGGACAAGCATGAGGTGCCTCTTGAGCGAATCCTTTCGCGAGAATGACTTGAGGCAGGTTGCGTACTCACAGCCATATAGCCGGTGAGGTGCATGCTGGTGCTTCATGTGCCGGGAGTTCTCGCTTCGCTTGGAGAAGCCAATAATGCTCCAAGGACACGACCGGTCGCTGCATGGGAACGGCCGCGGAACATGGGCCTCATCAATGTGCGCAGCAAACTGGATCAACCGCGGGAACTTGTCACCGCAGTGGCTGCATCGGAACACGCCCTTTTTGGTGCCAATAACCCGAGGCCACAAGTCAGGCCGCTGGCTCAGCTGGTAAACGATAGAGCCTTCTCTAGCCCGCACAACGTATGGGTTCGTATCGGGGGAAGCTTGGAGAGGGAAGTCCATGAGCTGGTCCAAAGGCGAACCAGCCGGCCGAGGAGAAGCATCAGGCGAGGGCTGCTGATGAGGCAGCTCCTCTGCATCAGAGAATCGCGTCAAACTCGGCTGAACAGGGCTAGTGGCTCCAGCAAGCGCCGGGTTCATCACGGCCTCGGATGGATTCATGCACGTACTATACTGTGGGCCACCAGGAACTACAAATGAAGCAGCAGTCGTACCGTGCTGGAATGGAAAAGAACCATAGTAGGCTCCGAATGGCGGGGGGATGCTATAACAGTAAGCTGGAGGTGCGCCGTAGCCATAGGTGGAGTAAACAACCTCGGGAGAGACTGAAGCATGAATGCAATTTTCAACAACTCCGTGGTGGTTATGGTGATGGTAGAGGTGATGATGATGATGACTGGTGGTGGCCGCAGCCGACTTCTGCCAGTACTCCTCCTTCCAGTCTTCCTGCCG
This sequence comes from Blastobotrys vanleenenianus, assembly GCF_965637985.1. Taxonomy (NCBI): domain Eukaryota; kingdom Fungi; phylum Ascomycota; class Dipodascomycetes; order Dipodascales; family Trichomonascaceae; genus Blastobotrys; species Blastobotrys vanleenenianus. The sequence continues at coordinate 431,325 of NW_027481885.1, read as the reverse complement.
TTTCTGAGCAGCCTTGAGGTCGTCGACCCGGCGGTTTTCCTCCTCGAGTAGTCTCGCAAGCTCCTGATCCTCGGAATTGACAATCAAATCCATTCCCATAGCAGGAGCTGTGACGAGTCGGAAAGGCTCAGCCTGTTCCTTGTCAATAGTCACTGCCAGACGCTCGCCACAGGCCAAAATCTGGTCTAAAATGAACCGTTGGGCTTTCTCATGGCTGTAATCGGCGCACTCTGGGTTGATGCTGATAGTCGTCGTCGGCTGGGATGGTTCTTCCGGATCCTTATCAGCCTCAGTAGAGGGCAATGGAGGTAGCGCGTAGTCCAGGGGAGCATCTGGGAGATCTTCGTCCATGGGGATGGTCCCATCTTCAGCTACCACCACGTCGCTGCTCTTAGCCTCTTGAGGCTCAGCCTCCGGCGTTGAGTCAATATTGCGAGCTTCATCATCCGTGGAGGAGACCCTTGGGAACAGCACCGTTGGCTCGTCCTCCTTGTGCGGGATCGGGTTATGCTCAATCTGGATGAACTGGGGGTCAAACAAAGTCGGCCTCTGGGCCCGAGGAGGGAGCAATTGCTTTGGCGTCCGGAGCGGGTACACAATGCCAGAGTTCCTTATGCCCGTGAGAAAGCGAGGGCTCATGGGGGACTCGAAGAAGATGGCGCTTGGTGTGGTAAGAAACTGCCGGTAGTGGCCGCGGCCAAACACGGCGACTGAAGGGGTCGTAGCCGTGAGAGGAGACAGCTTTGCCCAGGACGAGTCCTTCTTTTTGGCCGAATTGGCCGACTTGAAGAACTCAATACTGAGGTCAGTAGCGGACGAAGAAGTCTTTTGCGACGGGGTCACAACGGTTGAGATGGGCGCACATCCTTCACCAACTGCCTTGAGCGGCTGGGGCCGCTTTCGACCACCGACGGGTGAGGTCTTTTTTGCGGACAGCACGCTGCTTATGCCCGGCATGTTGATGATTCAATTGAGGTCTTCCACGGACGCCGGGTGCGAACAACTTGCAGGGAAAGGATGAAAATGAGGCAAGGGCGTTATATAAATAATGGGCTCAGAGGATACCGCTCGTCACTTGAAGTCCTCAAAATCCCCTCAATACCTATTTACAACTCGGGTCGATCCTCTTCCAAGTTGCTTTTCGCCAACAGCAATCATAAAGTCGATGTATGCTGCATACTGTGAAGGGAGATGCATGAAAGAAGCAGGACAGAATCCAGAACTTATCACAGCCCGCTCCAGTTGAGCTGTTCGTAGCGGTTGCCGCCCACTGTGAACGCCAAGCCAGTCCCCAGGGCGAAAGTGATTATTATCACTCCACCGTTATACAGCTGCGAATGCTAAAGCCCGGGTGAGTAACGGACGTTAAAAGCGTCCAACCTTTCCAAATGTTCTTCAAGAAATCTCAATTATTCGGGGAATGGTAAATCCCATGTAGAATCCCGAGGTCTTCTCCAGTAGTCATTGCATGATATGTGGAGACAATCGCCCTTTGCAATGTGCTGGTAGAGATGATATCGCGACCAAAGACCAACAGATTTCCATACACACCCTGACAATGACTCGTATTCTTGGGCTTCTTTTTATTTTTTATTTTACTTTTTCGGATGCACTGCGTAGGTGCAGTCAAACCTGCTGGTGATTGCGTTGGACCAAGCCCATCAAAAAAACAACTGCTTAAGAGTCGACCTGTCGGATCTGCTGTATGCAACACCTCTCGTTTAGAATTCAGGTATACAGCGTCTCTCTTTTTTTTTTGCATTTCTGTTCGTTCTCTCCTCCTTCCCTTTTGGCCCCTGACCGAAAAAAAAAAAATATCGTGGTCCAGCCCACAAACCGAATTTCCCCTCCCCCCGATATATTGGCTTCCAGGGGCATTCATTTGTGCAGGGGCAAAACTTTAAACAGAAGCTAATTGGCGCATGTATGCAGCACCCATTGGCGTCATAAACTGCTATGGCGGATCCTCCACACCGCGGGGGTTACCTTCATACGACCGTCGGCAACCGGAAGATCAACTCTGGGCAAGGTTCGAACCGATGACATTGGCTAAAACGAAACGTGTGTAGCAGAGCTCTGCAGAACGGCTTCATCCTCGGCAGTGGGAAGGCACCTTCCCTACAACCAATGCGCAAATAAACAGCCGTGGGTGCAGCACCTGGCCTGAACTGCATTTTAATGCGTGCGTAGCTGTCGTGCATGCACGGCTTGCGAATCCTATGTATGAGTTCAATTTTGGGGATCATCCTACACAGGAGACGTTTCATCTGTCCTTCATTTCACTCAGATTTATATCGTATTCCGGCCTTTGCCATTCGCTTCATTTCACTCTTGACATATAATGACGAGCTCCTGTTGTCAGTAACCCCATGTTGAAATATTCGGATCCCCCAGTAGTAACCAGTAGTTGCGGTGGTAAATGGCGGTCAATGTAGAGAGACCGTAAAGCTATGGTTTATACCTCAAAACCATAGCTAACCAAGCATAACGCATACTCTCTTATTCCCATATGCCCCCCAGTGCCGATCGTCTTTATCAGTCTACCTTGAAGTTACTTACTCTCTTCCCCCCCCCCCCCCCTCTAACCCCCGCCACCCCTGAAAACCGGCGCGGTTTTTTTCTGTAATGCAAGGTCCTGCTCTTAGGCGGCTTTTGCAAATCCGGAGCGACAAATGATGCATACTTAGAAGATATCCAAGGTCATGGATTGCGATATGTCAGTATTTTCAACGAGCTTCTTGAATTCCTCAAAGCTGATCTTGCCGTCGCCGTCCTTATCCGCCTCCATAATGGTCTTGTCGACAATCTGCTGCAGCTGACCGTCTTTGAGGTTGTTGCCCACCATCATCTTAAGCACAATAAACAGCTCGCCGTTGCTCAGGTAACCGTCCCGGTCAATGTCGTATACCTTGAACGCAAACCGTAGCTTCTCGTCCTTGTGGCCCTTGGACGAAAACGCGCTCAGCCCAACAATGAATTCCTCAAAATCGACCGACCCGTCTCCGTCCAGATCAAACAGGCCAATGAGCCGAGCCGCTAGCGGATTGCTCGCCACCGCGGGGATGCTCAGGAACTCGTCGCGGTCAATCGTGCCCGACCCGTCCTTGTCCAGCTTCATAAACCGCTTCAGAAGCCGGTCAACTTCGTCATGATCAACTACCTACTGTTAGCTATGCCTACTTCGTTTTATTTTTCACTTACAGTTTGACTCCTGGACTATCGAATCAGCTATCTGCGACGTGTTTGCTCCCATTGCTTCGTGTGTTTGAATGTGTACTTGCGTTGTGTCGTCGGTGGTCAATTTATTGGGAAGTTCATTTCCCGCTCCGCCAACCCCTAGATAGCGAGTGTTTATTGGGGGGACCAGTCCCCCCAAACCCCCCTGAGGCTCCGCTTCGCGGAGATATTTAGGCCCCTCAGTGTAGCAGAGCTACGGCTGGTCCCCGAATAGCACTATTAGAAGGCTTAAATTAATGGGATGAGTCAATTGGATAAGGCAGCCCTTAGCTTACCCGCTTCGTCGGGGATAGCTGCAACCCGTCTGGTGTGCAATTGCGTCCAGACAGGCTAGTGTTCCATGTTTGGTTGGTAAATTAGCTTAATACTAGACGCATTTTTTGTAGCCAGTGTGGAAAATGGGGGGACCAGTCCCCCCAAACCCCCTTAGTTCCGCTTCGCGAAGGGATCCAATTTCAACAATTCTCCGCGCAGCGGAGCCCCAATCCCCTTATGAATACACACTGCCTTCAATTGCCTTGGGGGCCAGCCCCCAAACCCCCTTGGCTCCGCTTCGCGGAGGGATCCAATTCTCTTTATCCGCCTAGACAAGTATGTTGCAATATACCTGGTACTCAGCAGGGTATACCAGTGGTCAATTGTCTTTTGAACAGTTAGGGCAGCAACCCCTGATTCAGCTCTATTGTAGCAAACAGGTTAGAGCCAGGCAGGAAACCATCTAATCTGTACTACCCGGTATCTACTGTTTGTAACAAGATACAAAAACAACATCAGTGGTAAAGCGGACCGTCATAATAGAAACGAATTTACTTTCATATTCATTAGGAAGGAAATTCAGTGCCGTAATTCTCCAGCAAGTCTTTCATGTTCCAGGGCCATACTTAGTAGTTGACCAAGAGCCATGTTATTATCTCAATCACTCCAAAAGAATAATGGAATACGACTCTACAGCCTTTTCAGCCTTTTCAGGTATTACGTAGCATCGGGCAGCTAATAAAAAAAAGGTTCTCCGATATCCAAAGCAGAAGTACAGTTATCACACACCGTTATGCACGTCTTCCATTAAGCTACAGCAAGTTCAGATGTACAAAAGTAGGCGTTCTACCATAATACTCCTGAGCCTTCGTAACGGCACTGTTACTAAAATATTTCCTAATTGATCTCCGCGAAGCGGAGCCACGGGGAGTTTGAGGGGCTGGCCCCTCAAGTATACGCTCTATAGCTAGTGTGAATGGTGGGCGCCCAGTAGTAGTACATCTATAGAGACGGCTCAAGTGGATCGTCTGGCTCGTCTGGCTCGACACGCTCCAAAGCGAGGGCTTCTCTGCGGCCGCGGTCGATGTCGAGGAAGTTAAGTATGACAATTGGCAAGATCATCATGCCGAACAGGAAGTAGAACGTGTACCGAATGTTATGCGTCTTGTCGGTAATGAGACCCGTGATGGCCGGGCCGATGATGGAGGAGCCCTTGTCGGTGACTGCGAAGAGCGCAAAGAAGGTCGTCTCCTTGCCAGTGGGGATGAGCATGGAGAACACCGAGCGGCACAGGGTGTTGAGTCCGCCAAGGGCGAACCCGTACCATGCTGCCAGCAGGAACATCTCCCACGGGTGGCGCAGGCCAATGGACTGCACGAAGAAGCCCAGAATGCCGTAGAGAGGGATGATGCTGGCCACTACAATTACAAAGATGATGCCAAACACCGGAGACGGTGAGTCAAAGTACCGGTCGAGCCGCGGCTGGATGTAGCGCGGGATTGTGATGGCTCCAGTCATGCCTGAAAACACGACCAGGATGCCAATTATGGCCAGCGAGGGCGCTGACATGTCCAATTCGGTCCGGGCAAACAGTACAGCTGCGCTGTTAATGGTGGTAGCAGCATCGGACACTACGAACCACGCAGCAAGGAATATCGCCACGTCCTTCATCTCCCTGGCCTCGTGGAAGGTCGCAAATAGTGTGCGCCACCCAAACTTGACATAACTCCATACCATCCTCCCTTTTGAGGCGCCCGACTTGGGCTGGGAATGAGGTGGCAGAGGTGGGCCGGGTCGCGACTCCAGCAGGGCTGCAATGGGCACCTGGAAGACGAGCCACCACACGCCCACCATGAAAATAGCCGTCTTGATACTGTTCAGAGTCGATCCACCGGCCTTGATGACGACCATGGTCGCAATTTGGACCAAAAGAGCCGCAAGGTAGCCGATTGCTACGCCGGTGCCGCTAATCTTACCGCTGAGCCTCGCTCGTTCAGTCTCGTGGTCCTTTATCAGCAAAGAACTGTCTTCAGACTCATAATTGGCCTCCGGATCAACCATACCAAGCATATCTGGGTGGTTGTTGACCAAAACAGGCAAATAGGCGTTACCGCACACGGAGACTGCGCCAAATGCCGCATTGGACAGGACGGCCAATAGAGATGCAAAGTAGTACCGCTTGGCCGATACGAACCAGAACAGAGCGGTTGCTATCGATCCAATTATGGCGAACACTATGAGGAGCTTCTTGCGGAAGTGGCCCCGGTCTGCGGCGCCGCTCATGGAGATGACCACCAGCGTTTGCACCAGTACACTGAGCGAGAACGTATAAAGGGCGAGGCTCGAAGTGTCAATGTACGCTCCAAAGAAGTTCACTACGCATTTGGACGGCTCCTCTGGCCCTGGGAATCCTGGAGAGGGAGGACCAGGCACCTGGCGGTCTGAGAGACAGGGGATCGAGTGGTCGTCGACCTTGACTCCGTTCTCGCGCGCCATTTGTTCGAGGAGAATTGGCACATAGGTACCCACTGCGGAGACGATGAACGGCTCGCAGGCCCAGGCGTAGAAGTACCAGCCCCAGAGCTCTGACTGCTTCGTGGGCTCCATTCTTATCGCTTATTATACGACGCCGCATCATCGATCCCCCGCCCCCCTTTATCACATTAATCTTCATCATTTTAAATTTATTTTAGTTAATTTTGTTAAATAAGCAAACTTTGGCTAATTTACTTAGTTTTGTTAAATAAGCAAACGTTGGCTAATTCAGCAAGACCTATGCCGGCGCCCTATGCGAGGGTAATCTGAAGAAATGTGGTAAATTTTCTAAAGTAATTTGCAATATAAGCTGTATATTTAACCATTCGAAATGCTACATAGTTCATAATTCATCAGTTACCAGTTGGTAATACCTTTGAAATGGATACACCTATATTGGCTATATTGACACTGTGAAGACTTGCTTCGGAAGATGAGAACCAGCAAACGAGTATATCCAATTGAAAGCAACGCAGCTTATACTAGCAATATACGTTGAATCGCTCTTCGCGGCGTATACACTTCATAAGGGAACACCATCACTGATACCGCTATTGTGAAACTACGCTTGGCCAATACGCTTGACCCGTAGATACCATCAAATATCACTCGACCTTAACACAAGACTCTCATTAAGTCTGAACTACTGTAATAGCCAATATAAATAGTCTATATATTCGCTCCGCAGATACCCCGAGTACTACTGAATTTGCGTGTGGAGAGTGTGTGCTCAGCCGTGCGTCAAAAAACAACCTCGGACCGAAGGAGTGGAGGTGTGAGACGCAAGATAGGCTACGCCCGAGAGCAGCCGGAAAGATAGGTCACGTCCGAGAGGAGTCGGCCATTCACTTCGACAACCACATCTAGAGGGCAAAATGGAACTCGTAGAAGCAGTAAACCGGGCTCTGGCCGACCCAAAGTATCATGATGTTCTATCGATCCTCAAAGGAACCCGTAACGGTATATGGTATGGTGCAAAGCTGCGGTTCTGCCATGCACTCGTTATGAGCGTACTGTTTAGATCCGGACCGTAAGTATTCCACCTTTTGCGTGTGTGTTTGACTAACAGATAAAAAGCCTGAAATCCCGCTGGCAGGGTATTCTCAAGAACACTAAACAGCATGCTAAAGCATTGGGCACGTTTGTGTTCATCTACAAGACCATCATAGTGCTACTGAAGCACCTGCGGCAGAACAAGATGTCTGTCAAGACCCAGATCCAGACGAGATCAAACGGAATGGATCCGTTCATTGCGGGTCTTATTGGTGGGTACTGGGTATACGGCCGGAATTCCAAGAACGCGGCGCTCTCGACTATCAACCAGCAGATGGTGCTCTATGTATTCTCGCGAGTAGTGCTGGGCATGGGGAAGAAGATATTGGAGATGACTGGGCCCACGGCACAGCAGCGATCCAAGGTTACCCAGTATTCGTGGGTTGCGCTCTCCTCGCTGTCGTGGGCATTAGTCATGAATTTGTTCAGGACTGACACTGAACTCCTTCAATCCAGCATGCTGCATTCCATGAGATACCTTTACGTTGATTCGGAGTCCTGGAACTCTTTGTACGACTTTGTTTTCCGTTAAGCATTACCATTTGGTAATTTCCATGAGAAGCCTTTTATTCGGAGTCCTGGACCTCTTTGTACGACTTTTCTATTATTTGGTAATGCTGTATAGATACCACGAGAGACGCCAGCCAATAGAAACAGCATATCTAGCATACCTTATGTACAGTATTATCAATTGAACAGAACTTTAGCAATCGCAATATTATCCAATGTGCGTTATTAATACCACCAGCGTCTAGACAAAACTCCTAGAGCGATTAATTAATACGAGTCTACCTGGTACCAATGCACACATCATCGTCAGGGGACTCAATTTACTTTTCCTATTACTTCTCAGCAGTGCATACAATATCATGCACACATCATCATGTACTAGCTTCGGCGTACAGACCGAATCACCGTGCGTCATGATCACGAGAGGGAAAGCGTAAGCGACAATATCAGTCTAATTTCTCACTTACCGTTCATGCGTTGCCATATTGGGAACCACTTGGGGTTCATGCGCTGCCATATTGTGAATGTATACTTGGTTGGATAGCCCACATTCTGACATGCATATTGTATCATCGTCGGACGCACTTGCATATTGGCGGCTCCCAAAACCCATACCAGAATGTCTTCTTCGCTGCCTTATGGCTACTGTAAAGAGATCGGATGTCATTCTTAGAGATGGTTTATATACAACCACTGGCCAATCCACACAATGGAGCTCAAGAGGGTTTGAAGGAATTGCCAGGAGATGTAGTATGAGATATCGTCGGACTAGTCAAGGTAGCTCAGAGTTGGTATCGGAAAATGATCGGAAAGGCAGTGAAGAGTCACAAGGACCAATTGACATGGGTACACTCCGGGATGTTACTTTCTGCTGCATGTTAACGTATAATTTGACTGAAATAAATCCATAACCAGGGAGGTAACACAAAGTTTCTGGTCCAATACCCACAAATATCAACGAATCTAGAAGGAGTTAACGGCCATGAGAGCTTTCAGAGTTGCATAATATAGTAATTGTAAGCGAGCTCTAGAGTTCCAGAAATTAAGAACAATTGAAGAATTCGGGATAACGGAACTAGCTATGCTAAAAGGATAAGTAGGGCCCAATGACAAAGGAAATACTTAGAGTGATTCAATTGATAACTGGGAAATCATACGTGTTAAAGTTGGAGGCGGGTCAACCGGAGCCATAATTATACCAAATTTCAGTAATGTGGCAAGGCAAGGTCCAAATCTCCGTAACGCGACCTCTGCATTCTGAGTCATGTAATTGGCTCTCAAATGAAGTTCCAATACGTCTTGCCAGCCAGGAATACCTCCGATATGGTCGAGAACTCTTAGAAGAGGACTGTTCACGCGAAGAAACTCGCACCGCAACACCAAACAGAACCTCAAATTAGCTAGCGCTCTCACCTCCATAATGCTACAAAGGTAGTCTGCTGCTTCTTCGCTAACATCTATCAGCAATCTCTCTATCCCAATGCTCTGGCCAAGAGAGAGGGCGGAAAAAAGAGATTGTGCCTCGATCCTCGTATCGATTGGCGGCGCCGACTTCAGTCTCCACTCAACCCGGCGCAAATGGCGCTGAGCCGCCTGATCCGTCAGGCCTCTAACTATACGCATGTTGTGTTCCTTCGCCGCGTCTCGCTGTGCCTGAGGCCCTAGTTGTACGCGAAAAACTACACTAGGATCTATCTCGCTGGTATAGCGCAGTTGGGTTTGGTCGTATTCAATCAACAATGCATCCCACAATTGGGCATTATCTAGAGGAGCGTAACCTTCACCATTGAAATCGTTGTGGAAATCTACTCGTTCGTCAGCCATGCTGTTAGAACTGAGGCTTGATCGATAGTATAATTGTGAGTGGCAAGAATATACAAACAGCTTGCGATACAATTGCCTTTAATAGATCACCCCCCATTAGCTTGCTGCCATGCAGCAAAGCCTCAAATTAAGTTTCAGCTTTAGTAGCTTAAGCCGGTTCCAGTAATTTGAATCTTCCGTCTCCAAAGCTGTGGCGTACCATTATTTACTGATCGTATCTATCAGACTACTGATCTCCCTCAATATCAAGCGACAATAATAGTAGTGCGGTAAGGCAATGATCTACCGGTACATATTTACACTGTTTATTTTCAGGAGGTTTAGGACGAGAAGAGGGGGCAGAGAAATGACGTTCCAGTATGACCAATCAATCATGAAGCTAGAATAGGATGTTCCGAATAATGTACATCGTCGATCGGCGAATTGTCAAGATAATGGGGTGCCGATATTATGAATACGGTAGTTTAGTCGTGCAGTGGCTGTGAAAGTGATTGATCTCAATTGCACTAATGCAAGTAGCGTAAAACGGTGCCGCTTGTGTGGTAAGCGAGTGGGGGAAAACAAAACGAGCCCACTAATGCAAATGTTCAAGGCCGAATGGATATCCGCCAAATTTAAGTTATAAAATGAACATAAGGCGTACGTATGGCGCACAATACCTATTAATTGTTTAGTGGGAACTATGTGGTTGGCGGAGAGATACGGACGAGAAAGAAGTGAGCAGACCTTATAAGACTGAAGTGCTTGATTTCTAAATGATATAGCGGTAATATAAACATTCCATTCTCTTGCCATGGAGACATTCATGTATTATGCATGGTGGTTGGGAGCCTAGCATATGACAGTGGTCGAACTCATGGGATGCCGTATGAGCTCTACTTTCCAAATGAGAGAGGCATTGATTGATGAGCTAGTGATTAAAAATATACCGGTATTTATCTGATACTGTTAAATGCCTAAATATCTGTAATGTCTGAATTAGAGACCTTCCTCATACCTACAGTGGTATACCGGTAGTGCCTTTTTCGTTTGTAGTTCCTTCATCGCATCCCGCTCGATTATGGAGTACTAATGCACCTTTGCGGTCTCTCATTCTTTCAACTGGTCCAATTGGCAAGAATACTGCAGTATCAGATCTAATATCTGGTAAAACGTTCAATTCCAATAATTGCAAGACTAGGAATATAGATAACGACTTATATATGTGTTAAGCTACTTTATGTACAAAGAGTATTATGGATCCTTCTCTGCAAAAAAAAAAATTAAAAAAAAGAGAAGAATCGGTATTCGAGTGCTGTCAACGTTATTCCTTTAAAATCTTTTTATAACCTTCTTCTTCATTTTTTTTTCTCTTTTTTTCATAAATCATTAAAACAAAAAACCAATCCCAGGCAAACTTTTAGAGAGGACGTCCGTAATGCGGCGAACCTAGGCAGTCTCGGTCTTTTTAGGCACAAACGGGACGGCAGACGCCGCGTTGAACACAAGCTTGCTGTCCTTCTTATCCTCCTCGTCAGCCTCAACGGTCTGCTGCTGCTGCTGCTGCTGGAACTGCAAAACCTCCTCGTCGCTAGTCTCTTCCTTGCCAATAGGCATTCGGTCCTCGAATGGCAAGACCCAGGCCTGCCAGTTGTGTCGGGGACGAAGTCGGTCGCCAATAAGCTCGACGTTTGGAGCCCATCGACATGCCTCGGCGATGAGGTTTACGTCACCGTTGGTGAGCGCCTTCATTCGACCGAAATTGGATATTATGCTAAGTGGGACAAGGCCCTTGGAGTTCATCTGACGTCGCAGGTAAATGTCCTTGCACAGGTTCTCGACCGAGACGTAGTATTCAAGCTGGGCAATGACAAGCCCCAGCGCCGCCTCGTACTGGCCCGGAGCCGTCTGAACTGCGGCGGCTGCGGCGGCCTGCATCATGTGCGGACCATACATAAACTCCTGGGCTGGCCAGAACCCGCCCTTGAAGTGCGATGGTCGTCGCCCGCCATTGGCGAAGTTGTTCTGGTACCGGTTGTGGTGGAATCCGTTGTTGTTGTGCAGCGAGCTGTCGTGGTGGAAACGGTTATTGCTCGAGAACCGCTTGTTTCCGCCAAAAGTAGGAGTCGCATTGCCCGACACTGGGCTCTTCTTGACCGGTTTAGTAGTAGTAGAAGTAGTGGTGGAAGCAACCGCCGGGCCAGAGGCAGCCGCAGCAGTAGCAGTGGTGGCACTAGTTGGACCAGACTTGACTGGGCCAGTGCTAGTAGACGTAGAAGTAGAAGTAGCCGAGGTTGAGGCAACCGGAGCCGCAGGAGCCGCAGCAGCTGCGGATGGAGCAACTGGCTTAGCAGTAGCAGTAGCGGAGGAAGTCTTACCCCGAGCAGGAGCAGAGCCATTGGCAATGGCAGGCTTGCCGTTCTGGCTTCGATGCGGCTTTCGGGTCGAGGCGCCCGACTTTCCGGCGCTCGAAGGTGGGGCGCCTATTGGGCCCGAGTATGGCACCCACTTCTCTTTGCCCGACCGGGCCTTAACAGCGGCGGGGGTATTACTGCTGCCCGACTCGGACTTCTTCTCGTCTGGCTTGGGCCAGTTGGACGGGTCGAGCGGCTTGCCCGACTTATCGGCAGACCCGCGTCTCGAAGCTGGTGAGGCCTGGCTTGGGACTGTCGTCACAGCGGCGCTTCCCTTGGAAGTCCATGGGTTCACGGCAGGGACAGGAGCGGGGGTCAGCGACACGGGGGCTGGCTTGGGTGGTTGTGTCTTGTCGCCTTCCTTGGCCTCCTTGTCCTTGGTCTCCTTGGCCTCTTTGGGCTCTTTGGCGCCCTCCTTACCCTCCTTGGAAGGATTCTTTTCGCTTCCCGAAGCGGAAGGCAAAGCCGCGTTGGGTGCGGCAACTGGGACCGCCGCAGCAGCAGGCTCAATCTCCTTGGCCGCCGTTGATCCAGCAGCAGTAGCGTAGGAGATGGCGGGGGTGTTTGATGTGGACGAAGATGCAGAAGACATGTTCGAATCTATGCAAATGTTGATATGCTTTTTACCAGGTATAGTTATTCCTTCTTTTTTTATGAGGCGCTTCACTTAATGGTAGCTTCTTTGGGTCAGTCTAAAAAAGTCCAAAAAAGGTATACCACACACACACACAAACACTCCTAGAGTCGTCTCTTTCTCTCTCTAATCTGAGCACGAAAAGGGGCAGAGTATTTTCAAACGATTCGCCACGAATAAAAAATATTCTTTTACACGCCTAATAGCTCTTTCCTAGGCCGAGAATATGTTTTCTGTACCTTCTGTACCTGTCTGGTAACTCGATTACAAGCGTGTGTTGCAAAGGGCAAAGAGGAGGGAAAAAAAATTTATTTGCACAGGGCAGAAAAAAAAAATGAAAAACAGGAGTTTGGGGGTGTCCCTGGCTACAGGCGATGGTTCTCCCTCTTTTTTTTTTCCTCCCAACTGGGATGCTCAGAATTACTTACGGGTGGGTATTTTGGGGCATCTCATTTGGTGCGCGCACGCTACGCCGTATCCACCCCTCGGTGAGTTCTAACCATTTGCTATCATGTGCTTTTTATATAGTTTTTATGCCATTCTACTAATTGTTATTCTGTGTAATTCCTCAGATTTGCCGCTTTTTGCCCCCCTTTTTTTTGTACTTCTGCACTCCACAACTTTTGGCGGCAGAGATGGCACGGCTGTAACAGGTATGTGACAGGCTATTTTTTTCCGCGCGTCAACGGTCGTTAAATTAATTAACGTGACGGAGTGATGTTTTTCAGCGTGCGCCAGCGTTGGGAGTTCGGAACATGTCGGACCCGTTCCCCCCTAATTGCCGCTACCTGTTCCATACGCCCGTACCACAGTACTATTAGCCAATAAATAGTACCGTAAAAGTTTGATCTGGGGATAATCGTATACCTAGTAATATAATCATTATACTCGTGCTAGTAACCGCTAGTCCCTCTCTATTGGTTTTCATACTATAACCCCGAGATCCTCGTAGAGATTCTTCTATACTCGCCCTTACCGAGACCTCTGAAGACTATTCTAGAGACTCACCAGTGATATACCAGACGAAATAATAGACATCAGAAATGAAGCCAAGTATAAGAGCACTGGCGACGAGACGTAAGATCCGGCCGGTGAGCCCTATTCTGCCTCCACTGCCGCTTTACCGGCGCGTTCTTCGGGCCCACCGACACTGCCTGCCGGCTGATTTGCGCAAGCTAGGTGATGACTACGTCAAGACCGAGTTCCGCCTTCACAAGAACCTAGACAACCCGTTGCACATTGTGGGTTTCCTGTCTTCATGGCAGAACTATGCCGAGCAGCTGGAGAAAGATAACTGGCACCATGAGACACTAGATATGCAGAAAATTGCCTCCATGTCCGACGATCAGGTCGTTCAGCTCTACGAATTGATGCAGGCCGCTAAATCCGCCCCGTCTGAATACGAGCCCTCCGCCTAGCCTCTGCGAGGGCTGGCCCTCGAGTGTACATACTAATTCTTGCTCTATGTTTAGTAATTGCATCCTATCCTCTGTATATGGGGGGACCAGTCCCCCCAAACCCCCCTGTAGCTCCGCTACGCGGAGGAGCCGCATGGATCTCACGAGCCGCAGAGGGGGGGTTGGGGGGTGCAACCCCCCTACTAATGGGGTCTGGGGCAGCGCCCCAGTGTGGGTTGCCCCATGGAGTACATACACCCCTGGGGCCCCGCGAAGTGATAGGGGTCAATTGCAAGACCGGAACGACCGGAGCTCGAGGCATATAGCTGACGAATCACAAGAATCATTGCAAGCACTACCCCATAATATAACGGTGGGAAACAGATGCGGAGATTTTTGAGCATTGTTTAGGCTTTCCCCCCATGGAGGGTTTGAATATTACAAAGTTCTCAGCGTAGCGGAGCTACGGGAGCTCGAGGGTTGGCCCTCGAAAAGTATGTACCCTACTACTTTGTAGTACCTTCTTTTACAATTAGCTGCTATTAGTAGAAGGAGCAATAATAGATGGTTCCCCAAGGCTTTCCCGGGTTGGCGGATTAGTAACCTGTACAGTACTAAGCTGTCCCCCGCGGAAGGCAGTACCAGAAGAGAGCTGCTGGAGATGAGTCCTCCGCGCAAGGCTGAGAACCACCACACTTGAGGGGAACACACAGTGGCTAAATTGAAAGAGACCTCTCACATCATATATAGACAACTATCGCCTCCAAACACCCATCAAGATGTATTGTACAACTTCACGCTCCAAAAAATAGAGCGTATAGCGTATGGGACCCATAATGGGCAAAGAATCTCCCGGGGATGACGGCATTTGGCAGATCCCCCAGGGGGGTTGTGAAAAAAACGGTTGAATTGACGGGTGGAGGGCGGAGCGGGAATTTATCCGAGCGCGGGGCATTCTTCCACAACCCCACGTAACATCACCCCACGGAAAGCCATTGAAAAGGGCCACGAATCTGCTATTTTTCTCGTCAATTGAAGATCCACACCATGTCTGTTGAATTTGCTCCATATTCCGCTGCTATCACATCGCTCAAGTCTCCTTCCGGCAAGGAGCTGGCGCTCAAGTTCCACAACTTGGATAACTATAAGCAGCCGCTCAACCCATGCTTCGGTGCGTCGGTGGGCCGAGTCGCCAACCGTATCTGGGGCGCTATCACCGTCAATGGCCAGAAGTACGAGCTGGATGTCAACCAGCAGCCAAACATCACCCTGCACGGTGGCCCAGGCGGCTGGCACAAGCAGACCTGGCAGGGTCCGTTCGAGACGACCCGGGCCGATGGCAAGAAGTCCACTGTCTTCACCATCCTCTCTCCTCACCTTGACAATGGCTTCCCAGGTGAGGTTCTGGCCAAGGCAATCTACACTCCGTACACTACTGAGGACGGAAAGTTTGTTCTCGAGCTGGAATACGAGGCTGAGATCACCGAGAACTCTCCAGTCGATGAGACCGTCATCGCCATGACCAACCACTGCTACTTCAACCCATCGGACAAGCCAGGTCTCGAGGGTGTTAAGTTCAAGTCTTTCTCCAACCAGTGGATCGAGAAGGATGCCAATGGCGTTCCAACTGGTGAGCTAAAGCCATTCCCGGCCATCCCAGAGGACCTCTCTTGGATCACCTTCACCAAGGATGAGCCGAAGATTGATGACTGTTTCGCCATTCAGGACCTCTCCGACTTCAAGGGCATGGATACCCGATCTCACACTCTCCGAGACTGCGCCCACATGTACGACCCAGAGTCCAAGCAGCATCTGGTCATCTCCTCCACCGAGCCCGTGTACCAGATTTACACCGGAGACATGATGAAGGTGCCACAGTATGAGGGCGAGCCAGCGGGCTTCCCATCCCGATCCGGCATTGCTATCGAGCCAGCCCGACCAACTAATGCTCCACTCGTCGACAAGTGGCGACCATGGGTCTCCCTTAAGAAGGGCGACGTCTACGGTTCTAAGACCGTCTTCACTACCTACGTCGAGTAACTTGTTATGTAAATACCTCCTCCATGAACCTCCTTTTTCTACTCCCCTTAGTACTGTACTCAATTATCATACTACTCGGGCTACGATGGGGGGACCAGTCCCCCCAAACCCCCCTGGGGTACCGCTTCGCGGAGAGTTCTAGAGACCAAATTGACCCCCGCGAAGCGGAACTACGGGGGTTTGGGGGCTGGCCCCCAAGTAAGTTGGAACCCAGCTGGTACATATGGGGGGACCAGTCCCCCCAAACCCCCCTGTAGCTCCGCTTCGCGGAGGAATTGGTTAACACCGCGTAGCGGTGCCCCAGGGGGGTCTAGTCCCCCCAGTTCTAGTCACTACTAGGTCATTGGATCTCAGTGATAAGGTAATAGGTTGAAGGTGCTATGTTTGGTGAATTAGTTAGCGAAGCGCGTTTTGCGCGCGCCGAGACGCGTCGCGAAATTTGCGCCCAAAGCGGAAATGAAAGTGGTTTGACGCGACCCTACAACCCACGCGTGTTGGAGCTATGGCTTCCGTGTACGAAGATAGCGACACATGGGCAATGCGCAACACGAGCATAAGTTTACAGGAGCTGGGGACGGTGTCTCCGGTTGCCGCCAGGGCCGTAGATTGGATCATCAGCCCAGACTTCTCCAAGGTCGACCAGCTTCCGACACGGTATAGAGTCGTTTTGGCGCCCCCAGACGCGCCAGAAGAGCATGATGCCCCTCCAGCCTGGCTGATAGACTCAGATACTCCCATGGGAGTGCTGGAATCAAAGTATTTTGAGAGTTTATATGCGTCCAAGCACACATCTTTGGCCTATTTCGCCAAGAGCACGCTGGCTAAGCTCCGCGCGCTGTGTAAGGATCGCTGTGCATCAAAGAAGGACTATGTTCAGCAGCTTTGTGAGGTTCTGAGGGGAGCGATTTATAAAGATATGTATCTGCTCGACGCCAAGTACGACTTTGAAGCAATGCAAGGATTCATTGAAAATCGCAGGGGGTTCCCGGGAGCAGTCACTAGTGAACTGGAGAAGTGGTACCTTGGACAATGGAAGAAGGCTTCACGAGTGGACGCAATAGCAGACGAACTGGAAGAACTGAAACTGCGCGAAATTCAATTACAGGTGATTCTCCTATTGGAACTGATATCAATTGAGCAGTTGGTTAACCGGGATAAGCCTCAAACCCCACCGCCCAAGCGGCCAGTTATCTCTCTAGTCCGACAAAAGCGAAAGCCCCTTAGTGAGAACCAGGAGAGTCAAGATCCGCAACCCGCTAAAGATATATCCCCAAACACAATGGTGGACCTTATGTTTGACAGGCTGTGCATCTGGCAGGTTCTGGATGAACCGGTGAAGAACGCCGACCCTATTCGCGAGTTCTGCATGCAGGTTCTTGTACCATATTTTGGCAATAAGCTTCCGGCGCGAATAACTGAAATGACGAAGCGGGCCAGCGGGTCGAGAGCACGGTTGCCAAAGTCTTCGAGCCACGAGAGCGCAGCAAAGAGGAAGACACCAATTGCGGCTAAGAACATAGCTAGCGAAGATACTACTCCGCAGAAGGCCGCGAGGCAAATGTCGCGAGGTGGCCTCTTGGTGTCGGCTAAAACCCAGCAGCGAAGACAGGTGGAGATGACGAGTAGCATAAAACGTAACCAGCCTACTGCCGAAGACCTGGCTGCGGCAATTAGATCGGTCGCCAAACCGAACCGTGATTCGGCTGTCCAGGAATATGACGACTCGCGCAAGCTGCTCTCGTTTGTCGGAGCCCGTAAGAGAAACACGTCCGGGGTGCGCAAGTACGCTACAACCTCAATTGCGAAGCCGCTGAAACGACAGCCTGTGGTGCAGGTCCACGGCGGTGTGGCTATGACTCCGTGCAAGAAGCGTATCCAGTCTGACTCGGTGACCCCGTCCAAAAAGCATAGAGTGGACGAGTCGCCCGTGGTAATATCCACTCCTACCCAGGAGCGAGTAGTTATTTCGTCATCCCCGGTTAAGGTCTCCTTCCATGATAGATTAAGGAGGCTGGGCAGTCACCACGACGACACAGACGATGACAACGACGATTATGATTGATGATTAGAGTAATGATATAATGATTCATGACCCAGTCTTTAGTATTACTAGCCAACCTATTCGTATTAACCAGAGCAATACTGGGCTAGTAGCCTAAATATTGGTTAACCTAAGACCCGAGCATTATCTGATAGTGGTATCCCAAATGTTTGGTTAGCCAAAGTTTCGGTCTTCAGGAGGACGGTAGGGCAGTTCCAGAATCTGGAATATCTTCTTCTCGTCCTCACTCTCGATTAAATCGGCCATGGTCGGAATCCACGTAGGCTCTTCCTCACTCGGCCTGCGGAACAGGCCCTTCTCACTAAGGCGCATGCCCTTGACCTTTCGCGCATACAGGCGCATTATCCTATTTAACATACCACTTCCCGTGTAATGCAGGTAGGCGGCTCCACGCTCGTTCCAAGGAATGAGGAAGAAGTCAATTCGCCTCCACAAGTCTGACTCCTCTTTGATCTCACTAGCGCCATACCATTTCTGGTCCATGGACAAAAAGCTCGCCTCCGTGAGGCGCGCTTTAATGAACCCTTGCAGCTGTAATTTTTCAATGAGTCGGTTGCGAATGGCACAAAGGACGTCTGAATCGTTTTCTCCTTCTTTGATAATGGCAATGTCAATGTCTCCGCAGCTATTCGTTTTGCGCCGATATGAGCCCATGATAACCATTTGAGCCTCCGGGTCAATTTCTGCAAGAGCATTCTTCACGACTAGGCCATGCTTAGTGACAATGTCCCGCGGAATACGCTTGTTAAAGTCCTCGTATCGCAAAATCCCAATCTTTTGAGAACTCGAAAGGAATTTCGTCTCTTTATCAGCCGCCAAAACGTCGTTAAGCGTCTTAAAGTTCCGTTCTTTGACCCATTTCCTAGCAGTAGCAGGACCCACTCCGTGGATACCCATAAACATCTCCATAATATCAATCCCGCCTGCTGTACGCATGAGATCCCATCTTCGAAGGTGCCCAGTCTCAGCAATCTCAACAACACGCTCAGCCAGTCCTTTGGTAATTTTCGCTTTTTCGGCAGCTTCACGCGTAGTAATGGGTTTGTTGTAAAGCTTAATAGCAGCAATTGCCCTCTTGTACGCATTGCTGCGGTGAATGTCACCGCATATCGAATATTGATGTTCCATCGCGGTGAAAATGGCCAGAATTTTCTTATTGGGCAGTCCTTTGCCTTCACCCGAGGAAAAGTCGTAGATCGTATCCTCCACCATTTCACTTGTCAATTTCTTGTCTCCACCAACTTTATCCTCCTCTGCCAGCAAGTTCACGGTATAATCTGCCATCGACGTGACTTGAAATAGCGCTTGGAACCTGTCCATCGGCTGATTTTGTGATTCCTGGCTCTTTGGCTCTGGCTGACTCTCAGCTTCAGCTTCAACCAACTTGGCTATATCTTCCGCGGCAGACTGTCGTGGAACTGTAAAATCTGCTGTGTTGAGCAGCCTCCTATCTTCAATCGAGCCTATAACCCAGTCCTCCTTAACGACGGCAATGTCATCTAATTTTTTGTTCGCGTACTCAACGACTCCCTCAAAGGTCCAATCCTTTCGGGTCACGATAATATGAGTCACTCTATCGCACATTTCAGTCGAGATCTCTGCTCCCTTAGAGCGCCAGGCTTCTATTTTCCTCCGGATCACCTTGCTCTTGTGGTCTCCAGGTGCAAGGAAGAATACGAGGCTAGCTAAGATCTTATCGGTCCTTGCCTTCTTCGCAGGCGGAGGCGAAGCTTTGAGCGAAAGGGGCGCTTCTCCAGCATCAGTGAAGGACAGCAGGTGGTCCTGGGAGGCGTAGAACTCCTCGAAGCTCTCCTGGCTATGCCCGTGCTTCATATATAGTGGATGTCGTGAGGCTCGGAGACCAATACATATGTCTCCTCCGATCCCGTACCTAATTAAACGTCGAACCCACCAGAGATTACTGGTCCATTAAATAAACTTTTACGTTAAATAAACTTCTTACTGACTCAATTATTGATAGCGGGGTGTGGTATGAAAGTAGGTTTAGCGTGGAAAAGTTGAGTATGAAACTATCTGGCTTAAGATGTTATCCCTCATCGCTACTGATAAGATGCTATAAACGGAATACATGAAAGACATGCTGGTAGATGGAATACATCTATAGAATACATTCTGGTAGAGGAATTACGTACTTGCAGATGAAATGTATATTCTTAGATGAAATATGGATGAATAATAGATGGGACAAATAAATGGAACGAGGGCATAGATAAGACAAATGGAGAGAATAATTAAAATAGATTAGATGGATAGATGGACATTACCTCCAGTGGAGGTAAAGATGGACAGATGGATAGATGGAAAGAAGATAGAATACAGTAGCACGCACCCCCAAAAAGAGATACATGATCAATTAAGAAATAAATATTAAAGCTCACCATGGAGGATGCCACGGGCAATATCCTTGCCGTCTTCAACGCGGCTCAGCTTGATGCTCAGCTCCTCGCCAATCTTCGCCTTGAGCTTGTCCTCGTCAATCTCCGCCACAAGACCCTTCTCCGGCAACTTGAGCGTCCGCAGAGCGTTGACGACTGCATTAGAAATCATCTCCCTGTCCTCTTCGCGCTCAATTCGCGGCAAAACCCCTTCGTACCAGCTTTTAATGTTGCCCATAATGACAACCCGCACGATCTCTGCCCCCAACGCCTGGATGCCAACCACAGCACCGTATAGCGCGCCCACGGGCCGCGTCGTGTCCATAAACCCTTTAAGAAGCGTACGCGTGACCCGTGGCTTCAACGTGTGGTAAGTATCGCCGAACCGCTCGCATATGTTATTCAGCAGAGAAGCCGCCGAGTCCCGCAACCGATAAGACTCCTGGGTCACAGGCTTTGGCCCAACCCGCTTGGCAAGCAACACTGTCAGAACCGACGGCATGATGTGGTGGATATACGGCTCAATGAAGATGGTCGGGTTGGTAAGAAGAGCGTCTACCACCAGCAGCATCGTGTCTAATATAGCCGTGTTGCTCTTCAGATTCTCAGAGACCTTCTCCTGCACGAATTGTACGAAATATGGGACCAATTGATGCAGTCCCGGGTCATTACGCAGACTACTAAGCGCAGAGTTCTTCATAGATGCGCTACTCTCCTCGTTTTCGTCAGCCACCAGCGCTGCCACCATGCGGTCAAAGTACAACTGAAGCTCTTTGGAAATAACGTGCTTGACCAGCGGCTTAACATCCATGTCCTGAGATACGGCTGTAATCGAGCTGCCTCCCATGGCTCCCCGAAGCTGGGGCAGAATTGCTTTGACCTCTGACTCCTGCGGGTTCTGTGGGATAGCCGGTTGGACGCCCTCAATTGCCAGCCAGTGAGCCGTAAACGATACAGCCCGCGGGACTTTAGGCAGTGGCTGGTTAATGATCTTTTCAAAATCAACGTCTTCGTCTTCGTCAATGTAGTACAGCGTCTGGCCGGGGCCGACCAGCGCTTCGCGGTAGCTCAGTGGCGCGCTGGACTCGTAGCCGTACAGCGGCTCGACATTAAGCACGCGCAGCGCCTGCGAGATATCGTTGGTTGTCAGCGTTGTCCGCTTGCTGTGTCTCATAAACTTGAGGGCCTGTTCGACGATCTCGTGAATGCGATACTCGATGTCCATCGCCAGGCTTTTAGCGACCTCATCCGGCAGGTTCGCAATCCCCAGCACTTCTGCCACATCTTTAACCGTGTCGGAAGGCGACCACAGTGTGTGCGAGTATTTAATCGTGTTCGACATGCCTCAAAACCCCCTTTTCGAACGCGCCTTTTGCTCCTCTAACGCGCTTTTGCTCCTCGAGCCTCCCTGCCTGTGTCGTTTTTCATTTTTTGGTGATGTCTGCCCTGCGCGCGCGTCGCCAATGCTCCCAACCGGTTGGGAGGAATCGGATTTCCGGCGCCACCCTTCGCCACTTTCCGCCACACGCGCCGCATGCGCCACCTTCGTACCACTCCTTCCCTTATCCTTCCTTTATCTTCCTAACCTTTACCATTGCTGGTATTCTTATGTAGGCATTTAGATAGAAGCAGGGGACCAATCCCTAAGATGCTCGCAATTCGATGAAGCTCGGGATCAATTAATTCGTAGTCCTAGCCAAAAGAATTGGTCGTTAAAAGGTTATTCATTGCATAGTGGCGCCTGGGCTTAGCGTCGTACAGCGCTTTGGGGGGAGACGGGAGGGGCCGGACCGGGTGCGGCGTTCCGACACGGAGGGCCGATTGGTCGGGAAAGTTTTTCGCGCGGCGCTAGAAATCATCAGGTTTTCGTCATCCCCGATAGACAGCATCATCATCACATCATAGATACTGCAAGATGGCGATGCGACTGGTAGGCGGCAAGGCCGCTCTGACAAAGTCGCTGTCGTGGGCGGTCCAGAAGCCCACGTACTCTGCAATCCGAATCCCAAATAACAATAACCCTGTGCAAAGCGCCCAGAACGCCCAGGTGCGACGGCTGTCGACTGCGTCGCCCGTGGCCCAGCAGGCCCAGAACGGCTCCTCTGCGGCTCATTCCTCCTCCTCGGTATACGCACTGGATAAGGAGTTCCACTCGAAGCGTAAGGCCTACAAGCGCGAAGTTGAGGACTTCCGCGAGCTTCTGACGCTGACGAACCAGCAGACGAAGCAGGGCGCAGATTGCCTGGTGGACATCAATGCGGCAATGGCCATTTACAACAAGCTGCGGGAGATTGGCCCATTCACTCCGGCTGACATTGCTGCCCTCATTCAGGGAATCCACTCGACGTCGCGGACTAACCTCAAGTCCAATGCGCGGATCATCTCTGACGTGCGGCGACGGCGTATGGCTGAGGAGAGCGCTGTCCTCCTCAACTACTTGGAACTCATTGCCAATGATATCATGGCTGGGCGCAGCAAGACCAACATGTTTGGCCTCATGCAGCTGTTTACGTGTTACCTAACGATGCGGAACCCCAAGCGCGGGTACGAGCTGTGGAACTCGTTTGTAAATGATCCCGCGACTTCAAGCGAGGCGCGAACCCTGGCGCAGTCCCCCAAGGTGGCTGGAGCTGCCGTAGACCTCATGGTTGCCGATGGGCGGCCAATTGAGGAGATTGAGCAGGTGTACAAGCTTTGCCGGGCCAATGGCACCAATGTGAACCTCGAGCATGCCCTGGCGCGAGCGTACATCTACTACGACCAGGTCGGTGATGCTCTCAAGCTGTTCAGCTCGCTGGTCCAGCTTTACCCGAACGAGGACTACTACCTGACGCGGGTCCACGAGACTTTCATTGGCGACTGCTCGGACGTAAAGATCGCCAAGGCCTTCTTCTACGAGGCAATTGAGAAGAAGACTCCGTACTCGGTGTCGTGCCACCCTTCTGCGATCCACCGGCTCATGGAGCGGCTATGGACCGAGACACAGGACGTGAACGAGCTGTTTGAAGTTTGGAAGGCGTACATTTCGTCGCTCAAGCTGGGCGCCCGGGAGCGGACCTTTAACATTCTCACCTACAGCCTGCTGACGCGGTTCTTTGAGGCCAACCCGTCGATGACGCCGGAGGCTTATGCATACCTCAAAAAGATCATTTCGACCTACAGCAACATGCGGTTCACTATGACTCCGCTGTTCCTCAACACGCTGCTGACGCGGGCCGCCGAGTGGTGCAACGCGGACGTGACGCTGGGCATTGTCGACACGTTTGACCTTTACAACATCCCCAAGCCGTTCGACACGTACAGGGTCATCCTCAACTCTTTGGCGCGGATCGAGGTCGACGAGGCTTACATCGTCAAGATGTGGGAGAGCCGTATGGCGCTCTCGGCGCCGCTGGACATTTACGACTACGGCGCTTTGGCCAAGGCGTGCTCCAAGCCATCCCGTCACGAGCTGTTCAAGTCCCTCTACGAAGCTAACCCCTTCGATGCCAGCAACCTTAATAATCTGCTCCAGTTCCTGGGCAGGAAGTACGGCGAGAGTGCTTACGCCGTCGACATTGTCAAGTCTGTTCATGCCTAACCTGTAAATAGCATACCTTATTTTTTATTTGTTACGTACTACTTATTATTATAGATCTAATGGAACTCTACCGGTATTCTCAATTGCGCACGTCTAGATGGGCACCTTGATCCAGCAGTATACGTGTTTCGTCAATTGAGATAAGTACGTTTTTGAATTTACAGATGTTAGATACAAATGTAGTCAAGAATAGTTATCAAACAACTGTAGTAACCTCATTTAGGTACAGCAGTCCACTGGAAAGTATTGTATTGTAAGTTGCTATATACCCGCAATTCTCAATTGGAAATCACAATTGATAATCCCATGGAAAACAATTGACAATAGAAGAATACTCCATTGGCCTTCGTTTAGGCGTACAGTAGACTCAGCTATTAGAACGGCACAGCGTAACCAGTTAGGGTATTCTTGTCAAATTGAATGCTAGTACATAACCCAGAATATTACTTCTCTATCTATATAACACACTCTCACTGAAATAATACTTCATAATAATACAATAGCTCCGTAGTAACGGTATGAAATGCCGATATTGGGGAAGATTGTCGGAAGGTCTGAGATGAACAGCCGCACATGCACAGCCGTTATACAACTCATATCGATTAGAAGACCAAACGGAAGCTTCTCTTGGCAGTAGCCACCATCTACATATTTATTCCGAATGGGAAACTGCTTCAGTAAGTCGGACTCTCGGCAGGAAAAACATGAGCGCTCCTCACAGAGTGCGACCTACGAAAAGAACACGAGCCAACGGAAGGCTGCAGGCAGAGTACTGAGCGACAACTCCCCGCGCCCTGAAAACGCCAGGGAGGCAGCTGCCCAGGCTGCGCTATCGAGAAACGCTACTTCGCAAACCAAAGGGGGCAAGATGGCCTCACAGTTGAATAAAGAACGGGGAAAGACCCGCCAGACCCACCTAAAGGAAGCTTCGGAACAGAACCTTGCACAACGTTCCGAACCTCTAGTCTACGATTAACGAACCATCACTAACTAAGCTGCCGGTACATGTCATTATTAAATAAACTATTCTACACATATTTGTGAGCTATACAACACTGTATCTGGTTGAAGGAGCGCGGCTATCCGCAGTGTGCTGAAGCTCGATACCCTCTTGTAGCCGCTGAACAAGAGCACTATACGCCCCAGACACAGCCCATTCACTTTCGCCCTCAATAAGAATATACAGCTTTGGTTCATCATTCTCTCCGGGGGTCTTTCCATCCGGATAGTAACGGCCCTTGGTCGTGATGGAGGTGGAGAATTCCTCAATGACCTTAGCAATCTCAGCTCGGTTAGTAGCCTTCCAACGCGCCTTTTGCGGGAAGTCGTTTATCTGCAGAGTAGCATGGAAGTAGCCGCTATCTGGACCGTGGTTATCTGGAGCAGCCCCATACTGGATACGGGTAGATGATGATTCACGTCCTTGGCGGATAGTGGCAGTAGCTGAAATTCCGTACTTGGCAAAGCTATCCAAAGCAGCAGCAACGGTAGTCGACTTCGTCTTTGGCTCGTCACCTCCAGCAGCTCCGGTAGCGCGCCTTTCACCGTTCTCATCGTAGCCTTCTCGCTCCTTGGCCCTCGCCAGCTCTCGTGCCTCGTCAAGCTTCTCAAGACCCTTACCCTTGAACCCGGACTTTGATGAAATACGCGCCTTACCGGCTTTAACCTTCTCCATAAACGAGTCCGCCATTTTCTGCACCTCCGGGGGGACTTCACATTTGGATAACTTGAGTACCTTAGCAATATCCGCAGCGCTCCGCTCCTCCTCGGGCGTAATGAAGGTCACCGCAGTGCCAGTGTTGCCTGCCCGACCCGTCCTGCCCACTCGATGCACGTAGTCCTCCATATGGTTTGGAGCATTATAGTTAATAACAAGCTTGAGGTCCTTGACATCTAGACCCCGAGCAGCCACCGAAGTGGCAATAAGAAGCGGTACATAGCCTTTCTTGAAATCAGATATAGCCGCGTCTCGGTCAACCTGGTCTTTGCCTCCGTGGATAGGAATACCACGGTACCCTCGGTCGAGCAACCCGCGCCACAAGTCATCGGCCTCTTCCTGACGGTCTACAAATATCAGTGCCCGGGCGCCCTCATTTTCGTGGAAAAACTGACCCAGGAGCTCCAAGACCCGCTTAAACTTCGTCTGGGCCTCTCGAACCTCGACAATTTGAGTAATCTCTGGCCCAACCATCGATCGCGCTCCGACAATGATCTCAACTGGCTTGTTGAGGATTTTCTTGGCAAGAGCCTCCATCTGGCGCGGAAACGTCGCTGAGAAAAGCACAGTCTGGCGGTCCGGACGCACATTGCGTACTATCTTCATGACTTGTGGCTCGAATCCCATATCGAACATGCGGTCCGCTTCATCGAGGACAAGATAGGTTACGCGCCTCAAATTGGTCACCCTCCCTGAGTTGGCAGTCAGCAGATCGATCATCCGCCCTGGTGTGCACACGACAATCTCCGTCCCACGCTTCATATCGGCTATCTGGTCTTTTAATGGCGCACCGCCATAAGCACACACAGCTCGCAACCCCAGAGGCTTAAGGAAGTGCTCGCACTCGCGGTGGATCTGGTTCGCCAACTCTCGCGTCGGGGTCATTATCAACGCAATTGGGCCCTCGCCTTTGCGCAGCGGTGGCTGGTCCTTAATGTGTCTAAATAGCGGTAGCAGGAACGCCATAGTCTTACCGCTGCCCGTCTTAGCCACACCAATTACATCTCGCCCAGCCATGACCGCAGGAATGGCCTGAGATTGAATAGCACTCGGCTTCTCGTACCCCAGTTTCTCAATAACTTGCATTGATTGGGCCGGGATACCAAACTGGCTCCATTTAACCGCTGGTTTGGGCACGTTCACGCCTCGAACCTTGATCCCGTCCAGCTCGAGCCTCAGCATCTCGACTTCTTCGGGAGTCATTGTTGCCAGCTCCTGGGGCTCTACGTAGAAATTCTTTCGGAATGGCTCATAGTCGACACGGGAATGGTCCACAATGGCGATATCTTTCTTCTTTTTCTTATCGAGTTTCGCCATCAATTCCTCCGCGTCATTCTCCAGCCCGTTCTTGCCCGATTCACCCGGTGCCGCGTCTTCAATTTCATCCCTTTCTTCCATGACCAACTCGGGCAATGGGCGATTTTCATCTTCATTCGTCTGTCCATTGCCAATTCCAGCCATAAACGCATCCAACGGGTCCTCTTCATCTTTCTTTCCATCCTGTGTGGACTCCATTTTACTGACTGTTCCACTTTGTGACTCCTTTCTACTAGTTCTTTCCATCAGCCTCCTCTTGGGCGCTTGCTCAGCTTTGTCATCCTCCTCTCCAAACATAGAACCAAGCCGCTTGATCGGCTTCTTAATCATCCGCCTGCCATTAGGCAACCCATCGGGCTTCGGGGCAGAAGAAGAGCTATATGGCTTGCTGTCAGTACTGCTTGCTTCAACTGGTGTAGCGCTACTTTCCTTATCGAGGCTCTCGGGAGTACTCTCCTGCACCTTCAGCGCGGCTTCCTGCTTCTTCCGCTTCCACTCCTCCATCCGCTGCTGTCGCTGGCGGCGTTTCTCCTCGACGCTAATCGTCGAGTCACGTGCCCTGTCTTCAGCCTTGGCGGGTTCGGAGGGCGCTTCGTTAGTACGTTCTGGGTGGCTCGCGCTCTTCTCTTCGGGGTTGTTCCTGGATGCCCTGTGCTCTTGGCTCAGTTCTCGGCTGTTGGAGCCCCTTCGTTCGTCCTCTCGCCTGGCATAGCGTCGGTCGTTATGCGACCCATAGTGATCTCTGTCATGGCGCCTCTCACGGCTGTCAGATCTCCTTCTCTCAGCACTATCAGATCTCTGGCTCTCACCATATCTACTACTGCGACTGTAGTACCGCGAATCATCCTCGTATCGCGGCATCGTTTATTTGCCTTGGTTTGTGTGTACCGATACCGAGGACGGTGGGATCAACACCTCCCAATATGCGGCGACTTGGCTATGCCTGCAGTGAGAATACCAAGAAGACTGTACCAGTAGATGGCTGTACTGGTAGGTAATACCAAAGAAACTGTTCTCGAGCCTCTTGATAATTCTAATATATGGGAAGTATTTCTTGACCGGAGTTTGTACAGTGGTTGCGGTGCACATGGGCTGAGTCACAGCCGCACAAGCCGCACAAGCCGGATTGATCACAAATGTACAATTGATGTTGGCTATGTCCAAAATTTCGTGATTCCCGTCTGTTTTTCATACATTTTCACTGCGCAATTGCTCTTTCTAAAGGTCACGGCCCTGGTCGCCTAATTGAATGCCCATTGACCCTTTACGTTTGAGCAAGGCCCTAAACTTTCACAATATGGGATAAGTAAATCTACAGATATTATTCATTGTATAGGTTCCTATAATCACAGACAAATTGATAAGTAAATGGAAAAAGATCAATTGAATAGAGGGCTACTACGTTTCATGTAGATAAGCTAACGTGGAGTTGTCATTAGGCCAAGCTCGTAATTGAACATTAGCTATGGAATGAGTTGGAATTATCTATCACTCCATTTACCATTGGTGATACAGAAGTCAATGACCCAGTCGTTGACCGGTAGTTCCTTCTGGTGCTAGGTAAAAGGAATGCACACTTGATATGCCAATTCGCCTCATAAACCTAATCGTGTTTTGATATATAGTCTCGCCTTTCGCATAACCTTTTGTTATCATAACATCCACCATTACAATCCACATAACAATCCTCCATTACAATCCACATAACAATCCAAATAACAATCCACCATTACAATCCACCA
The DNA here is from genome assembly GCF_965637985.1 of Blastobotrys vanleenenianus. Taxonomy (NCBI): domain Eukaryota; kingdom Fungi; phylum Ascomycota; class Dipodascomycetes; order Dipodascales; family Trichomonascaceae; genus Blastobotrys; species Blastobotrys vanleenenianus. The sequence continues at coordinate 402,633 of NW_027481885.1, read as the reverse complement.
TTACAATCCACCATTACAATCCACCATTACAATCCACCATTACAATCCACCATTACAATCCACATAACAATCTGCCATAACAATCCTCCATAACAATCCACCCTTATGAGCGACCCAGTCCAGAGAGCTATCCGGTTTTTTACTGCGGATATAGCGGCCCCGGGAAGCGTCCATCCGCCGAGAGTTGACATAATCGCTGCCGGCTTGCTAACCAAGCTCTCAATCGAATACAAGAAGGATATATTGACGTACCGCAGCATTATAGACCCTCGAATCGCTTATAGCGTATTAGTCCCTAGACTACGAGGAGGGAGAGAAGAACGAGTCGCTCAGGCTCGCCACGCTCAGATAATTAGACGGTTAAAAATGTTTATTAACTGGGGCTGTATAAACAGTGTTGTTTGGACCTTTCATTCTGAGCCGTCGATTTCGACGACTAATAAGGTAGTTGGTCTTTTCAATTCACTGTTTGACGGAGAAGCATGTGGAGTAGGCTCAGTTGAACTGAGGTTCAATAAAGACTCCGGTCTTTACATACTTGAGACGTTCAGACTTGCGCCTGATTCTTCAAGTGTGCGGTTGACATTCGTCTTGACTGGTCCGTTAACCCAGGGCTCTCTTCCATTGACGATCCTCTCTGTTCTCGAAACTAAAGAGGCATGGCAGCGTGCCTTAGATATCTCCATCGAAGTGGATTTGATCTCAGAGAGTGCACGTCAACCTATTGAAGCGCTTAGGCACAATATCGCGAAGGTTTGGCTGAGTGGGATGTACACCGAGGGTCTTGTCCAGTATCAACCAAATTAGCTTAATGAATTCTCTATATATTTTTAAGTGTATAAAATAATAAAGGCACATATCGCTCTCAATGTAAAAACTCTCTCTGGCGTCGCCCCGACTATGATCTGCCGCAGTACTGAAGTCGTTGCAGTTTGTCAAAGTGGCATCCCTTGCAGACAGTACCACAGATTCCGTCTTTGAGCTGATGCGGTATGTGCGTTTTGCACCTGGAACTGCGCAGGGGAATTTGACTAGTCGCTGCACCTATCTTGGAGTTTGCTACCGGTACTTAAGATTTTACCGTCACACGCTCCAAGTCACCTAACGTCAAATGTTGGTCCAAACAACACTGCCTCTTCCTTCGGGACTCACTCCTTTTCAATTCGTGAGCAGGGGGCTCTTTCAGCAATTTAATAGCATCTTCACCATGCCGGTTGGAATGCCATCAGCTGATCCTATTTTAACAGAAAAAGATCTACGCCAATTGCATTGGCCAATTAAGTTCATTGCTTTGATTACTTCTTTTAACAGCGACGCTTATTAACTGCGTCTGTACGGCGCATTATGGTTCGCCGTATGCGTAGCAATGAGCAAGTGAACCTTAAAGCTAACACCATCAGTCTTTCAAATTTGTTATAAATCCCTTAGTTCGTGGCCCGCTATCCTGTTCAACGGAACAAAATGTCTAGATACATCGATGACTTTTTCGTGCAGGACGCCAGAAATTCGGCACCTTCAGCCGCTATACTGCCAGATTCGAATGACATCGTCACATCCAAGTTGTGGACCGACGTATTAGTTACCTACGGCGAATCCGACTTGACATACGCCAGCATGAGCCGTCCCAATGTCGTGTATCGCGTACCATTAAGTACACGAAGAGAATCTGCTCGGAGAAGACTTCTTCATGCGAGAATAGTTAAGCGCTTGATTGAAAACGCTAATGGTATGGGGCTGTATCGAAAGGATTGTGTGGAGATTCCTTTCCCCGCCACCATCTAGTATGAACAATTCAGCCCTACATTTCATGATTTCGATTTTTTCCACAGAAGTACAGAGCGTGGAGCTTGATATTCCAGACCAAGGTGGGCATTTTCTGATTTTCATGATGAGGCTTGTTCTGGAAGATCTAACGGACCTTGCTCAAATGAAATTGACGCTACGTCAAGGTGATTTTTCCAGCACCGGATTCGCCTATCAAGTCCTCAAAACGTTTGATTATCAAGGCAACTGGCACAACTATGCTGAACTTCATATTGAAGTTTCAAACATTGAAGCTGCAGGGTGTAAAGAGTTGGAGAGGCTAAGTCCTTGGATTTCGTCGATAACTGTTGATCGATTAGTCGACAAGGACACGTCTGATCATCTCATTTGGCTTATCGGGCACACTAGAAAGGACTTTAAGATCTATGTCAACAAATTTGAGATACCGGGCGAAACTGCGATCCATCTCTCCAGGGGCAACCTGTCATTGACTATTGGGTCAATTTCAAGCAAATCCATGCTAATGCTGACCTGCGATGAGCAATTGACTTCTTTGACTCTGACGGAAAGTGTGGCAGAGCGTTTGGTTGGCCAACAACTAAATGTTGGTGAACTTCAAGTTAGGGGGCAGCCAAATGCCGCATCTGTGCAAAGAATTACGACTCAGTTTACAGCTTTAAGCATTGCAACTACACACAGTTGAAGCATATTTTACATTGGCAGTTGTATAATGGCACAATTACCGAGTATCAAGCTGAAATTGACATTTATTTATTTGCCCTACTTTTCCCCGTACAGTTAGTTAATTCATGAGATGAAGAGACTGCGCATAAAAAAAATACGCATACTTAGAATACTGTAGTATAGTTTGTAGATGGTTGGACTGGATGATACTAAAGAAACAGCTCTCAAACATTGTGACAATTCTGGCTGTATGGTATCAGGTAGTGAGCTTGTGCTTGCGGTGGGCTGAGTCAGAGCCGCACGAGCAGCACCGGTCATAAATATTGCTGGAATGTCCAAAACCTCAGCGTGATTTCAATTAACCTTTCAAGTTTTAAAGTTGGCGGTCATGGTTGGGTGCGCATAGAACTTGCATGTACAAAAAAGACTCAGCATTTAACAATAAGTTATCGGATACGCAATGGATAAAGATCATTTCATTATAGGGATTTCTACATGATTTCTACATGTCATATACATCGTTACTCTGGGGTCATAGTCCAGGCTTGACATCGAAGATGGCCTGTAGACATGAAAATATGCCATCTGTCACTCCCCTTCATTACTGGTAATACAGAATCCAACAACCTTGTCGCTGGGCGATAGTCCTTCTGGTGCGAGGCGCTTGGCCATAAAGGGACTGCATAATTGATATGTCAATTCGCCACACATAAACCTAATCTTGTTTTGATATATGGTCTCGTTTCTCGCAGAACCTTTTCTCATCATAACTATCCACCATAAGCATCCACCATAACGATAACAATCAACTCTTATGACCGACGCAATCCAGAGAACGCTCGAGTTTTTTACTACAGATATACGAGATTCAGCGCCGGAAAACGTGGAGCTGCCGAGAGAAGACATTGTCGCTTCCGGTTTATTAACTAAACTCTCGATTGAGTACAATGGCGATAGAGTGACGTACCGCAGCCTTATAGACCCCCGAATCGCTTACAGCGTGCTACTATTTAGACGACGAGGAGGGAGTGAAGAGCGAGCCACGAATGAACTCCACAATCGGATAATTTATCGTTTGAATAAGCTAATTCATTGGGGCTGTATTCGCCATGTTGAATGGACGTTTCAATCTGAGCAATCGATTTTAACAGCTAGTCAGGTTGCTGATCTTTTGCAGTTGTTGATGGACGGCGCAGTAAGTAGTAGGGTACGATCCCTCGAGCTGCACATCGGCAAAGACTCCGGTCTTTACGTCCTTGACATGCTGAGGCTGGCGCCTGATTCGCCACAAGTAAAGTTGAATTTCAACTTGACTGGTCCGTTGACCAAGGGCTCTCTTCCAATGTCGCTCTCAATGTTAAAGCTGTCTGGCGTCATTCCGACTATGATCGGTCGCATTTCCCATTTCTGAAGTCGTTGCAGTTTGTCCAAGTGGCATCCCTGGAAGACGATACCATAGATTCCATCTTTGAGCCGATGCGGCATACGCATTCTGCACCTGGAACTCCGCAGAGGAACTCGATTAGTGTTCTGGAGTTTGCTACGTTTTTACCATAGTACGAGCCAATTGCGTTGGTTAATTAAGTTCATTGCTTAGATCACTTTTTGCTTCCACTTCTGGTGTCCATTTTAAAAGCGATAGATATTAACTGCGTCTATACGGCGCATTATGCTTCGCCACATGCGTAGCAATGAGCAAGTGAACCTTAAAGCTAATACCATCAGTCTTTGTAATAAATCACTTAGTTCCTGGCCTGCTATCCTGTTCAACGGAACAACATGGCTAGATACATCGAAGACTTTTTCGTGCAGGACGCCAGAAACTCGGCCCCTTCAGCCGCTATACTGCCAGATTCAAAAGACATCGTCTCATCCAAGTTATGGTCTGGCCTATTAGTTACCTACAGCAACTCCGACTTGACATACGCCAGCATGAGCCGTCCCAATGTCGTGTATCGCGTACCATTAAGTACACGAAGAGAATCTGCTCGGAGAAGACTTCTTCATGCGAGAATAGTTAACCGTTTGAACACGCTAATGGTATGGGGCTGTATCGAAAGGGTTGTGTGGAGATTCCTTTACCCGCCACCATCTAGTATGAACAATTCAGCCCTGCAATTCATGGCTTCGATCTTTTCTTCTCTCACAGTACAGAGCCTGGAGCTTGATATTCCGGACTTAGCTGGGAATTTTTTTATTTTCATGATGAAGGTTGGTCTGGAATTTCTAACGGACCTTGCTCAAATGAAATTGACGCTACGTCATGGCGATTTTTCCAGCAACGAATTTGCATAGCAAGTCCTCAAAACGTTTGATTATCAAGGCAACTGGCACAACTATGCTGAATTCCATATCGAGATTTCAAAGATTGCAGCTGCAGGGTGTAAAGAATTGGAGAGGCTAAGCCCTTGGATTTCGTCGATAACTGTTGATCGATTAGTCGACAAGGACACGTCTGATCATATCATTTGGCTTATAGGGCACACTAGAAAGAACTTTAAGATCTATGTCAACAAATTTGAGATACCGGGCGAAACTGCTATCCATATCCCAAGGGGCCATCTGTCATTGACTATTGGGTCAATTTCAAGCAAATCCATGCTATTTCTGACCTGTAATGAGCAATTGGCGTCTTTGACGCTCACAGAGAGTGCGACAGAGCGCTTGGTTGGCCAACAATTAAATGTCGATGAACTTCGAGTTACGGGGCAGCCAAATCCCGCGTCTGTGCAAAGAATTACGGCTCAGTTTGCGGCTTTATGCATTGCAACTACCGACTACTGAAGCATATTTTATAGTGGCACCAATTGTCAAGCAGAAGTTGCCCTACTTTGTGCTGTTATTAATTCAAGAGATAAAGAGAATACGCATACTGAGTATACTGTAGTAGATGGTTGCACTGGGCGAAAAGAAACAGATTTCAAACATTGTGACAGTCTCGCTAACTGGTATTTCTATACCTGAGCTTATATGCTTGCAGTGGGCTGAGTCGCTGCCGCACGAGCCGCACCAGTCACAGATATACGATTGATGCTGGCATGTCCACAGAACTTAATTGAGAGCTTAAATCTTTCTCTGTTTATGTTTGTTATCTTGCTAAATGTATTGTATCAACTGGACATAAAAGAAATGGCGAGAAGCGTAATAATTGTTGCCTCAATCCTATTGGCAAGTCATACCTTTAGTTCCGGTTGTAGTTGCGAAAAAGTAGACGAGTCTCTGCTTCGGAATCTCGGTGGAAATGGCCCATACGTTTCTTATCCTACAACTGTTATAAACTCTGAGATCCCCGGGGTTTGCACCGTTGACCAAGTGATTACTATATCCAGACATGCAGAGAGATATCCGACCATCGAGCAGTACGAGCAGATAGTCCAGTCTATTGCGAAGTTGAAGCTGGCATCCCTGTCTGGCCCCTTGCAATTCATTGCAGATTATGGACTATTTATGTCGAAGCACGATATTGGACAGTTGACAGCTTCAGGACCGTTTAGCGGAACTGCCACTGCCGAGAAATGGGGATCGAAGTTTGCCCAGAAATACCACAGTTTGTTTCTCAACCGAGAAGAAAAATTGCGAATTTTTGCTGGCGGTAATAATCGAGATATCCAGACTGCCGAAAACTTTGCAAAAGGCTGCTTTGGCCCTCCTTGGTCGAATTCAGCAGTGGTTGTATCCGTCCCAGAAAGCGTTCAGAGGGGTGCTAACTCTTTGAGTCCGTTCATTTCGTGTGCACCAGGACAGAATTTGCTGGACCACGTGAAGTACTCCTATGAGTTTTACATTTCAAACCTGTTGGGCGTCGTAGACCGATTGCAGCCAAACGTCGGCCGCACTAAACTGGACGGGTACGATGTCGACTCGCTATTCTTACTCTGTGCTTACGAACTCAATGCAAAAGGTAATTCCGACTTTTGCAGCATCTTTACGCCTGACGAATTTAGGCTATTCGACTACCACGCTTCGCTTACGACTTACTACTTAGCTGGTCCAGGGAGCTCCAAGAGCAGAGCAATTGGCTCCCCCTTCGTCAATGCTTCACTGCAGATATTCAACGAGGGCCCCCCGGTCGGAACTGTCTTTGCAATGTTCGCCCATGATCTAGACCTGCAGGCAATTCTCAGTACTTTGGGACTGTTTGACCCACCAGAACGTCTACCACACCTAGCTATGCCAGAGCAGAATCCTTGGAATGTCACATCACTAACTCCAATGGGGGCACGACTAGTGTTTGAACGGATGTGGTGTCCTCCGAGTTCTATGATCAGAGTTCTGCTTAACGATGCGGTAATTCCAATTCCTGGATGCGATTCTGGTCCAGGCATGTCCTGCGAACTCAAAGCGTTTAACACGTTTATCAATTCTAGACTCCAATCCTACAGCGACAATTGCCATATCCCATCTGCTATGCCTAACGAAATGTCGTTCCTAATTGACGACGAATTCTCGGAATACGGCTCCAATTGGTAGGCACCATCTATACTAATTAAATCATGTTGCAAAAAAAAATCTTATAGTTCACAGAGCGTTTCATTTCATTTTTCGGGGGGAGGGAGGTTACATTAGACTAGTACAGAAAAGAAAAGCTTAGTTCTCGTGAACAACCTGGAGGAACTCCTTGGACTTGTTAGCCTTGGACTTCTCCGCCTTGACGGAGCCGAGCTTCTTCTCGGAGTAGACCTTGGCGTATGGGTTGAATCGGAGCATGACCTGCTTGTTCTTGAGTGGGTTCTTCTTCTGGACGTGCTCTCGCTTCTGTCGCTTGTCGCCAGCGGCTCGGAGAACGGCCTGGATCTCAGAAGAGTTGATGGTTCGGGTGATGTCATCGTTGGTGACCATGGCAGATGGGAGGGTGAAGCCGGTCTTGGACTCGTAGATGGAGTCGAGGAGCTTGAAGGCAGACTCGGTCCAGATGACGAATCGACCAAGGTGGGAACCTGGGGCGAGCTGGAGGAGGTTGAGGGCTCGGACGTTGGAGGTCTCGACACCTGGGATGTTTCGGAAGGCCTTGACAAGACCCTTGTCCTCACCGTAGACGACAAGTGGGCCTCGTCGCTGGGTGGTTCGTCGGCCTCGGAGCTTACCCTTACCGGCTCGGGTCTTCTTGGACTTGTAGACCTTCTCGACGTCTCGGAAAGCGCCAATGGCCTTGAGGGCAGCAACGGCCTCCTTGGTCTTCTTGACGGACTCGAGGTCGTCAGCAACAACGAGTGGGACCTCCTGGATGGTCTCGACTCGGTGACCTCGGGCGAGGACAAGTGGGGCGACAGAGGTGGCAGCAATGGCAGAAGCAGTGGCGTATCGCTTCTGGTTGTGGTTCACCTTGACGTTCCACTTTCGCCAGGTCTTGGTTGGAGCGAACATTCGACCGCCTCGGCACATGTTACCGAAGGCAGCCTGGCCGGATCGGTGGGTACCAGAGCCACCGACTCGTGGAATTCGAGCAACGGCTCGACCAGTACCCCAGGACTCGGCAGAGGTCTGCTCACCAGCGTTGGAGGCAACAGCGTAAGCCTGTCGCTTGTTCTTAGCAACAGACTTCCAGACAGAGTGGACAATGTCTGGTCGGATTGGAGCCTGGAAAACGGCTGGAAGGGCGGCAGCAGAGCCGGAGGCAGCACCGCTCACAGCGAAGACGGAAACCTGTGGTCGAGTAGAAGACATTATATTTTTTGTCGAAGTTGTCGTCGAATGAGGAAAGGAAAAGAGGTCTTTTCTGCCAATGTCGTCAGGACTTTTTTTTCACGAAACGTAACTTAACCGGTGAAATATTAACTTGATAGGGCTTGTTTTCTCCCAACGCGCGCTCAGGGGTATCGGGATGGGAGTTACGTCTTACCTATGTAAACTTCGGTACGCAGCGTGACTGCTGGAACTCACCAACTTCAATTACCGCATAGGTTAGCGAAGATAGAGGTAAATGCCGCAAAAAATTAAGCACTAGCTTCCAGTGTTGATGAGGATAAACGGATAATCGAGGTATAAGGTCTAGAAAAGACGCAGTTGCTGAGGGCATTGCGTGAGTTAGAGCCCGTTGCTGCTGTAATGTGGTGCAGCATACGCGCATATTCCTCGAGGCATTTGATTCCTTAAGACACCACCAACTACGTACGGTAACCCTTAGAGTGTTGTAATTGTAGCACCACTAAGTAATTGTGAATCGTAAGTTCTAAAGGTAGTAGTACATATATAGCGAGTAATTGTGGCGAATGCCTTGTCACCAGTGCGGCGCGCGCGGCGGCCCTTTGTTCGCGTAGCGCGTCTAATTGCGCCGCATCGTGCGTGAGCATATAAACACCCTCTACTCCTCCTCTATTCCCTTGGATCCGGCGTGATTGCATGTACTCAATTAGTATGCATCACGATCCAGGGGTTCCCGAGGGTCTTTGAAACAAGGTTCGCTCACAATTGAGCTTAGATCCCAAACATGTACTGCTCTATCAACTGACATTTCACCTCCACAGTGTACTCAATTGATCCACCTCCAACTGGCGGGGGGACCACGTGACAACCTCGATGGTTGTACGCCGCATACTCTGCGGCGCTCTTTCTTTTTTTTTTTTATTTTTTGGTTCCCCCTATTACATTGACGATGGCACTGATGAAGGCAGCAGGGGCATACGGACGAGAGTGATTCGTCACAGTAAAACGTACGTGTTTACGTTTCGGAGGGGTCGTCTGCATCGCATTCTGCAGGTCAAGATAAAGCAGCAGCCGGCGTCGGAGTGATTGATCACCCTCAAGGCGTGCGGCTATTCAGCAATTGAAATGGCCGAAAGCCCCGCGATGAACACGGTATTGGCGTATTCTGAGCTGTGCGCATTCGAAACAGGTGATTCCTGATACAAAATAAATAAAAGGAGGGGTGAAATGGGGATAGAAAAGGGTAAACGGTGTGGCGGGAGGTCTAAAACAAGGAAGCAGTGCTGCAGCAGCCGGCCTGGGATGCTGCGCGGGGCTGCCTCGATGGCGGCCCACATCGCAGTTATAAGGCCTCGAAAAGAACAGGAGATCGATAATCTGGCAGAAGAGAGAGATCGAGAAAATCTATTCCTTTCGCAATGGCTAAGGAGGATATTACCCAGGCAATTCTAAAGATTGACCCATGGCTGGAGCCTTTCAAGGGGGACATTGCTCGGCGACACGCTGTCGCCGAGGAATGGCTGGCTCGGTTTGATAAGAACGAGGGAGGCCTCGAGAAGTTCGCCAAGGGCTATGAGTACTATGGGTTCCACGTAGGTGACAATAACGAGATTGTGTACCGGGAGTGGGCTCCAAATGCCACCAGGGCCTCGCTTATCGGCGATTTCAATAACTGGGATCGTGAGGCCACCCCCATGACGGTCAACTCGTTTGGTGTCTGGGAAGTGACCGTTCCACCCAAGGCAGACGGTTCTCCCGGCATTGAGCACGGCAGTAAGGTCAAGATCTCCATGGTTATCCCCGGCGGGGAGCGGCTGGAGCGATTGCCGACGTGGATCAAGCGAGTCACGCAGGACCTATCTGTATCTCCCGTCTACGACGCCGTCTTCTGGAACCCGCCCAAGAAATACAAGTTCAAGAACTCGCGTCCACCAAAGCCCCAGGGCGCTAAAATCTACGAGGCCCATGTCGGCATCTCGACCTCCGAAGGACGGGTCGGCACCTACAAAGAGTTCACGAGGGACACTCTTCCGCGGATCAAAAAGCTGGGGTACAATACGATCCAGCTCATGGCCATTATGGAGCACGCGTACTATGCATCGTTTGGTTACCAGGTGACCTCTTTCTTTGCGGCTTCTTCGCGATATGGTGAGCCGGAGGACCTTATGGAGCTCATTGACACGGCCCACGGCATGGGAATCACCGTTTTGCTCGACGTTGTGCACTCTCACGCTTGTAAGAACGTTCTCGATGGCCTCAATTACTTTGATGGCACCGAATACCAGTACTTCCGGGCCGGTCCTGCTGGCCAGCACTCGCTGTGGGACTCGCGGCTGTTTGACTACGGCAAGTACGAGGTGCTACGATTCCTGCTTTCGAACCTGCGGTTCTATCTTGAAGAGTACGGGTTTGATGGGTTCCGGTTCGACGGAGTTACGAGCATTTTGTATCACCACCACGGTATTGGTACCGGATTCTCTGGCGGATATCACGAGTACTTTGGCCCGGCTGTGGATGAAGAAGGCGTCAATTATCTTATTTTGGCTAATGTCCTTACCCACCGGCTGAATTCTAACTATGTCACCATTGCTGAAGATGTGTCTGGCATGCCGACGCTGTGTCTTCCATTCAACGTTGGAGGCATGGACTTTGACTACCGTCTAGCAATGGCCGTGCCCGATATGTGGATCAAGCTGTTGAAGGAGAAACGCGACGACGACTGGGATATGGGCAACATTTGCTTCACTCTAACGAACCGCCGACATCTCGAGCCGACTATTGCCTACGCCGAGTCGCACGACCAGGCTCTTGTGGGTGATAAGACCCTAGCGTTCTGGCTCATGGATAAGGAGATGTATACTCACATGTCAACTCTCTCCGATCCTTCTGGTATCATTGACCGTGGTATTGCGCTGCACAAGATGATCCGGTTCATCACGCACGCGCTCGGCGGCGAAGGGTACCTCAACTTTGAGGGCAACGAGTTTGGACACCCCGAATGGCTGGATTTCCCACGACAGGGCAACAATAACTCGTTCCACTACGCGCGGCGACAGTGGGGTCTCATTGATGATGATTTGTTGCGGTACAAGTTCCTTAACCAGTTTGACGTTGAGATGCAGAACACAGAGACCAGGTACAAGTGGCTGGGTGCCCCGCAGGCGTATGTGTCGCTCAAACATGAAGGCGACAAGGTGATTGCGTTTGAGCGGGCAGGTGTTCTATTCATTTTCAACTTCCACCCGACCCAGTCCTACACGGACTACAGGATTGGCGTTGAGAAGCCAGGTGTGTACAGAGTTGTTATGGATACTGACGGCAAGGAAGTGGGCGGATTTGGTAGAATTGACCATGAAAAGACGCGGTGCCATACCGTTCCAGAGCATTGGAACAACCGGTCTAACTACCTTCAAGTCTACCTCCCCAGTAGGACTGCCATTGCTCTTGCGACTGACTAGTTTAAAAATAGGTATATATATGGTGATAAATTAAGATACATTGGCATTTGCGATCATCCGTTACCGCTTGACATAACGACCATGTACTCCCACTTGAGAATGATAAGCTAACAACCATGTACTGCCGCTTTGAGAATGACAAGAGATAACAACTATGAGAATAACGATGATTCCTGTTAAACGAACTATATAACATGCGATTAGTCAGATGGGCCGATCATCTTCTCTGGTCGAACCCACTCGTCGAACTCCTCCGAGGTGAGAACACCCAGCTCAAGAGCAGACTCCTTAAGGGTGATACCCTTCTTGTGGGCGTTCTTGGCGACCTTGGAGGCAGCGTCGTAGCCGATCTTCGGGTTGAGAGCGGTAACAAGCATGAGAGACTCCTTCATGAGCTGGTTGATTCGCTTCTCGTTGGCAATGATGCCGTCAACACAGTTGATTCGGAAGGATCGGGCGCCGTCGGCCAACAATCGGATCGAGGAGAGCAGGTTGGAGGCCATGACCGGCTTGAAGACGTTCAGCTCGAACTGGCCAGAGGCACCAGAGTAGGTGATAGTGGAGTGGTTACCAAACACCTGGGCACAGACCATGGTCAGAGCCTCGTTCTGGGTTGGGTTGACCTTACCTGGCATAATGGACGAGCCTGGCTCGTTCTCTGGGAGGTGAAGCTCACCGTAGCCACATCGTGGACCCGAACCAAGGTATCGGATATCGTTAGCGATCTTGAAGAGAGAGACAGCCACAGTGTTGAGGGCACCAGAAGCCTCGACAATGGCGTCGTGAGCGGCCAGAGCCTCGAACTTGTTTGGTGCAGTGTAGAACTGCTCGCCAGAGATCTTGGTAACGGCATCAGCGACAGCCTCAGCAAAGCCCTTCTTGGTGTTGAGACCAGTACCGACGGCGGTACCACCCTGGGCAAGGAATCGCAGTCGTGGAAGGGTATCCTTCACTCGCGCAATGCCGTTCTCGATCTGGGCGGCGTAGCCAGAGAACTCCTGGCCCAGGGTCAATGGAGTGGCGTCCTGGAGATGGGTTCGGCCAATCTTAATGATGTGGTCGAACTCCTTGGCCTTCTTGACGACGGAGGCGTGCAGCTGCTCCAGCTGGGGGATGAGTCGGTTGGTGATCTCCATAACGGCAGCAATGTGCATGACGGTCGGGAAGGTGTCGTTGGAGGACTGCGACATGTTAACGTGGTCATTTGGGTGCACTGGCTTCTTGGAGCCGAGCTGACCGCCCAGGATCTCAATGGCTCGGTTGGAGATGACCTCGTTGGAGTTCATGTTGGACTGGGTGCCGGAGCCGGTCTGGAAGACAACCAATGGGAAATGCTCGGTAAGCTTACCTTCAATGACCTCCTGGGCGGCCTGAGTGATAGCCTCACCGACCTTCTTGTCGAGGCCGTAGGTCATGTTGACGGTAGCAGCAGCCTGCTTGAGGATACCAAAAGCCTTAATAAGCGGCTCTGGCAGTCGCTCTCGAGCGCCGCCAATGTCAAAGTTCTGGAGAGATCGCTGGGTCTGGGCGCCCCAGTATCGGGTCTCGTCGACCTCGATCTCGCCGAACGCATCGGTCTCAATTCGCTTGCCCATCACGATAGCAGCAGAAGAGAATTGTCGGCTGAATCCAAACTTGGTAATGCTGGAGGAAGAAGCAGAAGCAAATCGTCGCATCATTTTTGCTTATGTTTTATAGCGGAAAACTTTTCTTGTTCTATCCCCTTGTAAAGCAGATGATAGGGTACTTTGAAAATTAGGGCTCAAATATTAATGGTCCGGGGGTCGGTCCAACCAATCACCTTCCCCGTTCGGGTCCGATGCTCCGAGTTTCTCCAGCTTTCGGGCAGCCAATGCGATGAATCTGTATACGCTACAGTACGGCTTACGTATACGGAGGGTACCCTACTGGACTGCTTCGTACGGACCTCCGTATCCTTCAGCTTCAAGCTTTGTAGATCTCCACTTTTCCTCTTGTTTTGTGGCCCTTCCTTATGACTGAGTGCTTTGATTCAGTAGGCAACCCGCGGAAGCCGATGAGAATTTCCGACCAATTTACTTTTGCTCATGAGTATACAACTGGCAGGCGTACAGTACACCCATACTACTGTAGTCTATATGTCGGTTGGTAGTCAATTGTCTGGTCGTTGCCTTGGGGATTTGATAGAATGGAGTGGGTTAATGATGTTCATGTTGACGTGGTGTGTAGATCACTTGTGAGCCGCACACCGCCACATTAAGCCGCACCACTAGTACTGGGGCTCTGTACACCGTGAAGCAGTATACTAAGGGGGCACTGAGGGGGGGAGCAATGTCATTGTTCGCAATATATAAATGTTCAGTTACTTCTGATAGATGAGCTCGCCATGAGGACAGACGAAGTAGGCATTGGGGTCCGCCTTCCAATCAAGCCAGGCGTTAGACATCGAATTGAGCTCGGACTGGGAGAGAATGTTCTTGGACAAAGCAGAAGAGGCGAAATTGGAGTGGAGCGTACGATCCGCCCACAACTGGCCCCACCAATCAACCTCCTCTTTGGTAGCGTAGCACCAGCTGGAGCTGGTCAATATGAGCTTTTCCCGCGTGTACCCAGCTTCTACTGCGTGCTTTTGAAGGCATTTGCCAATATTTGGGTCTCCGCCATTGGACTGGGCAACTTTGATGTAGTTTTCAAGCCATTTAGTCATGCCCGGGGACTCCGGATACCAAGAGAAACCGCAGAAATTGGACTCTCGGCATGATACATAGCCCCGAGGCTTGGTCACACGCAGCATTTCGGCCATGGCTTTGGTCGGGTCAGAAATATGTTGCAGGACTTGGTGCGCGTGTACAACATCGAACGTATTGTCCTCAAAGGGGAGGTTGTGGATATCGCCAACTTTGTAAACAATGTTGGTTACTCCGTCCTTTTCGGCGTTCTCTTTGCACACGTTGAGAGGCGTCTCGTCGTACTCGAGAGCAGTCACAATGCCTTCGGGGACATAATTCTTGGCCATGTCAATTGTAATGGTACCGGGGCCGCAGCCAATGTCGAGAACCGACAGGTTAGGCTTAAGGTACGGGATGAGGTGAGGGCATGAGTTCTTCACTGTTCTCCACGAGTGTGAAGAGAAGACTGATTTGTGGTAGCCATGTGTGTACTGCATTTTGCTTGACTGATAAAAGGGGGATATGGGCCTTTATTTATATTGCCGGTAAAAGGCTGGGGTTAAATCCACCTTTCACCACTATTGGTATGTTTGGAGTATCGGGGCCGTGCATTATGCCCGACATTTCAATGCAAGATCTACGGTAAGTTACTCTTATTTCTCCGCACAATTCTTTTCTATTACAGCAATATATGATGCCATTTGCGCTACCGGAATTATTTTATCATGATTACAGGATCCATGAGGGCAATTCCCTTTTGTAACTTTTTTTCGAATGGATTTCTTTCTACATTGCTGTATAAAGGGGATGCAAAATAAAACAATTGGCATGCTTATGCGGGATCAGGCGGAAAAATCCAATTGAACGCGATATCCAAAACGATATTCACAGAGAAATTTTAGCTGCTCAATCCACTCAAATCAATTTGGATCATCCAGTACTTCGTGACAATACTCAGCTTCTTCCGTCCTAACAACGTTAACATTTAAACAACGTTACCAATTGATAATACAACCACTTCAATGACTTTCTCGTTCAATGGCACCTCCGATATCGGCGATTTACAATTGTCCATCCTAAATCGAAAAATAATGCCGTATGACTTGGTACATCTGGTAACTGGCATTGACTCCCGATAGCGGGCCGTTTTCGTCAGCCCTCGAATCACACCCTACACTACCAATGGTAATGATTAGTACGGCTTAAATCGTCGCTTTTCTCGCAACTCCTTGACCTTTTCCTTGTCGGACTGGAATCGCTTCAGCAGATTGTTCATCTCCGACTTCTTCTTCTCTCGCAGCTGGAACCGGTAAAAGTCCTCCTTCTCCTTCTTCTTCTTCTTCTTCTCCGGCTGGACGTCGGACGCCTTGACCGGAGCAGCCATGCCCTCCTTGCTCTTTCGCTTGGAATACACAACAGTAGTAAAGCCCTCCTCGTCAACCTGTTCGCTCATCATCAGCACCTCTCGCTGCTTCTCCTCCTCTTGCCGCTCAAACTCTTCCATATACGCATCCACCTGTTCTTGTAGACCTTCCTGGTCAAGGTATTTGTTTCTATTCAATGCAAGATAGTAAGCGCTGCCATTGGCTTCCGGCTTTGGCCAGACAATGGCATCATTTCCCGTAGTGTGGTTCTTGGCTTTAGAGAGCAGTCGGTTGCACGAAGACTTGTCGACCATGACGATCTGGGCTCTAGTAGTTCCTGGTATCGGAGTGAACTCCTCGGGCAGGGTGTTCCCGAGAGACTGACATAGTTGTTTGATGTGATCGTAGGTCGTATCTATCGGCAGATTAACCGCAAACACTGTTCTATCGTTGGCCTTATCTTTGCTCTGGTGCTTTTTCAAATAAATAACATGGTACACAGGCTCCTTGTTTTTCGATCCTACCTTGATCGGTAGGGTTATGTAGCCACTAATTTGGTCTGGAATCTTCATTATTATTGATTTATCGATTTAGGGGGAGAAATTTAGATCAAAATGTGATATTTTGAAAAATTTCCCGCACGGCTGTGCACCACACTTATCACATACATTGCGCTACTATCGATCTCACCAAAGGTACGCCATCTAGTATCGCTACACCAAGAGTAAATAGTTATTAATATCCTTAAAAGTCAGAATTAAGATTTAGCTGCAAATTTGGCAAAATGTATCCAGACACGTCAATTGACCACTACGCTTCACCGTACTGGATGACCATGCTGTACCATTGATTAACAATCCGGAGCCCATCTAGCATTTCAGAGTTCACCTTGGTTTATCTCGCTAATCATTTACAGTTTGATTTTTTTAATATACCAATTCTATTTTTACAGAAGCAATAGCCATTTGTAGAGCACTGCCAGCATTTTTCTAAATGCACTGCGGTGCGGCGCATCACGTGACCTGTATATATTTTTTGGGAATAAAGTAAGAGACCCAAATAGGAATTACGAAAGACAAGCCTTCGAGTTATTTTATGACCGTATTTTGATATTATTCATTGATACTGGTAAAATTCGATATTTCAAGATTTGCTCTTACTTGTATTGGTTTAATAAGTTAGGCATAAAAGGGGCAACAGAGTGCGTGCAAGCAACCTATTGAGATCTACCTTTTTTATTTAATTTTTCTACCCGTACAAGGTATTTCATTAATTTCTTGGTATTATTAACGACCAGAAAGATGTACGACCCAGCGAGAGATTCCTGGAATTCGCAACAGGAGGAGGAGAAAGCGCGGGAGGCAGAAGCGCGAAAGTTTGCGACAAAAGAAGAGGAGGAAAGCAATGCAGAAGCCGCGGCTGCCCTAGCCAGTCTGTCAGCAGGGATATTTCAGCCCCAACTGGAGGCAGACATTAACAAGCCAATGACTGCCGACAAGCCAGAGGATGACCCAGTTGCCATATCAGAAGCAGAAGCGAAAGAGGAGGCTGCGGAGAAGCCTGAGATACCCAAGGAGAGCAAGCCAAGGAGAAACGGCCAGTTGGAGAAAAAGGAGACGCAGGCTGAACCAAGCGAGCCCTCTCCAAAGGAGGAAATTGAACTTCCAAAGGCCAAAGTATCGGAACCTTCAGAGAAGCGGGAAGCTCCAGAAGTGAAGACTTTGAGTGTTGAAGAGCTAGCTCCAAAGGAAGAAACCAAAGAGGCTCCAGGGACTAACGAAGAGGAGGTGAAAGATACTAGGGAATCACCAAGGGAGGTGGAGAAGCCTCTAAGTGAGGTGAAGGAGCCTCCAAATGAAGTAAAGGAATTTCTAACGGAGCAGGAAGCCTCAAAGGAGAAAGAAGTTCTAGAGGCCGCAGAAGCCCCAACAGAATCCAAGGAGGAGGCCGACAGGGACGAAATTTCAAAGAACGAAGGAAATACTCCGCCAATTCCGGCCAAAAGAAGCTGCGATCCATCACCCGTCGAAGATGACCCGCCCCGAAAGCTCAAGAAGCCTTCGCGCGGCGGATCTCGAGGCGACCAGGAGAAACGAGCCCAGGAGAGTAGACACCGCATGGAGCAGCGAGAGCACCGGTCCAATGTGGAGTCTATCCGTAGCCACTACAATGAGCGCCCCGAGAACGGGTTCGTCAAACGACGAGAATCACCTATTTTCGCGCTAAGGAACTTTAACAACTTCATCAAGTCTGCGCTCATCCACCTGGAGACTCGGCCGTACTCAACCGTGCTGGACATTGGCTGTGGTAAGGGTGGAGATCTGCTCAAGTGGGCCAACAACAAGGCCAAGGGGTTTATTGGCATTGACATTGCTGATGTAAGTGTGTCACAGGCCAGAGAGCGCTATGACAAGCTGCGTTACAAGCTTTTTTGGGCCGATTTCTGCGTTGGCGATGCCTACCGGGATCGCGTAGAGGACATTGTGCATCCCGAGGCGTTCCCCGTGGACATTGTCAGCATCCAGTTTGCCATGCACTATGCGTTTGAAGACGAGGGCCGGGCGAAAGCCATGATTTCCAACGTTTCGCGGTCTCTGCGTCCTGGCGGACGATTCATTGGCACAATCCCTAACAGCGACCGTATTCTGAGCCACCTGGCCAAGGGCGAATCCCAGTGGGGCAATGATATTTATCAGGTCAAGTTTGAAAACCCTCCGACGGTGGAGGAGGTCAAGAAGACCCCTTACGGCCATCGCTACGCGTTTAACATGACAGACGCTATTGATGATGTGGACGAATATATTGTTCCGTTTGATGCGTTTGTCGATCTTGCCGACAAGCATGGTCTACGGCTAGTTTACAAGAAGCCCTTCCTGGAAATGTTCAACGAGGAGGTGCCCCGAAGTAAGACGCTGCGAGATATCGGCTCGCGAATGCGTGTGTTTGCCGAAGACGGGCGGTCGTCGTCACTTACTCCAGAGGAGCAGGAAGCGAGTGACGTCTATCTGGCTTTTGCCTTTGAGCGGCGATAATACTTTTTTTGGTACTACGGATTCTATCCTACTATTTACTACTGTACTACAGTACTGCGCATTACTTTTGTAGTACGTACAGTATTACGGTAGGTATGTACAATACGTTATGATATTCAATACTGCCTAATAATACCCCTGTTTCAATTCCATCCCTTACGGAGGTCCCTTTTTTCGCATAGTTCAATTCCTTCCCTTACGTAGTTCCTTTCCTTCATAGTGAATTGAAAGGAGATCATAGCAACTTAATCATTATACATGTGAGCGGGGCGTCGTCATGTCGCAGTAGCCATCTGAGGCGCGCAGGAGACGAGACACCACGACGCACATCACCAAATTATTTAGAACCCACAGTTTAAGCACCGACAGGGGTTTTATATATAACCAGAGCCGTTCTCCACGGAAAAAAGAGCCTTGTCAACAGAGGTTTTGACATGTCTGGTGGGCGTTCCACTGCCAGTGACTTTGAGATCGCGTCCCACGGTCGCGATGATGTGGACCCGCTGACGGTCCGCCAGTTTTACGGCCGAGATGGCCCCCCCTCGGAACCCCAGTGGGGCAGGCTTGGTCGAACTATCACCATGGTCGAGAGCCAGATCGAGGCGGACAGGCCAAAGACGGAGAAGGATAATACCAAACTGGGCACTTTTAGCGGGGTGTTCATCCCCACTACGCTCAATGTGCTCTCGATTCTCATGTTCCTGCGATTCGGGTTCATCATTGGCCAGGCTGGTATTCTCGGGGTGTTGGCTTTGCTGTTGCTGAGTTTCACAATTGACCTGCTCACTGTGCTGTCGATTTCGGCCATTTCTACTAATGGTACGGTCCGGGGTGGTGGTGCTTATTACATGATCAGCCGGTCTTTGGGCCCAGAGTTTGGCGGATCCATTGGCGTCGTCTTTTATATCGGCCAAATCTTGAATACGTATGTATTATTGGTGGATCCAATTGATTGTGCATTGAAGGGGGGGAGTATTATCGATGGATCCAGTTGATTGTGAATTGAGGGCTAACAAGATATAGTGGTTTAAACGTGGTGGGTTTCTTTGAACCGGTCATATCGTTCTTTGGCCAGGAGTCTGGCACGGTGGCTAATATCCTCCCAGAGTCCGTATACTGGAAGTTTTTCTACGCGACGATACTCCTCCTAGTGTGCACAGCCATGTGCACTATAGGCTCCTCGTTCTTCTCCAAATCTGGAAACGTTCTTCTCGTGTTCCTGCTGGTGTCAATTATATCTATTCCCATTTCGGTTCTGTTTAAGGCGCCATATTCTGATCCACTGCATGATGGCGCCTGGTACACCGGGCTGTCCTGGAGCACAATTAAAGAGAACTTTTTGCCAAAGTTCACAGAAGGAGCCGCCGGGAGCCAGGTTACCGGTAAGGAGAACTTCCAGGATATGTTTGGCATCTTCTTCCCGGCCACCAGCGGCATCTTCGCCGGAGCCAGTATGTCTGGAGACCTGCGCAAGCCTTCAAAGTCGATCCCCAAGGGGACGCTGTGGGGGCTTCTGAGCACGTTTGTGCTCTACTCGGTGGTCATTTTGTCCATTGGGTGCACCGTCTCTCGCGAGCTGCTACATAAAGATGTTCAGATCATCCAGAGCATCAATGTCAACCCATACCTTGTTCTACTGGGGGAGCTCTCTACGTCGCTCTACTCTTCACTAATGGGCGTAGTGGGGGCGTCGAAACTCCTCCAGGCCATTGCTCGAGATACGCTACTGCCTTTCACCAGTTGGTTCGCTAACGGTACTAAGAAAGGCGACAATCCGCTTGAAGCCATTATTTTGACGTGGGCGCTTACTCAGGCCATTCTGCTCTTCGATATTAACCAGATTGCCGTGTTTATCACCATGGCCTATCTCATGACGTTTGTGTTTACTAATCTGGCATGCTTCCTGCTCAAAATCGCCAGCGCACCAAACTTCCGACCCTCGTTCCGGTTCTTCAATTCATCCACCGCTGGCGTTGGCTCCTTTGCCTGCGTGGTGACTATGTTTGTGGCGGATGGGGCGTCGGCATCCGCCATGATCATTGTCCTTACTATGCTCTTCCTGCTTATCCACTACGTATCGCCTCCCAAGCCATGGGGAGACGTATCCCAGAGCCTGATTTACCACCAGGTGCGAAAATACCTGCTCCGTCTTAGGCAGGACCACGTAAAGTTCTGGCGGCCCCAAATCCTGCTCCTCGTAGACAACCCGCGCACCAGCTGGAGCCTGATGCATTTCTGCAACCATCTCAAAAAAGGTGGGCTGTATATCATCGGCCACGTCGTGATCACCAAGAACTTCCACGACTCGTACCCGGAGATCAAGAAGCAGAAGGACGCGTGGGAAAAGCTGCGAACCATGGGTAACATTAAGGGCTTCGTCCAGATTGGCGCGGGCCCAGATGTCGTGTGGGGCGCCCGTAACGTCTATATTGGATCTGGTCTTGGCGGCATGCGGCCAAATATCACTGTCATGGGCTTCTTCGAGAAGAGGAATTGTTACGGGGACTCCCGCAGCCTCACTTCTCCGAAGAATACCTTTCCTGACACGGTAATTGATATCGATCACCTGCCTACCGACGGATGCCGCAAGGAGCCCACCATTACTGTGCAACAATGGGTCCACATTATCGAGGATCTGCTTACCATGCAGGCAAATATCGCCATTGCCAAAGGCTTCCCCAAGCTTCAGTTCCCCGGGGATGCAAACAATACGAACTTGGAAGAAAGGCAGGGCTATATTGATCTCTACCCGATCCAGATGTCGGCCCATATCACCGACGAGCATGGCAAATTTAGCGCATTGACTACTAACTTTGATACCTATACCCTGATTCTACAAATGGGCGCCATTCTCCGAACCGTCCCGGCCTGGAAGCGCAACCACACGCTGCGGGTGATTGTGTTTGTCGAGTTTGCTGAGGACCTGGAAAACGAAAAGTCGCGAATCGGCATTCTGCTGGAAAAGCTGCGGATCAAGGCAGAGGTTGTCGTTTTGTGTTTGAGCTCGGGCCAGGTCCCGGCCTATGATACCATCATCCATGGCAAGCCAGACAGCAGCGGGCGTGTTAACAAGCTTTTTGGGGCCTACGAGTGGTGGAACGAGCTACAGGCGGTCAGAGCTGAGCTCGCCCCCAGACCGCGTCGTCGGCCGAGCTTCGCTGGGCCCAATGTCGTAAGTGGCCGCGAGATTAAGCAGGTTATGAACCGACGCAATAGGCGACACACTCTTTCTTCTCTACAGACGATGGGGGTCTCGCTTTCTATTCAGGCGAACCATTTATCAAGGGCCGATATTCAAAATGCGACCTCGGGGTTCTACGATGAGTTTGAGACGGATGTTTCCGAGGAGAACCACTCATCTCATCAGAGCACGGTCGTCCCGTCAGACAATCCGTCTGAGGCCAGTTCACGCATGGCGTCCCGCCCGTCTTCTCCGCTGATCCCAGATGTGGCTCCGTCAGAGCAGCCGGACTACTTCAGTGGATATCAATTCCCGCGTCCTGCGCCAGCTCACTCCTCCTCCTCGGCCACTGCGCCATATAACCCCCATCATACGCGGACTCCGTCTGGCCTCTCACATACGGTTACTGACCCGGATGCGCTCAAGGGGCCGTTTTCTCTTGAAAGAGCCAGCAGCACAACCGATATCCATGCTACAACGGAGCGGGTCAAACCAACTAGGCCAGAGCTGGTCACGCGGCCATCGCTAATGAAGACACTATCGCGGACCACCTCTGTGGCGGATTTGACTAAAGCCATGAAGCTCAAGCCAAGCTTCTCAGGGTTGACGATTCCAAAGCCTAGAGTCTTTGACGATGCCGATAATGGCTGCCGGACAATCATGTTTGAAGAAGCCACCGAGAAGAAGCCGAAACCGACACCGAAACCGGCTCCAGCTACCTCCGGAAGGGTCAAATTTGATGAGAGAACGCCACTGTTGTCTGAGCAGCCGTCTACGTCGTACGTATCTGCGCCAAAGCCGGTCTCCCCCGAAGAGGACAGCTATCTCTCGTTCAACGACCTGCCGGCGCGGGCACAGCATATCATTCTTAACGATCTCATGCGGACTACGTCGCAAGACTCTGCGGTTATATTCTCGACTCTACCTCCACCGGTGTTGGGCACTCATGAGAGTGAGGCGGATTCGCTTGACTATGTGGAGAGCCTGGAGCTGTGGTGCGCAGACCTGCCGCCAATTGTACTTTTACATTCGCAGTCTATGACTGTTACCACCGCGTTATAACAATAGATGAATGGAGATTATTAACCGTGATTGTGCTTTGTATCGTCCATGAGAAATGAAATAAAGAAAGCCTCGCCCAATGTCAGCTATAACAGCTATAAGAAGAAGCCTCACCAATTTCAGATGTACAAGAGCGTAGCAGGCGATGCTAAAAGTGTCAATCGCCACATAGCTGACGCAGAAATGTGTTCCACTCGCGAAAGGTGCCAGTGGGAGTGATTTTCGGGGTATCATGATTGTCATTAGAACTGTCATCATCTGAATTATCTTCATCATAATTGTCGCCATCACAATTGTCGTCCTCAGAATCGTCGTCCTCAGATTCGTACTCTTCATAATTGCAGTCATCAGAATCGGAATAAGGGTCTGGCAGTCCGTCATGTCTGTCATAGTATGCGGAAATGATATTGTTAATTTTCTGCTCGTCTTTAAAGTAATGGTCGCCCTTGTACATCAAGAACCTTAACAGCCGGGGGAAAAAGATAAACTTGTATTCTTCTTCACGGCTATCCGCAATAGCCTTAACCATTTCATAGGTCAACTTCTCAATATGCGGATTTCTTACAATAATCCGACCCGGATGAGGATCAACTCCGGGAATCAATATCGTTTCCCCATGGCGAGCGGACTGTATACCTACACCCCAAAAGTCCATGACATCCTTTTCCTCATCACTATAAAGCTCGTGCTTGGCAACAAATTTGTGCACCCACGAAGGTGAAGGTACCCACACTTTTTTATGCCTTCCCGTGAATACGCCATGGATCAGTTCAGTATTGTTTGACCTACGTTTGTCGGGCGGTATCACAGTCGCAATGATGAGTCCAATGATCCTTGAGGGGACTGCTAGACCGGTCAATCTCATCAATTGCTTCAGGAGATGTACCATATCCTCTTCCTCCTGGGGAGAGAGATAGATTGATCTCTTAGTAGCTGGTGTCGCTGAGATACCGCCCTGTTTGCGATCAAGGATCGCCTTATTCTTAGGCGGTTTATTTTCCTTTCCTTTAATCGTTTTCTTCTCCGCACCCATTGCTATGCTCGTATATCGTAGAAAAATCTGAATATTTCAATGGTATTTCGAGCACATTGCCGGTTAAAATATCCCTTGATGCGTATGTGGGGTAAAATCAGCCCAGTTGTGTCGGTACCATCCACAAAGAACGAAGTCTCACACCTACCGGAACTCCTTCAATTGTGTTTCGCTATTACCAGGCAGTGAATTGCGAATATTCATTTTGTTGTATTCATTTATTTCGGTTGCCAATTGTGATTTTTTTTTCTCGCATCTATGTTACCACTGCAGATTGAATGGGTGTTATGAACCATGACAGTAGTACTTTGTACCAGTGGACAATGAGACACATCACAATTATACCAGGATGCCTCACTAATGTCAGATATAATGGTTATAAAAAGAAGGTTCGCCAATCTCAGGGGTAAAAGAGCGTAGCAGGCGATGCTGATAGCGTTAGAGATGCTTCCTGAGGGGAGATTGCCAAAGCAGCGTTGCGCAAAAGTTCAATTGACATGGGTTCATCTCGGGTAACATATGGGAACTTTTGTAATGCTTCGTTATTCAAATGATGACCTCATCGTCATCAGAATAGCGAGAGCACTTTATCCCATGTGTGAGTCCATTACGTGCCAAGGATATCCTGTACGAATTATCGCCCACCACAACCACCAGCTTCAGTAATATACGGGCTCCGATCCTTGACCAATTAAGTAAATCCAATATATAACTGTCGTGCCTCGGGAGAGACCTTCTTTGATGAGCTCTTGTAAAATCTTGGGCAACAGGTGGATCATCATAATTGTCATCACCAGAATTGTCCTTATCAGAATTGTCCTTATCAGAATTGTCCTTATCAGAATTTTCCTGCTTCAGAATTGTCGTCATCAGTTGTCGTCATCAGAATTGTCGTCATCAGAATTGTCGTCATCAGAATTGTCGTCATCAGAATTGTCGTCATCAGAATTGTCGTCATCATAATCATCAGTAGAATATGACAGTCCCTCGCATTGGACATAGTCAAGGGCAATCGAGCGAATTTTGTCCCCATTTTCATCAAAGTAATTTTCGCCCTTGCGGTTCACGAACTTCAAGAGTAGGGGGAAAAACATTGACTTGTAATCATCATCACGGCACTCTGCAATAGCCCTAACCATTTCATAGCTCAAAGTCCTAATATGCGGATTGCGTTCAACAGTCCGCCTGATAAGTCCGGGAAAAGTATACGCCGAGCGAGCGGACTGTATTCCTCCACCCCAAAAGTTCATGCTCCTCTTTTCCGACTCACTATAAAGCTTGTGCTTGGCAACAAATTTGGTCACCCACGAAGGTGAGGGTACCCACACTTCTTTAGACTTTCCCGTGAATACATCATTGACCTTTTCTTTATTGTTTGACCTCCGTTTGTCGGGCGGAATCAAAGTCGCAATAATAAGTCCAACAATCCTTGAGGGAACTGCTGTATCGGTCATTCTGATCAATTCCCCCAGGAGAATTACAATATTGTCTTCCTCCTCGACTGTGAGATAGGTTGATTTTTTAGCAGCTGATGTCGCTGAGGGCACCCCCCGTTTGCGAGGCGGGTTATTCTCCTTGCCCTTAATCGTTTTCTTTTCCGCACCCATTACTGTTGTCGCCTAGAAAAATCTGTAAAATTCAATGTACCTTTTAGACTAATTTACCGGTCAAAATATCCCGACGCGATTGTGGGGTGAACTTCCCTGACGCCTCCTACGTTGAGATACCCTCGGGCCGCTTCAAAACGAAGGGGCACATGGACCTCCTTCCATTGATTCGTTATCAATGGCCTGTGAACTTTGATTTTTTTATTGAATTCATTTATGTAATAATAAAATGCATAAGATATAAATACATTAAAACCGCTGAGGGTAGTTACAATATTATAGTTCTAAAATCATGTCAATGCTAGCAATTATTAATCATCAAACTCCCTAACAACTTATCCATGCAGTACTGGGAACTTATCGCATGCAGTAGCGGGAAGTGCCCTTCGTGGCACGGACCTTGTCCTCAGCCGGCTCAAAGTCGTAGGCAATGGTAATATCCAAGTCTCGCGGGTTCTTGGCATTTGGCACAGACTCAAGAGAACCGTGGATCACTTCGCCATTCTTAACAGCAATCTCCTCTGACAGGTAGAACACAGTCTGCTTCCAGTGGGTGTACTTGGCATGAGGGCCAGTAGAGAACTTGACTGGCTTGTGGCACCGCGAGAACTCGATATCGAACCATGCAATCACGGCGTGGACAATATCGTTTCGTCGCGCTCGCAGCTGGAAGTCCCGCTTGAACGCCAGGTCCTCAATTTTAACAGTGTACAGATCAATCTCAAAGATAGGGCACGGGTCGGTCACTACAGCGCGCAGCTCGACAGTATCCACCAAAGGCTCGGCCAGCGCAATCTCCTGGAAAGGAGTATAATCAAACCCGTACACATTCTTCCAGAACCCAATCTTCTCCTCCTTGTACTCGCCGTCCTCGAGGCCAGCAGTGTAGATGGTCGCCTTATCCGGGAAGATGAGGCCTCCCTCAACAAGGTACTTGTCTCGGGCAACCAGGACGGTGTCCAGCATGGATTCGTAGAGCAGGAAGTAGCCCATCCACTCGGAGATGATGATATCTACCTTAGGGAATGGCAGCTCGACCTCCTCCATCTTGCCTTTGAGCAGCGTGATCTTGTCGCCGAGACCATTCAGCTTGACAATCTGCTTAGCCATGTCGATGATATTGGACATATCAACACCAATGACGTGCTTGGCACCAGATCGCGCGGCAAACATGGACAGAATGCCCGTGCCGCACCCGACATCAAGCACTACCTTGTCCTTGAACAGGTGTCGGTTCTGGTAAATGGCATTCCGGTACGAGATGGTCCGGACGTCGTCCTTGAGCATCTCCTCGTGGATGCCGAAATGGTCATACGACGAGAAATAATGCTGCTCAGAGTAACTGAGTCCGTCTTTTTTAGTTTGTTCTTCTGACATTGCGGGTTGATAATGATGAGTTTCGCTGATAAAAAAAAATTCTTTTCACCTGCGATTGTCTCTCGCGCACGATAGTACAGCCTCACCACCACCTTTTTTCGGCCGTTTGTTATAAGCGATACCAGTGAAATATTTCATTTTACTGCCGTTGTATAGATTTTTGAGAGGGTTTTTTAAAAAAATCTTGTCAATTCTACATTGAGATACGGACTGTGAATAATTTATGATAGCAGATCTTGATATTTACAGCGTAGGCCGAAAAAGACCCTATGCCAAGGCTGGAACTTCATATTCTCTAAATCAACTCCCACGACTTACAGTCGGGCAATTGAATCTGTAAATTTGGCATATTATCCGTACCCACATTAGAATTGAAAAGAGATTAATGGAATTTTGGTACGCAGGTACCAATGATATTTATATGATCAGCACAAACCTTCAATCTGGTATTACTGGTAGCGTAATTACTGCTCATTCGCACAACTTACAATACGGTAATGTATCACAAGTATAATTGTTTGGATGACTATTGGCTGCAATTGGCAGTTGAGCATGCTTCCATGCTATGGTAGAAGAAATACCGGTATACATAAATACATTAGGATTATACCAGGTAGAACTTCAATTAAATACCGTAAGAGTGGGTTCTGCTTTGAGCGTGTGCCAGATCCTTTTGTTCCTAGATGGATTATTTGAGCGGCGGAAGAAGATGGAAGTGGAAGAGATGGAAGGGGTGGAGAAGGGATGAAAGGGATGGGAGGCCGCCGGTAAATGGAATGCTGTCGATCAGATTCTGGATGCCGTCGATGAAGATGCTCTCCCCGACGGTCCATACGGCGTCAAAAGTGGCAAGGAGCTCGTTGGAGCCACACCAGATGGCGCCGTCCATTGGGCTAAGTTACCTTGTACTTAAATATTACCCATCTACATTGTACTACCGGTACTTAACACTACCCGTTGCATATTATATGCCCAAGCATCCTTTACATTTTACTTTATCCTTATAGTATTACACTCCCTCACTTAATGAAGCGGAATCTTGGGCAAGAATGCACCTGACTGAAAATTCAGGCACTGATTAGTTACGAGAGGCAGGGGGTTACATCTTAACTTGCCGGAGACTGGGCCGGCAGTATTATGTTCCCCCCATAGGCACGATACATTACAGCTGTCAATACGTGAATAGACAGGATCCATCGCCATACATCTGGGGCACAACGATCGCCTATTCGACCAACCACCAACTACCAGCCACTAGCTGACAAGCGGATTCAATTCCATGGATCGTGAGCCGCACAGCTGGCTTGCAGGTAGAGTGGGGGGCGGTGACGTTGTACAGTATGACGACTACTGAGCACCGCGTAACACTTGTACCGTGTCTGAAAAATATGCGGCGGCGGAGGAGGGGTCCGATAACGGCTCAAATAAATACGAAATTGAAGGTATTTTTACCATAATAGAAGTAGTAGATGTGAATATTTACAGCTGGATTTTGGAGAAGAAAAATACCAGTATCGTAGCATCCAATATATTAAAAACCCGAAACAAGTGAGGGGACGTAGGGAGCCTAAAACGGCTGTAAGGCATAGGATACGCAGCCTTCTGCAGAATCCCAATGGTCGGTGACTAAAACCGACTTTGCTATACATACGTACCGTTACCCACTTCTATTACGACAGTCCAGGGACACTGTGGGAAGAAAAAAAAAATTGTTGGTTACAGTAGTTTGTGCTTTTCTGAGGCTTTCCAGCTAGCTGTGGGCGTGTATACTAGTACCAGCGCTTACTATACTATACTATACTTCTAAACTGCACAGTAGGCTGTCGAAGCAAGAAGTTAATACGCATACTTGCTACGGACTACTGTTATCCTCGACGATAGGGCTACCTTATTAGACCGTTAACCGCTTCATCCATCATAACCATATATTCAACTACCCTAATTATTACCCTTGCCCCCTGAGGATAAGCCGGCCTTGGGAATTTATTACGACACTTAAACCTGAATAAAAGTCGGGTATCGGTATTATCTATGATGTCGGCTACTACGACTAATGCACACCCGAGTCTGTCGTACTCGTCGGCAACGGTAAGTCTACAATCTATTGCTTATTTGGGTTATCTCTAACGGGGGGTTAGAAGCAAATCGGCAAGATAGAGAAGCCGAAGCGGAAGAAGACGTCCAGAGCATGTATCCACTGCCAGAAAGCTCACGTCACCTGCGACGAAGGTATGTACACCATCTTTGGACCAAACTTGTTTGAGCTGAACCGGTTGAACTGCGCAATCTGAACTGATTGTTCCGTTGAACTATCTAATAGCCTGCACTGGATGGACTGGCTGAACTGTTTAAAAATGAACCGGTTGGACCATTTGAACTGATTAAGCTGGCCTTAAACAACAGCAAGTTTTAAAAGCCTGAACCGGTTGGACACCAGTTGGACACCAGTTGGACACCAGTTGGACACCAGTTGGAATGTTTAAACTGGCCTTAACTGGATGGGTA
Source organism: Blastobotrys vanleenenianus (assembly GCF_965637985.1). NCBI lineage: Eukaryota > Fungi > Ascomycota > Dipodascomycetes > Dipodascales > Trichomonascaceae > Blastobotrys > Blastobotrys vanleenenianus. The sequence goes on along the minus strand of NW_027481885.1, from coordinate 373,275 downwards.
TTTAAACTGTTTAGTACTAGCTGGAACTGGTTGGACAGGTTAAACTGTTTAAACTGATTTCAGCTGGTTGGACATATTGAACTGTTTAAATAACCTGAATCATTTGGACCGGTTGGACCGTTTAAACATGTTTTTTGCTGGTTAAATGGACTCAAACGGTTGAGTTCGAACTTGTTTGGGTTATTGTCGATACTTTGGAACTAACAATAATAGGCCGCCCTTGCCAGCGGTGCATCAAAAAAGGATGCGAGGCGTCATGCCACGACGGGGTTCGTAAAAAGGCCAAATACCTCCAGGACAGTATCCTCGAGGGTGGGGGACGACCACCTAAGCGAAAACTGTCCAACGACCGTGGCCCCCAGTGGAACACCATTCTCAACCCCTCAGCGGCAATGCAGGTGCCCCAAATTCCCAGTAGTAAACTCCAATCGCTCCCACCGACACCGCCAGATCCCCAGCTGAGGTACAAGCCGCAGCCTATCGCCAGCGCCATCCGGGATGATCCCCTGGCCGACCTCAACATGACATACAACGACTTTGGGTCGCGCACTGCGAACCTGGAGTACTCAATTCTCAGCAACATCCTGCAGGCGACCGGTACGGACCTGAGTGCCGCCGGGTTAGACGACTCGGGGAACCCTCTCATAAACACTCTGACGACCCCCGAGTCGTCGGATTCCCCACTAACCGCGAGCCTGCCGCCATGGCAACATTCCCACCCTCAAACGCAGACGCAGGCGCAAACACAACAACTGGTGCAAATGTTGGGGTCCTCCCCGATCGCGTCTGAATATGAGCAGAAGCGTCCCGAGGACGTCTACTCCAGTGTTACCCAGCCATTCCCATACACCCAGGGCTACCACGGGCTGATCGCGTACCTGCGGTCGAGGTTCGGCCGGAAACACCTGATGCATATGGCCCAGGCCATGGCGGCGTATCGGCCGAGCTTTATCGCGACCACCAAGACGCTGAAAGAGGAGGACCTTATCTTCATGGAGAAGTGCTTCCAGCGGACATTGCTCGAGTTTGAGAAGTTCATTGCGTCCTCGGGAACCCCGACCGTTGTATGGCGCCGTACTGGCCAGATCGCAGCTGTCGGCAAGGAGTTCTGCATCCTCACCGAGTGGTCCCGTGAGCGGCTCCTTACTCAGCAGACATTCATTGTAGAGCTCATGGACGACAAGAGCGTCATTGATTACTTTGACGTGTTCAGCCGCCTTGCTTTTGGCGATTCCCGCGGTGTCACCATGACCGAGTGCACGCTGTTAAAGCCAGACGGCACTAGAGTGCCCACTGCTTGTACTTGGACCGTCAAGCGTGACGTTTTTGATATCCCCATGATGATTATTGGCAATTTCCTGCCAATTCTTTCCTAATACTAACGACCCTGTATTTTAACGACCCCCTTTATGAATGGCTCCTTTTTATATGTAGGAATCTCCTTTATATATACATAAGCCCAGTCACTGACTGACTGAATACGCGATAAATCGTGGGGATCTCCGAAGTACCAACATGCAGGATGCGCTATACTTCTACTGATACAGTGTAATGCATGCACGATATGATCCCGAAGTTTTACTACTGAGTACACCTACAAGTAATCGGAGAAGTAAATCAAAGAATCACAGCTGCATTGCGCATGTAACTTGGTACAGTGTAAATCTCAAAGACTTGATTCTGCGCTATAGTTGCACCTAGATGATGTTATTATTGTAGTGGGTACCCCCTGTCCGATCGGAGATTGAATGGATCCCACTATCGCGGAACTGTCCATCCGACGGAGGCATTGAATATTCCGACCTTTGTGTCCATAGGTTATATCCAAATACTAAACGTTCTATTCCAGCTGCAATATTTAAAGGATGCTGGTGTGGGTGTTGCTGCTGTTCTCACCTCTCCTGCTATACGTCCGCCGGATTTATTCCTACTACTCCTATAAGCGCAAAGCCGGGGCCTATCCCGTAGGAGATCCCTGCATCGAAACCACCAGGTACCTCCACATAGATACCATCATCAATGCTCTGTCAGCAAATCGTAGGCACAAGCTGTGCACTCACATAGCGGCCCGAGCCAACTCCAGTGGCAGGCTCACCACGCTGCGCAACGCAATTGACGGTCTGACTGTGATGACAATTGATCCGGAGAATATCAAGGCAATGCTTTCGACTCAGTTCAAGGAATTCGATCTTGGAACGCGGTACCCCCAATTGAAGCCACTCCTTGGAGATGGCATCTTTACTCTCAGCGGGGACGGATGGTTCCATTCCAGGGCTATGCTTAGACCGCAATTCACGAAAGACCAGGTAGCCAACTTGGCTGGGTTTGAAAAACACGTGGACCGCTTGCTGGGCTTGTTCGAGTCATCCACGAAGGATGGACAGGTTATAGATGTTCAGCCTTTCTTTCACTCCTTAACACTCGACTTTTCCTGTGAGTTCCTTTTCGGCGAGGACATTAAGTCGCTAATTGGCGGTCGTGAAGACCTCACGTGTGATCCAAATGAGTTCCAAGACGCATTCGACGCAGCCCAAGAGTTTGTCATGACCCGATCGCAACTTGGTAGCCTTTATTACCTGTACGACTCTTTCAAGTTCCGCCGAGACATCAAGGTCTGCAAAAAGTTCGTTGAAAGGTTCGTCCATAAGGCATTGAATATTCATGACGGCGTAAAGGAAGATGGCCGATATGTGTTTATCAATGCTCTGGCTAAGCAGACCCAGGATCCAGTTGTATTGCGGGATCAATGCCTCAATGTTCTTCTTGCTGGAAGAGACACCACCGCCTCTTTGCTTTCCCTTTCGGTGTACCTCCTGGCGCGGCATAAAGACGTCTGGGCATCTCTGAGAAGGCATGTACTTCACCAGTTTGGGCATGCCAAGGATGATATCACATATGACGGGCTGCGAAGCTGCCAGTATCTCAAAAACTTCATCAATGAAGTAATGCGGTTCTACTCAATTGTTCCATTCAACTTCAGACACTGTAACAGAGATACTACTCTGCCGCGAGGCGGCGGACCTGAAGAGTTGGAACCAGTGTTCGTTCCAAAGGGCACTACTGTCTACTACATACCCTACGCAATGCATCGCTCGCCCAAGTTCTGGGGCGAAGACGCACATGAGTTCAACCCCGATCGATGGAACGACAAAAAGAACAGTCCATCTCACCCGTGGGCGTTTATTCCGTTCAATGGTGGCCCGCGTGTATGCATTGGCCAGCAATTGGCCCTTGCGGAGACTTCCTACACCCTGGTGTGCCTCATCCAGCAGTTCAAAGATATTTCTTCCCCGCCCGGCGTCCTAGAAGTACCTTTCAAAGAACGAGTAGGTCTAATTCTAACTTCCGGAGACGGAGTACGGGTCTCGTTTACCCGTGACGACAACCGGGCTATTTAAACCAGACAGAAAGTAAACTTGCTACGGAGATTGAACAAATAACCTCCACGTAGCGAGCCATGGGAGCTCAAGGGCTGGCCTCGAATACGCTCCTTTGTGTAGTAATGGGGGGACCAATCCTTCCAAATTCTCCCCTTCCTGGGGCTCTGCTACGCGGACATTTGAGCTGTTACTGAGTATTTGTAACAAGTTTGTTACGGCTGGGGATTTGTCACAGTTAGGGAGTATGTTACAGCGTAACAAAACCTTTATCACGTTGTTACCATCCCAAGATACGGAGGTCTGGGGGCTGGCCCCCAGCTACGGGAGCTCGAGGGCTGGCCCTCGAATACATTCCTCTGCTAGCACAATACTAATGCTGCGCGAAGATATCGTAGCGCAATTATTAGACTATAAAGAATAAACAGACTAAAGATCAAACTGGAGGTGGACTCAAATCAAAATCATTATCATTACCCGTTCATATATAAACATTAATACTCTAACATCTCCTTTGCATTCTACAAGTTCTTAAGAAGAGACTCTCGGTCCTCGACGGACAAGCTCTTCAAAGCCTCAGCCAAAGTAGCTATCGCAGCCTCGCCGTTAGCGGATCGGATCAGCGAGTTGAATGCCTGGATACCCGCCTCCTTCTTGATCTGAGCAAGCTGGGCAGAAATCTTCTCCTGGTTGCTCTCAAGGAACTCGACAACCGCTCGGTCGTCCTCCTCATCGACCTGAGAGGCATACCACGACTTGAGTCGGGCAACCTGCTCGAGCCGGTTGGAGGATGGCAGGCTATCAGCAATTCGCTTGATCAAGTACTCCTCGTTGAGTCGACGTCGGATTCGCCAGAAGAAGTATCGTCGGGCATTCTTCCACACCAGCTCCTTTCGAATGACGTTCTTGGCAAGCATTCGGCCGGATCGGTCGTGCAGATCGGCAAACTGAACCGAAATCTGCTGGTAGATCGGCAGCAGCTGCTTCTCTCGCTTGTTGAGCTGCACCTTAACGTCGCTGAGCTCATCGGCGCTGAGGTCCTTTCGCTCCGCCTGCTCAGCAAGCTCGGCGTACTTCGCATCGAGACGCTTCATAGTCGCCACAAGCTTGTCCTTTCTGAACTTAATACCCACCATACCTTCTGGTTCGAGGACACCCGCACGCGATTCCACATCAGCATACATTTCCATCATGTCACTGTTAATGGTTGGATCAACAACAACCCAGGAACCGCCTCGGAGCTCACCGGTAGGTGGGATATAAGTCATAATCGGCTGCTTGTAGTCGACAAGAGCATCCACAATGAACGAACCGTACTTGAGCACCTCATTGTACATGTCTCGCTGGCCACCAGAGAAACCTCGCCAGTTGGCCAGGATCATGAGCGGCAGTTCCTCACCGTTGTTGAAGTCCCGGATCGCCTGGGCAGTCTTGAATGCAGAGTTTGGATACCACACCTGGCCCGCCTCCTGGACCATCATCTCGGTCGAGTCTGGGTTGGCTGGATCAGCAGGGAACAGGTTCTCCACCAGTCGCGTCTCAACACCAATAACACCAAATGGAATACCGCCAAGTCGTGCTCGGCCCACTACAACACCCTTAGCCCAGCCAGACAGAGTCTCCTGGAAGGAGTCCTTATCAAAGAGACCAGCCTCGTATTCGCCATCATCGGTGGTTCGGCCGCCAATGAGCCATCGCACGTCGTATGCCTCCTGTCGGACTGGCTGGAACTCAACGTCTCGGTCCCACTTGTCGCCAGTCTCGAGAATTGGCACTGGCAGGTTTCGCTGGGCTGGAACGTAGGACATCCACTCAATAATCTTCTGCACACCAGCCAGGTCGTCGTCAGCAGTAAGGTGAGAAACACCATTTCGGTACATGATCTGGGTGCCACCAAGCTGCAGGTTGGAGGTGTAGACCTCTCGACCCAACAGCTTGTTGATGGCTGGGGCACCGGTAAGGATGATTGGCTGGCCCTCGATCTGAATGGCTCGCTGGCCAAGTCGCACCAGGTAGGCACCGATACCGACGGATCGGCAGGTGACAAGAGTGATGGTGAAGATGTCCTTGTACGCTCGCGAAGTGGCACCGGCAATAAGACCAGAGCCCCGCAGGCACTCTACACCAAGACCGTCCTCAAGACCGACAATAGTGGTGATCTTGAATCGAGTCTCGCCGTTCTCGACGATCTTTTCCACCTGGACAGTGTCCTTGTACTTGTTTTCCAGAGACTCATAGACCTCTGGGGTGAAATAGAGGTATCGGAACCCGGCCTCAGGCTTGTTCTCGTCGTTCCAGGCAACCGAGAAGAGCGGCACCAGCTCGTCGGCAATGCCGATTCGGGCACCAGAGTTAGCAGACAGGTAGACTCGTGGGATACCCTCCTTTCGGGCAAGCTCAGTGACCAGGTGGAAGAAGCTGTCCTCCTGTGGACCAAAGGAGCCAATCCTGAAAGTGATATCGTTGGCAATGACCACAAACTTTCGGCCCTGGGGGTATTCTGGAGTCTTGGCGGTGAACTTCCAAGCAACCATACCAATGGTGTTGACACCTGGCTCTCGAGTAATCTCGTTCAGCTCGGTACCGCTCTCATCCATAATGAGCTCCTGGTAGCTGAAGAAGTCTCGGGGCAAGGCTCGGTCGTACTTCTTCCACTGCGAGGCAATGGCCTGTCGGAACAGCTCTGGGAAATCGTAACAGTAAGTAGTGCCCATGAGGTGAGCCTTGTATCGCTTTGGCTGGAGCCACTCCTTGGTTGGGTATGGAGTGTTGATGGACCGCAGGTGCATGTTGCCTGGCTTGCCCAGGGACTTGAACACCCACTCGCCCTTATCGTTCTTAACTTCAGCATAGAGCTCGCTCTGCACCACGTAGCCAGACACGTTGTTAATCATGGCCCGCAGTGGGTAATTGACGCCGGTCTCTGGGTCGGTCACCATGATTCGGATCTCAGCGCCAGTAACTCGCAGTCGCCACAGCCGTCGGCCGAATCGCTCAAGGAAGCCGCCAAACGCAGCCTCAACCTCTTCTGGCACCAGCGGGAACACAGCTGTGAAGTTGATGAAGATGTGGTTCATATCAGAGTTAGTAGTGTCAATAACCTCGAGAGCGTCCAGAATATCGCTCATGAGCCGGTTAGCCTCAGAAATGAGGTACTCAGGAGTCGAAATATCGTCTCGGATTCGGCCTGGTCGCACGAGACCTCGCGTGAAGAATCGTCGGTCGCTCGACGAGTTCTTGGCCACCGCCTCGTAGACGTGGATGTTTCGATTGTCGGTGAACACTGGCTTGATGTCGAAGTTGGACAGTCTCCCGAGCTCAAGCTGGAAGGCAAGAGCTGGCTCAATGTGTCGGATAGTCTTGTCTTCAACGTAGTCTGGGCCTCGGAAGGTGAAGTACTTTGGATAAGCACCGTCCTTGTTGCCCATGGTGAAGGTGAGTCGTCGCACGCCGTGGGCAGCCAGATCTTCCTTAACATCCTCAAGAGCCTCGTTGACTCGAGCAAGAAGAGCGTCATCGGTAAGATCAGGCTCAACCTCGCTTACAACAATGTTGCAAATATTATAGAGCTGCTGGCCCTGGCCTGGCTTGTTGGCGCCCTGAAGTCGCTCCTTGGCAATAGAGCCAACCGCCTTCATCTCAATGCCATCTCGCCGTGGGAAGAACTCCAACGCTCGCGACAGGGCCTCCTCAATATCCTCGAGAACAGCCGCCGGGGAGATGACACCAGTTCGCAGCGGCGAAGTATCGGACTTATCCACCATGAAACTCAAGTCAGAGACAGAGATAGCCCGCGAAACGTTAGTTGGTCGACCGGGAGAGCCATTGCTGGTAGTCTCTCGAGACACAGAGTTGTAAGCAGCGTTGCTGAGAGCTGGGAGCTTGAATCGGTAGCTGACCGCTGGAGACTCGCCGGCATCCTTGTGGTAGGACAAGTCGACAATCTGGTAAGCCCGGCAAGCTCGTCGCACGTACAGTTCCAAGGCAGCCAGAACCACATACGGGTCGTTGTGCTTGAAGAACTGGGTCAGCACATCAAATACGGTGTACTTGGAGTCAATAACCTCCTTAAGAACCTCAACGTTTGGAGTTCGTCGCTCGAACCCGACCTCGCCGTAGCTGGTCTCAACAACAGAGGATCGCAAAATGTGCTCCAGCTGGTCGGTTCGCTCCTTAAGCGATGGCAGGGCGCACTGGATAAGGATCTCTCGCGCCTTGAGCACCACCTTGGCGGTGGCTCGGCTCTCTAGCTCGACAATCTCCTTGAGCACCGGTCGCAGGAACTGGGCGACCCTGGCGCTGTCGGTTCGCGATGGCTGGTACTCGTCGAGGATAGCGAGGATGAGGTTGTTCTTGGCGCCCACTCGGGAGTGCGAAAGGACGGTAAGGACAACGCTCTTGAGATCGCTCTTGTTCTGGTCTCGCAATCGAAGGATAACGTCCTCCTCTCGGGAGTTTGGACCGCTGAACAGCTTCTCAGTGTCATAGTACTGCTGCAAAAGGTCGCTCATGACCTTGAACTCGTGGGCAATGAGGCCCTCAGAGTATCGCTCGCAGATAGACACAAGCGGGGCAACAGACTGTCGGTATACAAGCTCGTCGCTAGCAGAGTGTGGGGCGTACTTCTCAAAGGTCTTAAGCAGCTGCTTGGCTGGGAACTCGGCCTGGCGGCTCTTGGACTTCTCAACAGTGGATCGCAGGCTGGCGTCCAGCTGTGGCGAAAGTCGCGAGTGCAAAGCAGAGGCCTGCTGCTGCCACTCACCGTAAGGCAATTCTGGGTCTCGCAGAACCTCAAGAAGCTCCTTGAGCGAGGAGTTCATAACAACCTGATTGTCAAATCCGGACAGAATGTTCTTCATGACAGCCAAAAGGACGTGGAACCGCTGGAAGCATCGCGAGCCAGTGACTCGTGGCGAGCCGTACTCTGGAAGCTGGCCTTCGAACGGCTTGGCGTGCTTAACTCGCGACGGGTCGGCCAGAGTCATCATGGCAAGGATATCACCAGCCTGGAGAGTGGACCCAGGCTGCTTGATTGGCTGGATGATACCGTCCTCCTGGGCAACCAGAGGCATGTACATCTTCATAACCTCAACTTCAGCGTATGGCTGGCCAGCCTTGATGCTCTCGCCGTCCTCAACCAGGAACTTGACGAGCTTACCAGGGGATGGAGTTCGCAGCTGGGTTGGGTCATTCTCGGCCTCGAGAAGGCAGGTCTTGGAGTCAACAGAGATTCGAGTGGCTCCAACCTCGTCCTTCCAGTAGACGTTGTGGGACTTAGCGTCCAGAGCAACCAGCAAACCGCCATCGGAAAGGGCTCGGACACCCACCTCGACCTTTGAGCCGTTGATAAACAAGGTGTACGAGTCGAGGGAGGATCGCGTGGCGGTGAACTTGTATCGAGTACCCTCGTAGATAAAGTCGATGGAGAACAGAGACTTGAGCATGTCCTTGGTTGGGGCCTGGCCACGCTCGAGGGAAGCCATGTAGTCGGTGATGCTCTTCTCAGACTCAATGTGGGCCTTGGTCACGGCACCGCAAATAACCGCGAGATACGGATCAGGTCGCTCGGCAGTGAGCTTCTTGGAGATGAGCTCGTCCAGCCAGCCAGTAGTGATCTTGTTCTCCTCGAAGTCTGGAGTCTCAAGCAGCTTGATAAGGTACTCGACGGTGGTTCGGAAGTCACCTCGAATGGAGAGCTCCTTGAGGGCCACGACCATGTGCTTTCGCGAGGCGGATCGGTTCTCGCCAAACGCGAAGATGTGGCCGAACTGAGAGTCGCTGAACGAGTGAATGTTACCCTGGTTACCCACAGAGAAGTAACCCCACACGTTGGAGCTGGATCGGAAGTTAAGCTCGTGCATCATACCGCCAGATGGCTTGAAGCCCTCGCCTGGGTCCTCAGAGGTGATTCGGCATGCAGTAGTGTGGCCCTTTGGAGTTGGTCGTCGCTGGCTCTTTCGGCCCAACTCGGTGGAGAAGTCAAAGTCAATCTCGGTCTTGGCGTGAGGGTCGACACCGTAGAAGAGTCGGATGTCCTTGACGTTATGCAGCGGGATACCCATGGCAATCTGGAGCTGGGCAGCTGGCAGGTTGACACCAGTAACCATCTCGGTGGTTGGGTGTTCAACCTGGAGACGTGGGTTCAGCTCGAGGAAGTAGAACTTGTCGTCCTCGTGAGAGTAGAGATACTCAACGGTACCAGCCGAGACGTAGCCCACGAGTCGACCGAGTCGCACGGCGGCTCGCTCCATGGCAGTGAAGGTCTCTGGCTTGGCAATGGTTACCGGAGCCTCCTCAATGATCTTCTGGTGTCGTCGCTGGACGGAGCAGTCTCGACCAAACAGGGAGATGTTGTTACCGTACTGATCAGCGAGCAGCTGAACTTCCAAGTGTCGGGCGTTGCCGGCGAGCTTCATAATGAACACGGGAGAACCTGGGATCTCTCCCACGACCTGGCTGTAAAGCGAAACGAAGTCCTCTTCTCGGTCCACCTTTCGGATACCCTTACCGCCACCACCCTCGGAGGCCTTGATCATGACCGGAAAGCCAATCTTCTTGGCCTTCTCGAGGCCGTCCTGGGGGCTGGTGCTGCAGCCGAGCTGGTAGATATCGTCTGGCACAGAGACGAGGCCGGTCTTCTCGTCGGTCTTGACCTGGTTAACGCCAGTACCGGACCACGGAATACACGGCACTTCGGCGTGCTGGGCAACAATGGTGGAAGAAATCTTGTCACCAAGGGATCGCATGGCGGAACCTGGCGGGCCAATGAATACGATCTTCTTTGGGGATCGGGCCAGGGACTCTGGCAGATCGGGGTTCTCAGAGGCGTGACCCCAGCCGGCCCACACGGCCTGGACGTTGGTTCGTTCGGCCACGTCGACAATGAGCTCGACGTTGGCGTAGTTGTTGTTGTTGGTACCGCCTGGCACCTCTACGTACTGATCCGCCATTCGGATATAGTCGGCGTTGGCCTGGAGATCCTCTGGGGTGGCCATGACCGTGAAGGAGATGGCTCGCTCATCGCCAAACGTCTCGTAGGCCCATTTCCTCACGGATCGGATCTCTTTTACGGCAGCAATACCGTTATTAGCAATGAGGACCTATTCTGTTAGTTACCAATTTCCTTATAATCATCATTGAACCAAAGCATTATGAGAATTTTTTCGGTGATCCGCTAGACGAAAATTCTTCATTTCACGATCTAAAGCAAACCATTTGATGTTTTTCCATGATATGATATAGAAACCATTTGATGTTTTCCAAATATCATGAAAAGATACAAATCATTTGGTGCTTTTTCACATAGAATCTTCAAGCTTCACCAAAGTATTCCAAAATACAAAGTTTCAAGATTGAAATTTTGTTATCACTTACCGAGTTGATGACAGTGTGACCGCCATGAGACTGGACAAAGTCCTTAACAGCCGAGTTCTCGGCTCGTTCGAGAGAGTTCAAGCCCTTGAAGTGGTCGGGCAACCGGGTATGGTCGTATTTGCCTGGTTCTGTGAAAGTAGCCATTGTGCAACGGTTCAGCAGCCTACCATATGTTAGCATTTTCCCATCAAATATTGGCGAAAGAACTTACCAGTGAAATATTCCTGTTCTAACAGGTCGGTGCGATACAATTCGTGGTACAGCTAGTGTCGGATTAAAAAATCGTACACGGACTGAGCTGAATATCGTTGATTAGATATAAATAATCAGGTAAGTAATTTTTTTTCCAGAATGGATTATCCTCTTCAAAATCTACGCCCCTCTAAGCGTTTCTAGATATTGAAAGAATTTTACAAAATTCCAAAAATCCAAGGGAAGTGAAGTATTATAAAATAAAAAAAAGGTCTTCTCGGGGAAAAGGAAATAGAAGGTGGCCGCTCGTGTGTATTTTAATTCAGATTACGCTTATACAGGCTGCTTTCGGATCCGACACTGCGTGTGTTGTACCTCACCACCGAAAGTTTGTTGGCTAATCGCTTGGAATGAAATTTGTTGCGTCGAGGCGAGACGAAGCAGCCATGCGATGGGTTTCACAGCCGCACCATAGTGCGCGCGCTGGCTGCACCGTTGGGACGTGTCGAGGGGCTCTCAACAGGACGAGAAATTGGGGCAAACTGCGCTGTCGAAGGGGCCCAACAAACCAGCCGCTGAGACAGCGAGACTCGACAGCCTTCTCTGGGGACGCACGTTACATTGCTACTGCATACGGATTATTTTGGCCGCTTACTTCCGACTGTATTGGTAGGTTTAACGTGCGCAGCCAGGGCTGAGCGAGGGTGATCTTTGGCCATTTAGTGTTAATTCGTTGGGAGATATCGTATCGGATCTTGATTATATGGTAGTTAATGTGTTCGGATCCAAGATCCGGGGAGGGGAGGCGGCTGGTGCGTATCTCATAAATGTATTTAGAAGTACCGGTATTGTGCCAGAACTGTAGAAGTAGAACAGTTAAATGTTTTCGAATGTTTCGATATATTGTAAGAATATAAGGGTTATCTATTTGTCTGTATGGATATCGCCCACGTATATACCAGGATGATCTTGAAAAAGCAGAGGTCCCCCTGAAAAAAAATGAAAAATGGAGAGTGTATCAAATTGCCGCAGTGCGTACGGCAGGGATGTTGGGCTATATGCAATAAGGGTAGTGATAGGCTAACCCTGTGCATATGCGGGTACATTTTTTGCCGCGCAACGTGCGGCGGTACCGGTATATGGTACCGTGAAACGTGCGGCTGAGGAATATGGTATATGTTATAACAATAGTAGCGATCCTGGGAATTTATAGGAATTTGTATAGGGGGTATTACAAGTCTTTTTTTGCTAAATTTGAAGTGGTGTTTTAGCAGGCTTTGATCGGTTTCTGTTAATTCGACAATAAAGTTTGATTGGCGTGAAACTGCAGTTCAATTACCCTGTGAATTATAGCGGGTAATTGCCTTGCTTTATTATATTCTGTCACAATTAGTTATATTTGTTTCGGTGTTGAATATTTCAACTTAGAGAGTTGTACCTTGCGACAATGAAGTGCTTGTATGGTAGCGGTTCCGTACATCACAATTAGCGGTAGGTCCCCTACCGGTATTTGCAATACAAATATTGCTGTACTTCTAACCTATGGTGCTGGTGAAATAATATGGCAGCTACAAAATAAAAGGCTTGATTATCATATTGTATGAATGATCAAAAGTTTGGTAATTCATTCCTGCACTAACGTAAGTACTGGTGGTACCTGGTGCTAACAACTGGCAGTGGGTTGTGATACTTGCAGATATAATTACTGGCATTTTCACAACACCGACCTAACCACTTTAATGAAGAGAAATATATAACACAATCCCTTTCCGAAATGCATGTACCCATTTGCAGTCTAACAATTAATATAAAAATTCGGTTAGGTTCTCATGTATTGATGCCCATACAGTGGTAGCACAGCACGCTGGTACAGTGTCGTGTGTAACGGCTAATATCAACATTGGATCAACATTGGCCTTCAAGTGCACCTAATTTATCTACGTATTTAATATTTTAATCTGGTACAATGTGTATGTTAACACCAAATTATTTAAGACAGCATATGGTGGCCTATCAGAATGAGGGAAGGGGCTGTGAATTGATGCATGTTGTGGATCGGTTAACTGCAAGATGAATATAAATTTATACCGGTACATCACAATACTTACGTGTAAAAGAGGGTATAACTTGCCAATAAAGAAGATAATCGCTCCCCCCTTTTTCGCTGTATGTCTTTATATCTTTTCTCCCCAGGCTTAAGGGACCCCATTGCAATACTGTAGTCGTTTTAGACGATATTTATGTGGTGTGAGGCACCTATTTTAGAAGACAATAAACTCACCATTTGCAATCTTAATGGATATTTATAAACTCTCCTTAATTCCACCAACCGAATTCATTTCCCCCATGTAATTTCCAACTCCATTATATATATATATTATAATTTCCATGGAGAATACCGGTACATCCACATATTTCAACTGCATTCATAGTGCATAATTTCAAAATCATTATTATTCCCGGCTGAAACACTTTTTTAGAGTTCCCAATACAAAAGGGCCCGCCGATACATATATTTGAAAAATGCACGTTACAACGAACTCGACTCCCGACCACAAAAACGAACCACCCCTGTTGCTACAACGTCCAAACGTCGTCGTGATGCCATTGCGAGAACGGCGAGTGTCTGCCCCAGGGCCCGGCACGGAGGATCCGCCCTCCAAGGTGTCGAAATCCACGTCCAATTCCTACCGCATCTACCAGAAACGGTTCCAGCGATGGTGTCTGGAGCACGGAACCAATGATATCATTGACCAGGACAAACTGGCTGGATTCCTCCAGAGCCTGAGCGAGCGCCCCAATCGCTACGACCCGAAAAAGAAGATTGGGTACCCGACCCTGGCCCAGGCCACCAGCGCGCTGTGCATCCTGTACCGCGACCAGGTCGAGCGAGGGATCAACAACAACCCGAACCCGCGCGATGAGAACGTCAATCTTATTCTGAGCAATTCAAAGGGCACGTCTTCTACGTCTAATGGCTCTCCAGCGCGTCGAAAACGCGGTCGTCCGGCGCGAATGTCGGCGCCTCAGCCGACCATTGACAGCTTCATTAACAGTCCAGCTACCGGACGCGTTGTCGCCGCGACGTCTCCTCCTTCCGCAGGGTCGTCCAAGCTGGTTCATTCGTCTCCGCTATCTTCGCCGCACAGTGCCAGTGGCGCGAAGGAAAAGCTTGACACGCTTGAGATTGGCTCTCGTGTCGCGATTGACGAGTCTTGGCGATCGGCAATTTCCCCACAAGACCTGGTCAAGCTTGTCAAGACCAGCTACACGCGTAGCACGAAAGAGGGACGGGATACGACTATTACTTCGATCCCTGAATCGGCGCGGAATCGCGCATATCTGCTCTTTGGGTACAAGACCAAAGTGGACTGCAATATCGTGTCGAAGCTCAAGCTGACTGATTTAGACGTTTTGGTTCCCTCGGCGCTCGACCCAAGCTTCGGGTCTGGCCCGGCTGTGTTTTCGTTTAACCTAAATCGCGACCGAGCTCGGGCCGCGTCTCGCTCGGAGTACCTCTACGCAGTTCGTGAGAAGGACCCTCGGTTCTGCTTCATTGGCGCCCTGGCGTGGTATCTGTTTGTCCGGTTCCAGGTGCTGGATGAGGTGATGCCCAATCCTGGTTTGGGCAAGTTCTACTGGTACCGCGAGTTTGTATTCAAGCGACACACCCCGGGCAATTCGAGTCTCGTGAAGCAGCTACTTGTGTTATTTGATGCAGCCAAGATTGAGATGCCCAGTTTCCTGCAGGAGGCCAAGTTTGGCAAGAAGGCTGACGATGAGTTCGACGTAGAACGGTTTGCCAACCCGGCAAACGACAATGAAGAGGAAGCGGAGCGAATTCGGTTACTGCCGTTTGGCCACGATACGGCCGGACAGCGACGGATCCAAGCCCTCGAGTATGCTCGGACTAGTGTCGAGCCGAGTGATAGACTGCTGAGAATGGTGTTTCCGAAGCTCGATGGCATTGAGGATGAAGTCGTTGAGCTGTACAGAAGAAACGAGAGCCGTGATGATGCGGCGTTTGGGTTCATTCGGTTTATGAAGGAGATGCGAAGAGTTATTCTCCAGGACGCCGCCGTCGTAGTCGATTACCACAGAAATGATGCCCTTTTCAACGCAGATGTCTTCCATACTCGAGAGTTTGCACAGTTTGCCAAGGAAGTGCGGCAAAAGGCTGGCATCACGGCTCCTTTCAAGCTCACTGGCCGAGACAAGGATTTGTCCGACTATGAAGATGTTGGAGGGGAAGCGGAAGTGACTCGTGAAGAGGAAGTGTCTCCCGTGCGACAAGCTGAGAACGTGCGACAGGCTGAGAAGGTTCCTCCACCACCACCCACTGAGCCACAGATCCCACAGGTGCCGCTCGATTCGCAGGATTCGCAGGATTCAACTAGTAGTAACCCGCGTAAGAGGAGGTACAGCGAAGATAATGGCACGTCTGAGCAACTGAAACTTCTTAATGAGAATACTACAATGCTGCGAAATCAGTTGGCCCAAACGAGCACGGATCTGCGGGGAGTTATGGAAGCAGTAAACACCATGAAGCGGGATATCGATATTCTCAAGCTGTCCAAGTCGTCTGATCAGTCCCAGAACCTCAACGCCATGACGAGCTTCATTGATCACCGAGTCACCGACCTGACGCGTGACCTTACTGCGAATCTCAATCGAAGTATGCAGCAGCTTGCCAGCTCCCTGGAGCAGGGGAGATCCAACGAATCGGCACAGGCGATGAACAATGAAATGATGGCCCAGTATATGGCTATGATGCGGTCAAACCCTGCAGCTTATTACGGTTATCAGCCGAATATGTGGTGGCCACAGTATGGATACATGCCTAGTCCTGTTCAGCAGCCTCCTCCTCATGAAATGACTCCTCAGCAGCAGCAGCAGCAGCAGCCACCTCCATCCCAGCAGCCACCACCACAGCAGGCACCGCAACAACAGCCGCCTCATCCTCCACAACAGCAGGGGCCTCCTCCGCAGCAACAACAGGGACCTCCGTTACCCCCGCAGCAGCAACAGCAACAGCAGGGTCCGCCTCCTCAACACTATCAGCAGCAGCAGCAGCAGATACATCAGTCTCCCCGGCCTTCTGTACAGCAGCCGCAGCCATATCCTGCTCAACAGCCACCACCCCATTACCAGCAACAAGGAATGGCCCATTCCCAGTCAATGCCACCACAGGCTTACCCACCGCATCCACAACAGCAAGGCCCTCCGCCTCAGATGGCGCAGGAGATGCAGCAGATGCCACTGGACCATCAACAGCAGCCCGGAACTATGTACTATCCATCTGGAGGAGGACATCCCATGTACGCCCAGCTCCAGGGCCCTGGTGGAGGTCCTGTCTACATGCCTCCCCAGCAGTATATCCCCTACCAGCCACCACAGGAAGACGTTCAGAGGAGCCAAATGGGACCCCAACAGCCTCAAAGGGAGCGGCGTCGGTCACTAGTGGACCCATCTGGTAGAAAGGCGGCCCAGAAGCAGGGGGGTACTCTTGTGCGCAAAGTTCAGAAGGTTCCTCTGACTTCAAGCAAGACTTCTCCGCGGAGGGAGGAGAAGGAGGCCCAGCGTAGTCCAGATACTATAATGGCCAATTCGAATGCGGAGAGGACGCCTCAGGGAACGCCAAGTCGGGCCGAGGCTCCCAGGGCTGAAGAAAGCGAAAAGAGCCATACTAGTCCCGCCCGCGGTATTCCAGAAGCTATTATCGCTGAAGAAGAGGCTAGTAAGGATAGGAATCACAATCAAGAGAGCAGCAATCCCGGTCCTAATGCTACTATCGAGGAGATTACCATTGAGAGCTCGGATAAGGAAGACGAAGATGATGGTGATAAGAATGGTACTACTACCGCTACGAGCAGTGGGTCTGTGTTTGGATCAGCTACTACCGCCATTGCTGCTGCAGCTGCCAACATTGTCCACAAGGCTGCCAACATTGCCGACACGGCCACTGCCAACATTGTCGACAAGGCCACTGCCAACGCTGTGGACAAGGCCAAGTCGACCAGCCCTCCTACCGCCAAGGCAACTAACGACGAGGATGAACGACAGACGGACTAATTTTCGTGTGTTATTTATTATATGAAAAATAAATTTGTGTATCTTTTGTATTATTCAATTGTTCGACTGTATTGTTAGTTTCTATTTCTGACTGCGAACTGCCTCGCTCGCTGAGGTTTAACCTTTCATATATATCTTCTGTTATTCTTTACTACCATATATTCTTTACTATCCTCGCGTTTTATTTTCATCTCAATTAGGGAAGTGGCACAGTAAGACCTCACCTGTTATCAATTAATTGTTCAATTCTACAGAAGAGCTATGATGCATTCCTTACAATAGCTATGAATCATCAACCATCAAATAGGCCTTCATCGTATCCATTTGGATATTCTTCTCCCATATTTGGCCTATAGTGTGGTGTACCGCCATATTATGAAGTACCCAACCGCTGCTTCTACATATCACGCACATCAACGTACGATGCAATGCACAAGCACAACGCTGCCCAAACTACAAGGTATAGAAGACAATGGATTTTTAAGTAAACCGGTTAATAATAATATCGATTAGGGCCCTATTTAGAAAACATCAAAAGCTCATAACATTAAACAAAGACAAAAAATAAATAATGCAATAACTTAGGCGTAAATACGGGCGCTTAACCACCGAAACCGTAAAGGGTTCGGCCCTGTCGCTTCAAAGCGTAGACGACATCCAAAGAGGTGACGGTCTTTCGCTTAGCGTGCTCAGTGTAAGTGACAGCGTCTCGAATAACAGACTCCAAGAAGGACTTGAGGACGTTTCGGGTCTCGTCGTAAATCAAAGCAGAAATTCGCTTGACACCACCTCGTCGTGCAAGACGTCGAATAGCTGGCTTGGTGATACCCTGGATGTTATCTCGCAAGATCTTTCGGTGTCGCTTAGCACCGCCCTTGCCCAAACCTTTGCCACCTTTTCCTCGACTATAAATATACGTTAGCTAATGTCCATCCGTCATAGCGATTTCACTATAGTACATACCCAGACATGTTGTATTTGTTAGTTTTTTTTGGTTGTAAAGAAAAAAGACCACTAAAAACGTAGAGTAGAAAGGAAAGAAAAAAAAAGAGTGAAAGAGGCGGAAATGGGGCTTTATTTATATTCTTTGGGACCAAAATGGCCAGGGTTACGTTCGGGCTGCGTAAAGGGGCGAGTTCCGGCGGGCTCTTTTTTGGGCTTGAACATTGGCTTTCCGATCCCTAACAAACTGATTGGGTTGCGCCACGGCCATTTGGGACCAGGAAAATGGCACTAGGTTTGGGCGTTGATTTGATTGGCCAATGTTGGGAGTTTTGACTCCATGTCCGTTAATCAGACGGTGGGACTGATCGCGTGCGCAGGATATCAGTAAAATGAGGTTGGGAGATCCGGACTGTGATAACCTCACTTTGAGATTTCCGCGTATATTACATCATGATATATCCACCCCCCTGCGGCCTTCCGGCAGGGGCCAGATGTTGTGCGGCTCTGGAATGTTGGACGACATTATAATACTAGCGCGTGATAACAAAATAATATAGTATGCGAAGTCGGCTCGTTAAAACTGGTCAATCTGTACGGTGTTTTTATGTGTCCTGGCGAATTGGTTTGTTGTATATGCTGTGCTCCCAGTTCCACTTGAATATGAACGTAATGGTATACAATTTCAGTCGATAGCCCAGAAAATAAATTAAGCTACAATTAAATTAATTCCCTGAAAATAAGGCGATTTCTGAGTGATTGCAATATCAAATGTGTGCACATCATGTCCGGTAGACGGTTGAAGGATCTGTTAACTGTTAACCGTTACTGATAAGCAGTTTCGTTTCTTGAAATCAATTCGGTAAATAAGTAGAATTAACTAGGTACGGAAGAATTCAGCAGATTCTTCAGGAAATTATAATCTTATTGAGCAATGTCTAATTCCATATGCATTTCGTGGTGAATTGCTATGGTATTTTGAAGGATATGATAAGTTATCGGAAATTCTTAAAATACACCAAACAAATCACCATTGCAATTGAAATAAACAGCCGCGACGGATAATAAATACTTTAAAAATTCGGCAGCTTTTCTGTATCTAGATCACCTTATTTTTGTGTCATACGGATGCTTAATATGAGTTAAAGCCGCACGTGAGCCTCACGCCGCACATGAAAGTGTGTATATTTCCCTTATTATTACTTTAACTAATTCACTAATAATTATTTTTTGTTTAATTCATATACAATTAAAAATCGGCAAAACGCCGCACGCGGCTTATATGCGGCAATTCGAACACCCTCAACATTGAGTCAAAATTTCATGTTAATTAAAAGATTACCATTATTGAAAGCTGAGATTCAGGGGAGAAGGGTTTTTCTATTGGTATGAGTTAGAGTCCGTTTAATAATACATGTAATGAACGGCTGAACATGCATAAAAGTCTTAGTACTACAATAGATAATATCAGATGACTGCACGGCTGAACATGCGTGAAAGTTTCAAAACAAACGTGTAATAAATCAAAAATACATGGCTAATAACTTTAGTTTGTCATCGTTAATAATAGTAAGGTTAGACGGTTAGTATCGCATAGGTGCTGCTCGTAATTGGTTTCTACAAGCCTGGTTTGCTCCAGACCATTCGGCCCTGAGGGCCGGCCTTCGCTCGGGTCTCCATACAGCTTGGCCCAGACAATGGAGGCTCTGGGACTGGCGTAAGCGCTTGCTTGACTCGTTTCATAAACCCGTTCTTTCGCTTAGGCGATTTAGAAGAGCTCACGGTGTCGGCGGTAAGGCTCGAAGCGGTTGGAGCAATGTGCTCACGGAAGTCTTCCTTCTTGTCACTTCGGGAGTAGTTGTTATAGCTCATTATATTCTAGGCTCTGTGGTTTGATGAGAGAATAAAAAGACGATTTCCAGTCGAAATCTCTCTCGTTTATATAGACATTTTTTTTCTCACTCTGACCCGTAATAGTACTGTAGTCTGGACCCCAACTAGTTCGTGCGGCTGTAAGAAGCCGTGCCCGTCGGACCTCGTATAAGCGAAGACCCTTGGTGACTAACCACCCGCAGCAGTGAGTAACCATGCACGATCCCCCGTTCACAAGCAATATTTTGCCTCCATTATAACGGCGCTCCTGCAGTATTTGTGGCGATGGATGACATTCACCCTGCGCTAAGATGCAATATAACGCGTTGAAAACTTCTTCCCCCCAGAATATTGTGGATCGACATTAACAGGCGGCACTATTACGGAGTGACTGGTCACACTGGATACACATGGGAGAATGACTCCTATCTAGTTCGACTTAGCGTAAGAGAGAATTTCAATGCACAGAGAAATATATTGCTAGTGAGTAACGATGTACAAAATAACTCGGTAAAAAAGAATGACAAGAATCTCCAAAAAAAACAAACAAACAACTGTATAAGCTGTATCTGTATAGTTGTATAGGGTATCACGAATAGAACTGATGCAAAAGTAGAAAGAATAATGGTAGATAAAAAAGAATTGAACGGTTTAGATGCTTAAAATCCGGCGGCACCACTCTGCTTTCGCCACCAGTCACCAACGGCGTGAATGATGCCAGTTTCTGGGTCCCTATAGATACCATTCATGGCGGTTCGTGGGTTGGCCATCTCAATGGCGTGACCCTTTGTGGCCAGATTCTCGACAACAAATCCTGGAATGTGTCGCTCCAAAAAGACATTTTCAGGAATCAACTGGTGGTGGACTCGTGGATAAGAAATACTCTCGAGCAGCGGGAGGTTATAGGCCAGTTTTCGCACAATACCCTGGAGGACAGAGGTCGTGATTCGCGACCCACCAGCACAACCAATCATCATCTCAATCTTGCCAGTCTTCTGATTAACAAGAATGGAAGGAACAGTAGAACTCAGTGGTCGCTTGTACGGCTCAACTTGGTTGAAAGTAGATGGGAGCAGGCCGTAGAAGTTGCCGTGGCTGTTGGCAAAGTCATCCATTTGGCAGTTGAGCACGACACCAGTCTCAATGTCGCAGACCTTAGAACCAAAGTAGAGGTTGATAGTAGTCGTCATAGACATGCCCATGCCGTCCTTGTCGAGCACCGAGAAGTGCGTGGTTCCCTTTGGCTCATTGGGCTGGTAGTATGGCTTATAGTATTCGGTACCGTGAGTCACGTCATCGGTAATATTGGCTCGCATCTCCAGGGCCCACTCCTTCGAGAGAAGCAGCTGTGACTGATTGTCCTTGTGATCGCCGAGTCGCGTTCGTGCGGCGGCAATGAACTTCATCGTCTCAATCAGTCGCTGGGTCTCAACTTCACCATAGATCTGGGTACCGGCAAACCCGTCACCGAGAATATTCAGTCCGAGAACAAGAGCTGGACCACCGCTAGGGTTTGGTGGAGTATACAGCTTTCGGCCCATAAACTCAGTCGACACCGGTGCACTCTTTCGTACGTGGTACTTCGTGAAGTCCTCGGCAGTAAGGATACCACCTCGTCGCTGGGCAGCAGCAGCGAGCTTCGGGGCGATTGGACCATTTGGGTCGTAGAAGACAGCAGCAGTTCCATTGTTGGCAATAATCTCAAGGGTGTCGGCATACTTTGGTCGGGTGATGTACTCGCCCTCGACCTTGACTCGGGTGCCATTCTCTTCAAGCATGAAGCCCCACTCCTCAGGGTGGTCGAGAATAAAGTCCTTCTTCTGTCGTGAGGCGAGAGCAACCTCGTTGCTGACATAGAAGCCCTTTCGATTGAGCTCAATGACGGGCTCGAAGATCTTCTTCCATGGCAGTCGGCCAAAGTTTTTGTGGGCCTCGTACAGGCCGGCAATCTCGCCGGGAATGGCAATGGCGAGACCACCGTTCTGGGACGACTCCGTCATGAACATGGATGCGTTTGCGGCACCGGGGGCCATCTCTCGGGCGACAATAGACATGGCCGTATCGTTGGGCGTTCGGATGGTCATGTAGCCACCGCCGCCGATACCAGAGGCAAAGAAGTTGACTGAGCCAATGCATAGAGACACGAGGATACCGGCATCAACGGCGTTGGCGTCCTGGTACTGAATGAGGTCGCTGGCCATCTGGGAACAGAGAGGAACGTCGCAGACCACGGCGGCCTCCTTGGCGACAACCAGGTGGTGGGTCGACGGGTGCATGGTAGCGTGCTCAATTGGGTCAGGACCAGTGTTTCGCAGGTCGTGGTACTTGGGCTCCGGGCTTGGAGGCGGGATGACGCCCAGGTCCCGCTTCTGTAGGGGGAAAGCCATGGCAGAGCTCGATGAGAGCGAGCTGAACAGCATGGTACACAGGGCAACAACACCTAGGGAGACGAGGGCCTTGGCGACTCCGTCAACCGAGATGAATCGGCGCTTAAAACGAGTTTCAATCATTGGATACGATAAAATAACCAAAAAAGGATAGAGAGATAGATTCGTGGCTAGCTGATACTTAAATATAAATTTTCGATTTAGGTATATTGCTCTTATCAATTGAACGAACACACAGACCATTCACGTTGCTGGTATCCACGTTTTACAGTTCACTCAACAGACGCGTCATTGCTAGAGAAATAAATACAGTTCAACTTAGGCATTACAATCGCAATTATTTCGTCGCTCTACGAGGTATGCAAATCTTCAATAGTAGGTAAGTACGTACGTACGTACGGCCTATGGGTAGCATCTATCTGTTTGTTATCGCTTCCTCTTTCCCGTTCAGAGACTGCTCGGTACGGCATGGTGACGAATTTCTGTTAACAATAAAGTTACTAGCCAGAGCTATGACAACAGTTTTCCAGATCGAAGTGATAGTTGTTATCACTTCTCCCTGTGTTTTACTCGCTACGGCATGGTCATAGAACAGCGCTTAATCAAGCTACTAGTCAGAACTGAGGGCAGCAAAAAGATCTAAAAGATTGATTGCGATAGTCTATTCTAGTTACAGTATGCTAATTTGTTTGGAGCTAGCAAACGCAAAGTGTGCTTTGACCTGTGTGACGTCGACATTTGAATTAGGCTAAATTGTTTAGAGCTAGCAAACGCAAAATGTGCTTTGACCTGTATGAAGTCGACATTTGAATTGTGCTAACTTGTTTAGAGCTAGCAAACGCAAAGTGTGCTTTGACTTGTATGAAGTCGACATTTGAATTGGGTTTGCCGACATTTGAACTGGCTCTCCGACATTTGTAACTAATTGGCCGACATTTGTGCCTGGTGGGCCGACTTCGGAAGCGTTTGTTCCGAGGTACCCGGCCCCGAACCTACGTACAATAACTATGCCGAAACTGGCTAATTTCTCCCTGCGACATACGGACTTAGTATGTATTACGCGTACTCCTTTCCCCCCCTTTACACGCGTCTCACACTTTGTCAAGTTAATACGGACCTCAAAGGGCACGCCGAGGACTGACTAGACAAGACCATTCCAAACTCTATTGAAGTTGCCGTACCGCAAAGGGCAAGAAACCAACTTGGGCTGTTCGCTTGCGGGATAACCTCACTTTGTAGGCGTTAGTTTTTTCGTATTCCGTATACCCCGGATATTGCGTAGACAGGCATACGTAAATCTGCATATTACACATATCGCCGTAACGGCTCGGTAATCAGTTCGGAACCGCCGAAAACGATAGAGAGAGGCGGCTACATACGTCTGTGACTGATCGAAAGCCATAATTTAGCCTCGAAACTTACTCTTTACAAGCGTAAAGCGTTTGACTACTCAAGGTTGATGGACGAGAGCAAACTGGGTCTTCTGGGCGGGCCAACTCAGCCCAAGCCTTCCTCGAGGCGGTCCCTTTGCTATCTGATCCTCGTCGTGGCACTGGTGCTTCTCCAGGGTGGTCTTATTACCCTCCAAGTAGGCGATCCCTTCGGCTGGAGGTTCCATAGGCACCATGGTCACCACCACCACCATAATCATCATCATCAGCACAAGCTTAAAGCCCATGGCAACCATGATGGGCGGTTTGCGCGCAATGCGACAATGAGCCCTTCGTTGGACCAACTGACAATCGCTAAGCAGGCCGCTGTAGCTTGTGACGTCCCGCTGTGCTCCGAAATGGGGGTCGATATGATGAAAAACGGCGGCAATGCCATGGATGCCGCACTTACCGTAGCCCTGTGCATTGGCAGTGTCAACTCCTTCTCATCGGGGATTGGGGGAGGCGGCTTTATGACCGTCCGGGCGTCTAACGGTACGGCGGCCGCTATCAACTTCCGCGAGATTGCGCCCGGTCTCGCGCACAAGAACATGTTCAAGAGTGACGAGACTGCCTCTCAGGTGGGAGGCCTTGCTGTAGCAGTTCCTGGCGAGCTGGCTGGACTGTTTGAGGCCCACAGCCGGTTTGGTAAAGTTACCTGGCAGGAGGCGTTTGCGCCCGTCATTGACCTCAATCGGCGCGGGTTTAAAGTCAACTTACTCATTGAGAAGGTCCTAGAGGTTGTGGAGGAGGAATTTGTAGACCGGCCAGAAGAGTGGGGCGATTTCCTGGCCGAAGATGGCTCGCGAGCTAAGAGGCTTGGAGAGACCATTACGCGACACAAGTACGCCAGAACGCTGGAGATAATCGCCCAAAATGGATCTGCCGCAGTCTTCTACGACCCGCAAGGGCCCATTGCGCCCAATCTGGCTGCCGCGAGCCAAAACCGTGGCGGAATCCTGCGAGCGGAGGACTTTGCCCACTACTCGGCGCTTGTTCAGGACCCGCTGATAGCGGAGTTTATGGGCCGAGAAGTCATTACTACGCAGAATCCGACGAGTGGACCGGCCCTTGTTCTTGGACTTAACATCCTCAACGAGGGGTTCGCTGGGCAGCAGACCTTTGGCGAGATAGAGACTCACCGGCTCGTCGAGACCATGAAGTGGATGGGTAGCGCCCGATCACAGCTCGGGGACATTGCAAACAAGCATATCGACCACATTGTCTCGCCCGAATGGGCTAGGACGCTGCGGCGTAAGATTAGCGATAACCACACGCACGAGTGGCAGTACTATAACCCTTCGTACGAATCAGTCTCGACCCACGGAACTTCCCACTTCTCCGTTGTTGACGGCGATGGAATGGCTGTGGCCATGACCACGACGGTGAACTTGCTGTTTGGCTCTCAAATATGCGACCCCGTTACAGGCATTGTTCTCAACAGCGAGATGGACGACTTCTCCATCCCCAACCGGTCCAACTACTTTGGGCTCAAGCCATCCATATACAACTACATAGCTCCCTACAAGCGGCCCCTGAGCTCGACGGTGCCGACTATTGTTGTCAACCAGAAGACAAACGCCGTTGAAATGGTCATTGGAGCTGCCGGCGGCTCCCACATCACTACAGCCGTGCTCGAGGCTATCGTGCGACGTCTCCTGTACGGCCTGCCCATGCTGGAAACAATTGCCTATCCACGCGTCCACCACCAGCTGCTGCCGGACGAGGTCAACATCGAGTACGGTGCTCCGAAGCATGTTGTTGACTCTTTGGTCTCTCGCAACCATTCGGTCGCCATTGGCGATCCGTCCACCGCTATGAATGGCATCTACATTGGCCTCGACGAAATCCACGCCGTCAGCGACTACTGGCGCAAGGGTGGTTCCGCTGCCGGATACTAATTAACTCTTTTACTAACTAACGAACACCTGATTTTAATCAACTATTGAATACTCTGCTGCTTCAATCGTCCCACCCCCCCCATGAACACTCTGTAGATTTCACTTGGGGGCCAGCCCCCAAACCCCCGTAGCTCCGCTTCGCGGAGATTCTTGTAGCAACCAATAACCTCCGCGAAGCGGAGCCCCAGGGGGGTTTGGGGGGACTGGTCCCCCCATAAGTACTCAGCAATAGTAAAGCGTATTCTCCACTGCTTCAATTGACTTGGGGGCCAGCCCCCAAACCCCCGTAGCACCGCTTCGCGGAGATTCTCGCAACAACCAATAGCCTCCGCGAAGCGGAGCCCCAGGGGGGGTTTGGGGGGACTGGTCCCCCATAAGTACTGTAGTAATAAAGCGTATTCTCCGCTGCTTCAAGTTGTTGGCCCCGTAGCGGAGGCATGAGTCCGAGGTCTGCCCGAAGGGGAGCCGCACGCCGCACCGAGCCGCACCCATGTCTCGCGCGCACGCATATTGGTTTTCCCCGAAAATCAAAAAAAATTTCTGAAATTCCAAGTCGTTCCAAGCCGGTGGCTGACAATTATACAACCCGTCGAAAGAACTGTCGAGACTCCTTCTGGGTTTCTGCGAAAACGGAGCTAACATTATACACTAATAGCATAAAATATCATACAAAATGTCGTGGCTATTTGGAGGCAAGAAGCAGGAGGAGACACAGCAGGAGGTGTCGTTTGCATTTGATCCGCGGGAGGCCCAGGACGTGTCGTCGTTCCTGGGGTCCGTGGGCACAGACGCGGCGAAGCTGCACCCTCTGGCGGGGCTGGACCAGGGACTCGAGTACCTGAACCTCGAGGACGAGGGTGTGACGTCGATGCCAGGCGCTCACGGCATTATCCCCATCAAGGACTGGACCGACGATCTCTGTTATGGTACCGGTGCGGTTTACCTGACTGGTCTGGGCATGGGTGGAGCCTACGGGTTGGCTGAGGGCTTGAGGAAGACACAGGACAGCGCTAGCGCGCGACTGCGACTCAACGGTGTGCTTAACGCCGTTACCCGGCGAGGTCCGTTTTTGGGTAACTCTGCGGGTGTTCTGGCGGTAGCTTACAACGGTATCAACTCGACGATTGGCTACTTCCGGGGCGAACACGACTATATCAACTCTCTGGCAGCTGCCGGTATTGCTGGTGCTGCGTTCAAGGCGACCAAGGGCATCCGGCCGATGGCCATTGCGTCTGGTCTTATGATGACTGCGGCTGGTACTTGGTGCGTGATTAAGAAGACCCTGTTCTAATCTTTTTTTATTTTATTTTATTGTCGCGAAGACCTGTAAATATTTATGTATAGTAACGTCCCATTGATTGAGCTTTATCGGTTTATAGAGCCATTAACACAGGTAACATCGGGCTACTGATAGAGATACATTATCCCTTCAGCTATCACGGGTACAAGCTAGTAGCTAGACAATCTCCAAAACAGCGATTAATATGCTGGAGATTGTAAATGGAGAGAGGATTGACAAACGGCTGTTACAAATGGCTGTTACAAACTGTAACAAAGTCTCGTAACAAACTGTAACAAAACTCCCACAGAAATGCCCCTAACCCTCCGCGAAGCGGAGCTACGGGAGCTCGAGGGCTGACCCTCGAACACATTACACTAAAGTGCTAATGGGGGGACCAGTCCCCCCAAACCCCCCTGGGGCTCCGCTTCGCGGAGATCTGGTTGATATGGCAAGAGTTCGGGGGGTTTGGGGGCAGAGCCCCCAACTACGGGAGCTCGAGGGCTGGCCCTCGAAAGCACAATGATTATAAAAGAAACAAAACTCATAATGTCATTATCAATGCTAAAAAATGGTCTAAACCTTCTGAGGGGTAGCTTCAATAGGGTCGCGGTTCACGCCGTTGATGATCTCCCCGAGGTGGACAGGGCCTGTGAACCACTTGCGTGCCGAGACTAGCCAGGCGAAGATGGCTCCTCCGCCAACAATTGCAACACACACAGGAGTGTAATTGAGGGTCTCAGTGGTGACTGGTGTCTGGGGAGGCAGGCAGAACACAATAGTGATGAAGGCCACCCAGCCACAGCACAGCACGGCGACGATCTTGGATGGAATACGCCCGAGATTGAACGGACCCTTCTGGAAGTAATCCGGGAAGATGAGTCCGACCAATACTGGTAGCGAGTAGCTGATGTAGAGGCCAACCGTGGCAATGGAGGTTGCAGCTGAAAACGCTACTGAAGACCCGAGCGAGGGGAGCGCCAGACAGAACGACAGGAGCGCGGCAAGCCACACTGTTCGGACGGGGCTCTGGAACCGCTCGTCAACCTTGGCGAAGAATCGTGGGATACCCCGATCTCGCGAGAAGGCGTACATCATACGCGAGTTACTGGTCAGGCAGAACAACCCGCAATGCCACACACACACGAGGATCAAAGTGAACAGGACAACAGCTCCTTTCTCACCAAACAACTCGAGTAGGATTTGGAGTACTGGCTGTTCGGCCTGGCGAGTCTTCTCAAAGTCCTGGATCGAGAACAATAGGGCCAGAATGACGAAGAAACCAAACACGAAGGAGCAGCCCAGCGACATGATGACGCCAATGGGGGCCGATTTGGCAGCATTAGTCGTTTCCTCGCTCATATGGGCCGACGCATCGAAGCCCGTGATAGTGTACTGGCTGGTGAGGATGCCAATGACCGCTACGTAGGCGGGTGATGCTCTGACGCTCCACCCCAAACCACCATCAGGGCCCGTTGCATCAACAAACTTGCCGAAAACGAAGCTCGCAGGCTGGTGTGTTGGTGCTTTCGCCAGAACAGCAATAGCCAAAGCAGAAATGCCCAGAGAGTGTAGGATAATTGAGCTGTTGTTGAAATATTTGAGAGCTCTTACACCAAAGGTGTTAACGAGTCCATGGGACACGAGGATAGCTGCGTAGATACCGACCGTCTTGGCGGGTGTAGCTACAAAGTCTGGGTTGACGGTAGCGGCCAGGGTGGAGATGAGCTGTGCACAACCAAACGATACGCCCGTAGTGACACCAATCTGGCCCAGCAGGTTGAACCAACCGGTAATCCAGGCTGCGAATGCAGCGTATTTAGGTGGAGAGAGCACAGCAGCCCAATGGTAGGGTCCTCCAGAGGTTGGAACCGAGGAAACAACCTCCGCCATGGCCAGGCCTACTGCGAAGGTGAAAAAATTGACCACGAGCCACCCACATGCGATTACTGCGGGGCCACCGGTGTTGAGTCCGTATGAAAACAGAGTCGTAATGCCTGTGATGACACTGATAAGGGAGAAACTGGCACCAAAGTTCTGAACCCACGTCCACTCTCTTCGGAGTTCTTGCTCGTATCCAAGATGCTCGAGGAGCTCTTGGTCTGTCTTCATCTTAGTAGTTTAATTAATGCCCATAAATGATTTGCTATGATAGATCCCGACTTATAGTACTAAGTCAGAGCAAACGCTAATATGATATTCTAGCCTCATCAATGGCTCATCTGGCCCCGTATATATATGCAAAAGACCCTTTGATAACCTATCTCCACATGCAGCCATCACCATCATCCTGATAAGCTTTGCAGCTTACTCGGCTCCGCATTCCGCGTTGTGAGCAAACCCCTCATCATCAACCCGGAGATGCAAAACCGAAGACAATCTCACAACGTAAACCGCCCGAGAGATCAACGTTGAAAAACTGAAAGATCTACATCTTTCCCCGCCTTCTGGCCATAATTGATGATATCGTCATAGTTAGTTCTGCAGCCCCGTGTAACGTCAGCCGTATACAAACATGCCACCCATATGGTACCACCAACCCAAATAGTACCGTATAATGAATAAGGGGGTAGTTCCATGTGGCCCCATGTAGAAAGTTCTTAAGTCCATGTCCCTCGAGGCTTATCTTCCTGGGGCTCTGCCCCAGACCCCGTAGTTGGGGGGTTCCCCCCCAAACCCCCTTTGGACTCTGTAGAAAGCTAGTAATAAACCGTTTCAAACAAATTTCAGCTAGGCGGTGACTGTGATAGCTGCTTTCTTGAGAGGGGGCTCCTCTACACCCTCTTGGGGACGCTTTCTCGACACCGTGGAGATGTCTCGCTCATACTCGGCGAGGCCTCGATCCATGTCTTCTACAGTCTTGCTGCGTGCGATCGTCTGGTAAACGGGGAGCTTACCCGGGATGACTCTGGCCAGACAGAACTTCACATTGGACGGATGATGCAAGTAGGCCTTAGCCACATCCAAAAACTCACGAGCTACTATGTGCCACGGTTGAAGAGCCTCGCTGAAGCATGAAGCATTGGCTTCAGCCGCACGCGCTACCATGGCCCCATCGACACCAAACTGCTCCACCAGCCGGGGCAGGTCCCATCGCCCCAGGACATCGCCATTGACGTAACAAGCGACACCAGCCGCATGGCAGATCTCGACTACCCGGGGCAGCGCCTCGCGGATAACAGGCTCTCTCGGCCGCATGGGAGTCGTCCTGCAATGCAGGGTCAGCAGGCTGATCCCCGTCTTGACCAGCCTCTCCACAAGTTCATATGTCTTCTCTGGGGTCTCGAGGAGCCGGATCTTGACGCTGATGGGGATATTGTTGGGTGTGCCTACCTGGACCACCAAATTCCGCAGAATGGCCTCCAGCGTATCAGGTTTCTTCAACAGAGCTGCTCCCATGCCGCTGTGAATGGAAAAGTGCTTAGGACACCCGCTATTGACATCAATAGCAGCGACATCGCCAGCTATGATACTCGCCGCCTCAACCGCCAGTTCCGGGGTCGCAGTGCCCATCTGGAAGACAACTTTGCCCCTCTCCTCCTCGCAGGTGCGGAAAACAACCTTGCTAGGGTCACTGGCCTCTACAAAGTCCACCGTTTTGAGGTCACTGTTGACGACCCGCTTGCACCCTACGATCTTCTTATCTATCAGCTCCGGGCCCCAGACGAGATCAGCCCCATATCGTAGCGACAGAAGCCGTGTGGGTAGCTCGCCGACCCGCACCATAGGCGCCAGGACGAGCTTTCCTCCTCGATAGTTGACCATATCTTATCCACCAGACCGTCTAAGATTGAAAAATTATTGGTATTACTCTTCCCCTGGTTTTTTTCTTCTGCGCGTACATATCGGTCCGTGATGCCATGTTCACCATCGGACTAAACCGCTGAGCCGCATGCGGCTCCCACTTTTCTTCCGCTACCTGGTAAACTGTAGTACTTGTAATGGAGTCTATTCGAGGGCCAGCCCTCGAGCTCCCGTAGTAGGGGGCTCCGCCCCCAAACCCCCGAACTCTTCATCAGATCAACCAGACCTCCGCGCAGCGGAGCCCCAGGGGGGTTTGGGGGGACTGGTCCCCCCATGAACACTGTAGAATTCACTTGGGGGCCCCCAAATCCACGTAGCTCCGCGATCTTGTAGCATACATTCTATTGAAATACACACAGTTATCTCCGCGAAGCGGAGCCCCAGGGGGGTTTGGGGGGACTGGTCCCCCCAAGGAACACTTCGCTGCTTCAATTGTCTTGGCCCCAAACCCCCGTAGCTCCGCTTCGCGGAGGGATTCATTGGTTCAATTGTAGCTCAAATGTGCATAAGAGAATTCCAGTATACGTGAGCCCATTTGACGAATTGTACTGCTAGTAGCATATGGAGTGTCAAATGTGGCATAAAGGTACAAATTAGCGTGCTAGTTACGGTTAAACGCATATACAAGCGTACAGTATGGCTGTCTGCATTACAGCAAGTGGCCTGAGGCGGGTTGGTAGAGGTAGGGATGAGCGCGCGCGAAGCGCACAGTTCAAGGGCATGCTTCTGTAGGGCGAAAACGGCACAGAATCCAGCCACGTATACGGGCCTAAATGGTGATAGCGTTGAGCTGATAAGGTATTGCAGTGTTTCTATTTATATGACGAGTAACCCGAAATAGTGACGTACGGGGAATATTCTCATTGGCTCGGAGACTAATTACATAAGTGGACGCGTTTGGCAATATTATATGTAATGCGGTAGACGACGCCCACAGCAGGTGTTATGAAAATGGCAATGGCCCACAGACCTTCGGAACGCTGTTCCTTAAATCCCGTAACAGACCGGCAAGGGTGCTTGTCACCTTACCCTATCTATTGCTTGGCAACGGAACTTGAATGTTAACTCCAGGACGAGAACTCTACGGCAAATGATAATTTTTTTTTGTTGCTATAGCTTTGGCAACCGGCTTGAACTCCGGGACTTGAGCTCCATATGGTTAAGCTCCGTTGAATTGTCCGGGGTGCGATAACGCTTATAGAGCAGTACGGCAGAACCGTGGGATTTCTATAGTGGGTCGTGATATTCTGCATGCAGACGCCTGGTAGTACACTTTGCTTAGCTGTATACAGGTATCCAATACAGTACAGCTAAGTACGCTGCACAGCATACCAATATTATTGTCCCTTGTCAAGCTATATCATCAAGCCATAGTTGCCCAACATATTGTAGGACAAGTGGTTGCCCCAGCATAGTGATAATCACTGAAAAGTATAATTGCGTAGTTAAGCGGAACAAATGCCCCGGAATTAGTAATAAATTTAACACTTAGGGTGAGTACTGTCTCGCTTCTGGCCAATTAGACAGATGCCAAGCGTAACTGGGCAATTTGCCGAAACCGAGCAAGTGGTCCTCCGAAAACGCTGGCCCAAAAGGAAGCAGGGTTGGAGGCTGAATGAGATTTTGTGTCGGATCTCAGAGACAGCAGTTACCAAGCTTAGCCAAAAAAGTGTCGCGGAATTGTCTTAGCAGTGACAGCCAACAGCCAACGGCTTTTTCTGCGACGGAGGGCGAATTACCAATTGATAAAAAAAAAGCAGCCTCCAGGGAATTTGAATGGTTATTCTACAAGGTTTCCAGGCTTGGCGCATTATCTATGGGATCTATAGTAGGTGCCTAGGTAGGTATATCAGGTATGGAGGTAGGTGCAACTCGATAAGACCTCTACCATCAGAGTGAGGGCTTTAATCAGTAGTCTTATTCGACCCCAGGGTATCAAAAAGACGGCTAAATGCAAGAAATGACAGTACCAAAAGGTTCAGAATATGGGTAAATACAAGAAATATAAGGGTATCAAAAGCTTCAGAAGACAGGTAAATACAAGAAATATGAGAGTATCAAAACAAGCTTCAGAATACAGGTAAATACAAGAAATTTGAGAGTATCAAAACAAACTTCAGAATACAGGTAAATACAAGATATAAATACAAGATATATGAGGGTACTCAAAGCTTCAGAATGCAGCTAAATACAAGATATTCGGCAGAGAATAGCAAGTTTTTAGTTCATAAACATGTCTTTTTGTTACGTATAAACAAGAATAAATAGCTTCACACGAAGCATCATAAACGTCGTTAGAAAATAAATAGAAATCGGACCCAGTGGTCCGATTATTCGTAGGTGTCGTTAAAAAAAAAGGAATCAAATGTACCAGCTGCCGACCTTAATCTCTCGCACGTAGTCGTCAGCCGATACCTTCTCCAAAATATGCATGGCCATCTCATCAGCTCGAGCAGTCGCTTCTTCGTCCTCTTCTACAATTTTTGGCTGCTTGTCGACACTCGAGTGGTGCCGGTGATGTCCCTTATTAATAGCATTAATAGAGCCGTCCTCGTTGGTAACAAAATAAGGCTCGTCGACGCTCAATGCAGGTGAGGTATTATTAGTTGCTGGAGTGTGGCCTGAGTATATTGACGAAGCTGCAGTGCTCTGTCGCGAAATGGGGTTCGAGAAATCCAGTGCTTCTTTCCGTGTAACCGGCGGAGTCAATGGTGTAGTGGGCTGAGAGCAGTTATTCGACGAACTCAGCGATGAAGCGTCGTAGTCGTTCTCCTCGCTGCTGTTGTTCTCTACAGTCTGTTCAAACGATATCGAGTAAAAGTAGTCCCCGTTCTGGTCTGTGCCGTTCTCTCTCGCCCGGCCGAGAGGGGACAGCTTTTGGAACTTCTTCGTTAATGATCGCCCAATTGCCATGTCGAAGTTCACCAATAATAATAATAAGCACTTAACCACCTAAAGGCACGGCAGTGGGGGTATGTATATGTGTGTGTGGGTGGGAAAAAATGCATCCGGGGGGGACCACTAGTATTTATGTCCTTCATAGACACTGGGACCGGGTTTTTTCTCTCCAGTTCTACGTGATATCGTAGTTATGACTCGTTTGAACTACTGTAGTCTGGCTCTCTCGCTCCTGGTGTGCGTACGTTTATCGAATCTCAACCCCCTCCTCCTCCTCATCGAGAAACGCTTGTCTCACGATTTCTTTTTTTTGAAAAAAATTTTTGTTTTGTTTTGTTTTGGTTTCTTTTCCTCCCAATTTCCGCCGCGTGCGCTGGCACTACGGCATGGACCTTCTGACCAACTGCACATGTAAGCGGCCCGGCAATGCGCTGTATTGCAAATGCTGTGTGGCGAGCCGGTGGACGACGGACGGAAGCTCAGCGACCGCGTGCTGAAAAGCACAACTATCCATAACAGACGCCTAGCATGGCATGAGCATGCCATTGCCAGTCTGCGTAAGCGCATGCTACGCAAGTCGCGAACCTCCTTCTCCCCTCGGTACGACGTTGGATGGACACCTTGCACCCGCAATACATTATTGCACTCCGTGCGGGTTGGTGTTATGTGTGGGTTGTGATCAAAGTGGTATATTTGCCACTATGAGCGCTACGGAAGCTCGCGCACGCAGGTGCGGCTTTATTTATCCGTGCTACCGTATCGAGAAAGCACTGGCCCTCGGTACACTTGCCGGATATAGGCATGTGGGCCCTCCCCTCCCCCATCTTCGGCACGGAGTTCCGGAACTCGATCCGGTGCCAATGGGCCAATGCATAGGCCAGAAAAACGGGGAATTGTAGCATAATTGGGCGACAAAAAATGGAGACTAGGCCGGAGGCGGATGAGGGCTTTTTTTTTGTTACGCCTTCCGGGTTGCTGCTTTTGCAACCATGGTGATGGGCTGCAATGAGTTCCCTGTATAGCCAACAGCATTATACAGCTGCCTGCCATCGATCGGAGGACATAATGCGTGCGCACGCGGGCGGGGGCTACCGATGCACGCCTTTCCCAGCTGGACCCGCATATGATGGACTCCGATCGCCCCAGTACGGAACTGACGTGGATGGGCGCCACTCCTGCAACGTCCCCATCGCAGGACCGTTAAAGTGGCCCATTTATGTTCCACCCGATGTGACTGAAGCCTGGGCGCTCTTTTTTTTGGACTGCCCTATGTAGTATAATAACCAAGAAAGGGAACTTTATCGTATCGTTCGTACGATTACCCTATATCGGTTGCGTTTAGATACCCACACGGCAGCAGTGGTGGGGGAGAAACGTCGACACCGCCGGTAGCTGTCCGCGATCGGCGATTGCCTGCGGTGTCGAAAACTGGACAGCTGCTTCGACATTGGGTGAACTTTAGCCTCCTAAAGGAGGGTAGGGGCCTGTGTGTCTCGTTATCGTGTTTATGTTATTGCAGCAGGGGTTTGTGACACTGCGTAGGGGACGGCTTGTGCTGTAACAACCAATTGTAACACACTTCCTGTTATCTTTTCGAGGGCCAGCCCTCGAGCTCCCGTAGCTCCGCTTCGCGGAGAAACTGTAGATGTGTTATTCAATTTAAGCAGTACAAATTACTGGCCAATTGAGGTACCTCTGTTCAGCTCTAGCATAGGATTTGTTGTACCCCCCAACTGTAACGAGCGAAGCATGGCTGCTCTGCTTCGCGGAAAGTCCAGTTAGAATAGCACGTACAAGAATTCAACAAAGATGTTACAAACATTATGCAATTACTGTAATGTGTATAGATTATGGGCTTCCGGAACCTATCTCTGGTCATAAATTTTAAGCGGGAGTTTGTTACAGGTGTTTGTAACACACTGTTACGCTGTTGCAAAAAACTCCCAACAAATGGCAAATTCTTGTTCCTCGAGGCTCCCAAAAACAAATCACGTAGGGGAATAATGTTACCGGTACAAATGTGTTAAACGCTTACTTATAACCTGCGGTTCGCACTTTAGCGTTCCCGAGAGCTTCTAGCTTAATAGGCAAATGGTACTGGGGGAGTTTTCCGAAATAAGCGAAATTTCAGTTAGCACCGTAGATATATCTGGGTTCTACTGTCTATTGCATTCCAATTGATTGTACTACGGATTAGTAACACGTTACCAGTAATCGGTTGATATCGGGTAATTGCCTTGGCCAGTACTCCCTCGTAGTGAAGGACTGCACCAGTTCTTTAGCTGAAATTACCCGAACGAGATTCTAGGAGGGCAGTATTACCCATAAGATACGCCAAGAACGACTTTGAGACACAAATGCGTGCATTACAGCCAGCTGCTACTACTGTACTGTAGTTTGGGGCCCCACTGCCTTGGAACTACCAGGTACCAGGTACAATTTCAAATAGTATCCACTACCCAGGTAGTAGTAATGATACAGTGGTAGTAAGTAATAGAGAGTAGTCTCAGAGAACATAACCATAGTAGTTCATTGAATTGACCCAAGGGGGCTATCTCAACAATATGAATGCCGTAGTGCGGATTGCCACTATTGTCTTCTAATTGTCAGGTGTTCTCCGCAGTATTCTCTATATGGTGCTACCGTACCACCTAGGTGCTATAATTTCAAATCCAACAACCATGCTAACATGTTATCATGCTGTCATACTATCACAAAGACAAAACACACAAAAAGCACTAGCATACTGATCGGATGACCTCCGCGAAGCGGAGCTATGGGGGTTTGGGGGCTGGCCCCCAAGTGAATTGAAATAGTAACGTGAAGAAGCATCAATTGGAAAGAAAAATAATAATACACATGCGCTAGTAAATCTAATACAGTTATACAATGGCCAAGCCAACGAGGGCGAGCAAGGAGAGGAGGGTGCCGGCGACTGGAGTTGTGGAGCCGGCGCCGCCGTGGTGAGTAGAAGTAGAGGTGGAGGTGGAAGTAGAAGTGGGGGTTGAGGAGGTGATAACGGATGTCTCGATACCGGTGGCGGAGATGGTGCCTGTGGCATGGGAGAAGACAGCAGTGGAGTCGGTGTGGACCTGGATGGCGGTGGCGAAGGCGGTGGAGGAGTAGCCAGAAGCCTTGGTGGCACTGGGGACAGAGCTCTTGATGACCTCAATGTTGGAGGAGGAGGAATCGAAGTTGGTGTTGGCGAGGGAGATCTCGAGGTTCTCGAGGTCGTACACGACATAGGCGGAGCGCAGGAACGAGTCGCCCAGGATGATCTCGTCGTCGGAGGGGCTC
The DNA here is from genome assembly GCF_965637985.1 of Blastobotrys vanleenenianus. Taxonomy (NCBI): domain Eukaryota; kingdom Fungi; phylum Ascomycota; class Dipodascomycetes; order Dipodascales; family Trichomonascaceae; genus Blastobotrys; species Blastobotrys vanleenenianus. Next base: position 336,450 of record NW_027481885.1, on the reverse strand, counting down.
AGAGCCAACGCGCACGCGCTCTGGCCATTGTCGAAGGTGGCTGGGTTGCCATTGGAGTCGGTGAGCGACATGAACAGCTGCTTTAGTGGTACCTTGACGGAAGCGCCGTTGAAGTTGTAAGTGAGCGCACCGGAGGCGTTTCCGTCGGAACAGGGGGCCACAAACATGCCCAGAGACGACGAGTATTGGGCCCCGATGGAGTAGGCGATAGAGGTGACCACCTGGGTGGGCAGGAAGGTCAGGGTGGTGCCGGAATCGAGCAAGGCCGGGATGTTGGACTGCATGATGGTCGCGGTGTTTCCCTTGGAGTCGGTCAGCGAGATCTGGCTCAACATGACGGTGAACTCAATTGGGGAGGAGACACCTTGGACATTGTTGACCAGGGGCACTGTCACCAAGTTTCCAGTGTATTTATCGTGATCTACGCCACCAAACAGGATGTTGCCCGTCTTAGCGTCAATGTCGTTGAGATAGAGCGAGTATGCGACCCATTCAATGTCTCCCTGGCTTTTCAGGAGCACCGGAACGTTGGAGTAGGTGTAACCGCCGCTACTGGATTGGGCTGTGGAACCGACGTTAGTCGATTCGAGCCCGGTGAGCCCGACACCAAACACGTTCTGTGACGAATTGGCCTCCATACCAATGCCTATCGACACGGAATTGATCGTAGTCGATCCAAACGTCAGCTTGTCGGTTCCCCATTTGCCCTGGGCGAAGGTAAAGTCACCATATTGGATGAAGAACTCGCTGGAGGTGTTCATTTTGAAGGTCGTAGAATCGTTGTAGTTGAATGTGCCCGACTGTGAGCAGTCGATTTGGGTCGACTGAGGTGTCAGACGGCTTGGGTTCTTAGCACAGTATGGGTTGTTCGACGCCAGAACCCACAGGTCCGAGGAGCCCGTGTCAATGAGGCAACTCAGGTTCTGGGACGGGGTACCGACATCGATATCGATCGAGTAGTATGTGAACTGGTTGTCCAGCGTCACCTGGAGGGTGTCGTCACGCTTGGTGAACTGCCTCAGCCGTTCATATCTTGGGTTTGGGTGGTTATCGGTGGAATGGCCTTGGATAGGCATAGCGACAAAGCCCTGGGACAGGGAAGCGACATTCTTGGCTGCGACTTCACCGGCAAGCAGCACTGCGGCCAGTCCTTGGATCAGAACCGACTTCATTCTTCCTTTGTTCGAGGGTGGACAAAGACTTATGCCAAAAACCTCGGGGGGCACCTCGTGTATTTTTATAACCTTTCCCTGCCGAGAGACACTTTTATATGCGCGTTGAACGCGGTGAATGCGGATTAAGGCGCAGCCTTTTCCTTTGCTCACCTCCGCCCCCCCCTAATACGCCGTAGGTCCTGTGTCAGCGCCGCACTCTGATCCAGTGGCTGAGGGGGGGGAGTGTGACCGTATTTTTGCGTCGGGGGCGCCTGGGCTTGTTCCACCGACTGTCTTCTCTTTTGACTGACCGTCGTAGTCCGGTCTTCCTTGGAGGCTCGTCTATCCTCGGTACCTCTCGTTTCCCGTCTTTTGGCGATGGTTGGCCCCCTTAATCATAGCATTGTTTATGACGGAACTCCGCGTTATGCATATAAGCGGGTTTGCCAAGACTTTTTGTCGACAGGTACCGGCTTTTAATCTCCCAGGGTTATTCAACGATTCCCCGCTCTAAAAACCCCCGGAAAAAAAGCCTATTGGCGTTGGTCCTTTTTTTCTTTCTCTGGGGTCTGGAATTACCTCTGTGGCGCGGGCAGGGCTATGGCGAGCCGTCCATCGCGCGGCTTAAGTGACTCGTGAGACCTGCAGGTGGCGCTCCCGACGGATCGTCCCCCTGCAGTGGGGAAAAATTGCCGACAATATTAAACCGTCCCTGACATCATTCTACCTACTTTGACAGGCGTTGATGTTTTGCAACCCCCGTTATTGGAGTTACGTCCCCCAAATATGGCCACACATAGTGGACATATTATGCGCCTGACTGGCGGATAACCCGGCGCTTTGCGTCGGGCTTTTCATGCATGCAATCCTCATTTTTTTTTCTATGCGGCTGTACGGCGCTACCATGAAAAGTTTACCTTCAATTGGCCCAAAGCCCCATGAATACTCGGTAGCTTCGGTTATCTTGCCCAAACCCCCCGTGGCTCCGCTTCGCGGAGGGTATGCAGTCCTCATTTTCGTCTTCAAGCGAGCTTACGCGGCCCTACGGCGCTACCATGAAAAGTTTACCTTCAATTGGCCAATCGCGGAAGCAATGGGGCGGTGAATACTTGATAGCTTCGGTTTCCTTGGGGGCCAGCCCCCAAACCCCCGTGGCTCCGCTTCGCGGAGGGTATGCAGTCCTCATTTTCGTCTTTCGGCCAGTTTATGTCGCCCAATAACTTCAATTGTGTAATCCATCAGTTCTTGCACGATCTAGAAGGGCGGATCTTAAAGTTCCAGATGCAAAAGATTTAGCCACATGTTCTCCCATCGGTTGTGTCCCACTATTACTACGATAATTGAGTAACATAGGGCCACAGGCTCATTCAATGGCAGCCAGATCGCTTCAGATTGACTCGTTGATGAGCCGCCGAGGTCTTTTTTCATTCTGTGCTGACTGTTTTGACTTTCGAGGGCGGGTGCTCCCGTAGCTCCGCTGCACGGAGATCTTCAATGTTAATCTCGTATGATGCGGAACGTCTTCACAATTAAACCCTTGCCCGTATTATTCGACTCAATGTTCTCGAATTTCGGTATTTGAAACCTCGTTTACGAGATAGTCCGCTCTCTAGACTTTAATTATTTCAGATCACTAGGTGATTTAACGATAGCCATCGATCTCCGATGCTCCGCTTCGCGGGAATGGCTCCTAACTAAAAAAATAGTTCCGGTTTGACTCTTCAATGCCAATTGCTATCGACGATTACCCACCAAAGAGTCCAGGGTAGACCTTTTTGCACAGTTACAGCCATTTTAATACCGGTAGATCATTGTAATAAATGAAAATATTCAAAAAAAAAGAGGATCATTACAATGTGAACACTGGTACCATGGGCAACACTCACTCCTTCGGTACCATATGTTGCTTGTAGTCTCAGAGCTTCCAAAGGGATGGAGCATTGCGCAACACTACGCGAGCATACCGTTGATGAAGTTCCATTGCCTTAGTAGGACAGCTCAAGGCATTGTAGTATCATAACGCATGATTATTTGTTAAAAGGTGATACCGTAATCATGCTGAGATTGAGAAAATCCTTTATGTAACTAATTTTGAGAACGGAAAGGATGGAAAATGCCGCATCGTAACGAATTGGATGAGCCTCTTAGAGGTGTTCAGTCTATTAAACCTCTTCCCGATTGGTATTATTACTCGAGGCGTTTCTCACAAATACGATCGATCACTCGCTATTTAATAATATATTACTACTATCGGCACGATCGATACTGCGCATGTCTTCTATAAAGAGGTTTGTTGGTAGAGCTCCGATGGCGCACAGGCCAAGTGCTGTCCAATTGAAGTATTCCCCGATCCGGTATTCCCTTCGCCTACCTACTAATGGCATCTCTCCATCCAGCATATTTTCAAGAAGCGAACAAACCCAAAGAACTCTGGGTCGTTTCTTGACAGGCTGCCATATATGCATTTTGCATGTAGCCTGCCTGCAATAGGTCATGCATGTCTTACACTTCCCCTAGCGGTTTAGCGCGAGCCGCACGGTACCTTCACGCCGACATGAGAAAGAAAGAGACAAAGAAGAGCCCAAAATGCCCCCCAGGCAGCTCGCTGGAATGGTCTCGCTGGAATGGTTACGAGACACGAGAGTGAAGCGGTTAAGAAGATACGAGGACCCCACCCCCAAAGCGTGAACACAAAAGACACCGTCTCGTTCGTCGCGAAAATAACCGGCGGAACGAGCGGAGGGCACGTTTGTTTGCTACACCATATAGCTAAGAAGACCTAAGCATTAGGTAATTGAGACACAACAGCAGGACTCCGTCCCTGTCATATATATATACACTATACTTGAGCACTTGAAGAAGCCTGTTGAATACATATCGAAGAGCTCTTCTCCGCTGAATTAGAACCAAGTAATAAAAATGGCGGTAGCTTCTTCAAACGCAATGCGAACGAGCAAGCGCGCCGTATACAGTCGAACCGGCTGTCAACATTGTAAACAAGTGCGCCAGAAGTGCGATGAAAAAAAGCCTTCGTGTAGCGCATGTCTTCATCAGCATCGAGAATGCGTCTATGAGCAGAACATTGTAATGTGGACGCCGGACCGGCTCAAAAGAAAGACCCCCAAGCGCATGTTTGGGGCCTCGACCTCGTCGCGAAGCCGGTTCCTGGCTCCGCCTCCCCGAACCGACCTGGGGGGCGGAGGGTTCCTTTACAGTCCTTCCAGGGGAGTCTCGAGTGCCGTGAACAGCCCCGGGATAAGCGCTGTAAACAGTGTGTCCAACAGCCCCAACAGCTCGTCTGTGGCCCTGCCATTTGCTCATTCGAGCCCGGCGTCTTTCAGAGATGAATCGTCCATATCATCCGAGGACTTCCTGAATCAGCAGCAAAACTACAATTGGGGCATCTCACCGCAGCTAGAGGGGCAGGATGTCGATTTCAATATATTCGACCTCAGCCCCGACGCCGCAGTAGTGGGCAACTTGTCACTGGATCTCCCCTCGCCCGCCCACTCCGACATACTGTCGCCAGTATCGGACGAGGTCCTCTTCAAAGTGCCTCAGTGGACCGACATGGCCTCTGTAGACGAGTGGTCTCGCGTCATGCGCGCGTACCGCCCTTCGTCCTTCACAACGGAACAAGACCTCCAGCGGTTCCTGCAGGTGACGTTCCTGCGTACTAAATGCACCTTCAACTATCCGCTTGCCAATGATGACAAAAATCCACTGTGGGAGCTCATTGCCGAGGAGATTGACAGGTTCGACTTTTTGAAGTTCGCCGTGCTAACGGTGTCGTCAAATGTGCTTGAGATATTCTGCAAATGCGACGACTGGATGCCGTATCGTAAGAAGTATATGGACTTGTGCATGCAGAGCCTTATCATGAAGATCGCCTCATATCGCGAAAATGACGAAATCATAGCGCTGCTAGCGACGGTGATGATACTTTATTCGGACCGCTCAGCGACATCATCCAATAAATGGCGGCTTCATCTCAAGGGTGGGCTCGAACTGCTCAAAGCTGCGTCCCAGTCGGCCATACGGAACCCGCTGTTTGCGACACTAAGAACATGGTTCGCCGTGGCCGAGACATACGCATGGATGTCGTCGCCCGGCGGTGGCACCATTGATTCCAACGATACAGCACTTCTTGACGATTCGGCGTTTGCGCACACCGTAGATGGACTAGTAGTGGATGGATACAACACTTTCCGCGGGTACTCTCAGCAGCTGGTGCCCTTCTTCTCTAAGGCTGCTGCTAAGATCGTCCAGCGTAAGTACTGCTCAATGGTGTACGACGACGAGGAAGAAGAAGTTCTAGCGGCTCTCCGCGAGATCGAGCGGCTCGAGTCGCAGCAGTTTCCCTATTTAGCTGTGGACACAAACCGCAATAGCGAGAGCATCAAGCTGTGCATGTGGTACTCACATAGGATTCATTGTTGCAGTTTACGGCTGTTTTACATGGTCAAGCTGCTGGGATGGAAGTTGTCTGATAGTAGAGTGCAGTCTTTGACCAAGCGCACATTGCAGTTGATCCAGGAGATGCCGATGCAGCAGGCTCTGGGAATATCTGTGCACTGGCCGACGTTCATGGCTGGGCGATGCAGCATTACGATTAGCGACCGCGCCGCGGCCGAATCAGCACTCAATCAGATGATCGCTATCGGGCTGTTTGTCGCAAGGAACTCGCTTCACAGGCTGCATAGCTACTGGGATAAGTATGACGACGGTGAATTGGATATAGAGGCCGACGATATGGACTCCACTGCTTATTAATTCGAACTGCGTAAGTTACAGTACCAAGAAAAAGAGAGCAGATGGTTACCAATGATCAACGAACTAAAAAGATGATTACATATAGTATCTGTGTTGCGGAAAGAAGTTTCTGCCGCTGATGTAACGAGATATAGAAGTTTTCAATTAGGGTGACTCGCACTAAATCATTCTAATGATGGTAATAATTAATTGTGTTATACTGACAGATCAACTGATATAGGATTGACAAGCCAAACAGACTTGTAGCTGGTTAATATCAATGGGCCATAATGGTTGATGTAAATTTCATATTAAGGACGTTTGATCGTCTTGCCATATCGTGTAATGCGAAAATTGATACATCAAATAGATTGAATTTGTGGATTGTGATTGCACGGGCTATACAAATTTGAGTAAATGGGCTGTTATTTCTTTATCTGATCGGATGTACCTGACCAATTAACACAGGTTGAGATCAGAGCCCGCGCGCCGCGGCTGTAACAACCTCCCAGTAACACTGTTACAACCTTCCTGTCAAACGTTACAAAGCCATCCCTCCCCGGGGTGTAACAACTGCTGTAACAAGCAGCAGCTGTACTAAGAAACGATGGAAACCAAGATGTGACCAACGTAGTACATATGGAGTTGGCATAATAACTTCCACGAGAGCAGGAGCTGGAATGTCATATTAGTTGATTCAGTGAACCACTTGGTCAAGCAAAATATTGGAAAACATCGAGATTGGTTTAACGGAACTGAACGACATTGCAGTGGCTACTATCACTGAAGCACGCAGCACTTGTTCTACCCAGAAACTTGAGGAATCCAATTAGCTCCAGGTTTCTCTGCGAAGCAGAGCTACGGGGGGTCTGGGGGGCTGGCCCCCCAGGAAGGCATTCGCCGCACTTTCTGCGGCTACACCCGCCGCACGCCGATCAGCCAATCACAGCGTTCCCAATTGAAATTATAGGTCATCGGGCTCAGATGTACGCGTGCCCTGGGCGTAAATCGTGGGCCGAAAAATTTCCCAAAAAAAAAAAATGGCAAGGCGACACCAAAACCTCATTTGAAACGGAGAAGAAAAATCTTTCAATTCGACCTACGAGAGGGTGCAAAAGATGAGTGACAAGAACACTCGAGTTGCTATTGTCAATGCGGACAAGTGCAAGCCGAAGAAGTGCCGACAGGAGTGCAAGAAGTCGTGTCCCGTCGTGAGGACAGGCAAGCTCTGCATCGAGGTGACTCCGGCGTCCAAGATCGCCTTCATCTCGGAGACGCTATGTATCGGATGCGGTATCTGCCCCAAGAAGTGCCCGTTCGGCGCGATCCACATTATCAACCTGCCGACCAATTTGGACTCGGAGGTGACCCACCGTTACTCGGCGAACTCGTTCAAGCTGCATCGTCTGCCGATGCCACGACCGGGCCAGGTGCTGGGTCTCGTGGGAACCAACGGTATTGGCAAGTCTACAGCCCTTAAGATCCTGGCGGGTAACCAGAAGCCGAACCTGGGTCGATACGACGACCCGCCAACCTGGCAGGACATTTTGGTGTACTTCCGGGGCTCTGAGCTGCAGAACTACTTCACGCGAGTCCTGGAGGAGAATATCAAGGCCATTATTAAGCCACAGTACGTGGACAACATCCCCAAGGCCATCAAGGGCCCCAAGAACAAGGTCCATGAGCTTTTGGCTGGTAAGGGCGACCGAAAGGACGTGTTTGACAGCATTATTGATACTCTGCAGCTGCGGCACGTTATGAAGCGAGAGGTGGCCCAGTTGTCTGGTGGTGAGCTGCAGCGATTTGCTATTGGCATGACCTGCGTCCAGAAGGCCGATGTGTACATGTTTGACGAGCCATCGTCGTATCTCGATGTCAAGCAGCGACTTCACGCCGCTAACATGATCCGACAGCTGCTGCACGATACCAACTACGTCATTGTTGTTGAGCACGATTTGTCGGTTCTTGACTACTTGTCCGACTACGTGTGCATTCTGTACGGCATGCCGTCGGTGTACGGTGTCGTCACGCTGCCGTCCTCGGTGCGAGAGGGTATCAACATCTTCCTCGATGGTAACATTCCAAGTGAGAACCTGCGATTCCGAACCGAGTCTCTGCAGTTCCGACTGGCTGATGCCAATGATTTGGTGCCAATTGACCAGTCGCGATCGTTCAAGTACCCCGACATGCGAAAGACCATGGGCGACTTCAAGTTGCACATCAAGGCCGGTGACTTCACCGATTCGGAGATTGTCGTCATGATGGGCGAGAACGGTACCGGTAAGACCACTTTCTGCCGACTTTTGGCTGGTAACTTAACTCCGGACGAGGGTACTGCTGCTCCAAAGCTCAACGTTTCCATGAAGCCGCAGAAGATCGCGCCCAAGTTCCCGGGTACCGTGCGACAGCTGTTCTTCAAGAAGATCCGAGCCGCTTTCTTGCACCCGCAGTTCAACACGGACGTTCTCAAGCCGCTCAAGATTGAGGACATTATTGACCAGGAGGTGCTGCATCTGTCTGGTGGTGAGTTGCAGCGAGTTGCCATCACGCTGGCGCTTGGTGTTCCGGCTGATATTTACGTTATCGACGAGCCATCGGCATACCTCGACTCTGAGCAGCGAATTATTTGTTCCAAGGTCATTCGACGGTTCATTTTGCATGCCAAGAAGACTGCTTTCGTTGTCGAGCACGATTTCATCATGGCCACTTACTTGGCTGATCGTGTCATTGTCTTTGAGGGCGAGCCGTCTGTCAACTCGTATGCTAACACCCCAGAATCCCTTCTCACTGGTTGCAACAAGTTCCTCAAGAACCTTAACGTTACCTTCCGACGAGATCCTGTTTCTTTCCGACCGCGAATCAACAAGCTCAACTCGCAGATGGACCAGGAGCAGAAGTCTTCTGGCAACTACTTCTTCCTCGACACTGTTGAGGCTTAAGATTCAGCGCTTTTTGTTGAGAGGTTTATCTCTTCAGCACTGTTGAGGGTTTGAAAAAGTTATTGTATTTTGAATGATTTGTCACGAAACTGGACTGATTTGTGAAGCGAATCGAACTAATGGTTGTATAATGCCGCACACCCCCCGGAGGGGCGGCACATGGTAATAGATTGATACCGGTAATACAAAAGTCGATGCGAACCTATCTGTGTCAAGCGGGTATTCAGCTAAGAATTGTTCACCCATGATGAGGGTGTTTTTCAGTAGAAAATTTTGGTATATTTGCACCTATTTAGTCCATTATACATCGCATGACTTGTGCGTCTTCTTAAGATCATAATTCGTGATAGAAGCCAATTTTTTAGGCATGAAGAGATGCTAACTCAATAATCTCCGCGAAGCGGAGCCACAGGGGGGTTTGGGGGGATCAGTCCCCCCATTAGTACTGTAATAAAGTGTACATACCCCTTCAATTGACTTGGAGGCCAGCCCCCATAGCTCCGCTTCGCGGAGATTCTTGCAGCAATCAGTGAAATTATTATGTTCAGCCATGAATAGATATTTAGAACACTTTACTAGATAAATCAGTACAGGGTGTAAAAATTAAATTGCTCAGCCACGAAACGGATCATATTAGCCAAAAGCACTTCGGTAGATCCAGGATGGATATTACACCGTATTTCCGTCCCAGCTACCGGTTTTCGACTATGCATAATATTACCATATTACCACGTCTGTCTTTAAGATACAAATCTAGCTTTAGATATAAAGAAGGTGAAGTCAGCTAAAACGCTTACGCTTTGGTACGGCCAGCTATCTGGTAATCCATTATACATCTTATTACCTGTTCTTAAGATCATAAATCATTACAAAAATCCAAAAAAGATTGTCAATTGTATTTCTCTTTCCAGATCCAACTGTTGCCACTTCCATTTGACCAGCTCTCAGCCTTTCAGCCTTGCGGTAGTACTGAAAAAAGACCATTAATTGTACTTCTCTTTCCAGATTTAGCTGTTGCAAATTTCAATCCGGCCTACTTTTTCAACCAGTAGTGCTCTAAAAAGACCAATAATTGGTTGTCATTCCAGATCCAGCTGTTGCAAATTTCAATTCGGCCAGCTTTTTGAGCCTTACGGTAGTACTGAAGACCGTTTTTAGTGGTACTTCTCTTACCAGATCCGGCTGTTGCCAGATTTCCCTTCGGTCAGCTCTTTGAAAAGAGACCATTAGTTATACTTGTCCTTCCAGATCCAGCTGTTGCCAACCTCCGTTCGGCCAGCCTTTTCAGCTTTCCGATAGTACTGAGCAGCCTTATGCTTACTCTTTTTTTGTATGCCAAACCCAGTCAAGTAGCACCACGCCGTCTCCACCATGGCGTCTGGATCGCCCATTTGGGCTGCCGTCTCATAGTACGTCTTCGCGGCTACTGGGTCCTGTACGCACCCCCAACCATACCGGAAGCAATTGCCCAGCTCATAAATGGCCAGCTTAAGCTCGCCCTTTGCCAGACCCCTGCCCCCGGCCTGCTCACTGACCTGATCTAGCAGCGCGCTGTTGGAAGCGGCCATGCGAAGGTATTTGAACCCTTCAGCCTCGTCTTTGTTGCACCCCCAGCCATGCCTTAGCGACAGCCCCAAAAGAACCTGGGCCAGTGGATGGTTAGTATCGTTAGGATCAGCCAGCACCTTGAATCGCTCTGTGGCCTCCTCCAGCTTGCCTCCTTCATGAAAATCAATGGCCTCCTGCATCTGTTCGTCGACCTTCTTCGAGAGCAGATTCTGGGTAGACGGAGAGCGGTACGGAGCCGACTCTTGCCCCGGAGACCTGAGCGCTAGGATCTCTGCTCTCTTCTCCCATTCTTCAGGGTTTTCACTTTGAATTGATAAACTATCCAGCGAAAGCGGACTGTCGTTAAACTCACTGGGTACGTAAGCTGAGGTTCTAACGTCTCTCCTGCTGGTAGAGCGTGACCGCGATCTATGGAAGATGTGTAGCGCGGGAGAGAGCCCTCTTGATCTGGGGGACTCTGGAGACTCGACACCCAACTGGCTGAACGAGCTTTTCGGCGAGGTCGGGGTAGTCGGAGTGGACAGCTCGCCCGACTTCTTGCGCGAGTGGATCTTGAGCCGTTCCAGACCAAACTTACGCGACTTTGAAGGCTCTTCTTGGAGAATCCGGTCCTCGGGAAACTCGATCGGCTCAACCCCTGAGGTCGTTGATCTCACTAGGGTAAACTGGGGCACGTTCTTCGAAGTCATTGGAGAAAACGTCCTCGGTCGTTTCTCGCGTATTTATGGCCACAGACGAGTATGTAGTTGTGGTTCTCGGTTTCACAAGCCGCCTAAGCCACTTAGAATTGAGATGCGTTGCTGCACACTGCCTCCCACCTCCCCCTGAAAATTAAAATACGAACGCCGTGCCTTACGAAATTATGGATCGAACCAACTATTTGAATATGAACTTTTATGGGTTTCCACTGGCTTTAGAGCGTAATGCCAAGCTTTGATAACCTTTGAAGACTTTTCACCTTGGTAAGCGAGTGGATGCGCGTGTGGAACTTGCTGAAACAGATTCATCTTTCGTACGCTCTACCGTTGAGATCTGAGAAGACAAGTCTTATCCGCTAATAGCCATAAATAGACCCGAACTGCGGTATTAATGAGTCAGATCTTGGTTTATTTGATCAGAGCGGCCACGTTCTTGGCGTGTAAATGAACTAAAGGCTACCAAGACGGCTCTTGCAATCTCTTTCGGCACTTCATACATCGGGGCACACCTGGTACAAAATCATTCCGGTAAGGTTGGTGCGTAGACCGAGGGATGTAACAAATAGGTTGGTAGTACGTGGAAATCGTTACAAAGCATCTCATGTTAGAGCTATGCTCTCTCTACCAATAGCAGCTATATATAATGGCTACTAATAATCCATCCGCGTTTGGGTCTCTGGGTTATCCTGGGGGCCAGCCCCCAGACCCCCGTAGCTCCGCTTCGCGGAGGATTGGCTATTCACGCTTGGGTTCTGAGAATCCTGTGGGCCAGCCCCCAGACCCGTTCATTATGAGGCGTATTATATATTTAGTTCCATAATAACCAACCTACTTTTCTGTGGTTGGTTGGACTCCAAATATAATGAATAATAAGAAGATTCCAGCTACCTATGGGCAGCAGACCTCCGCGTAGCGGAGCCACGGGGGTCTGGGGCAGCGCCCCAGGAAAGCGTATACTCTACGCAATTCCTAACGACCGGCTAAGTAATAGTATTTGAAAGAATTAATAGAAAAGGAGGGCAATGGTTATGAGCCGCATAATATGCGGCTCCGCCGCGCCGGAGCTCCGACGCGAATTACCCACCGTGCGGCCAATCACAGCAGAGGTCTTTTTTTCATCCCAAGGGGAATAATTGGAGAAGCAGAGAAGACTCTCGGGGCATAGAGGAATATAAAAAATGAGAAGTGAGTAGCATGGGTAGTTTCGGTTTGAAAGCAGGGAGCTAATCGAGTGCGCTTAGACACTGAGCATATCCGACCGGAGCTTGTGTCGTTTGACGATATTGACTATAGCGACCCAAAGCAGCTGCGAGCTGCGCAGCAGTCGATGATTCGAGAGCAGTGGATCCGAGTCGAGGCTCTGAAAATCTGCCGACACGCTTTGGAGAAGTGCTTCCAGACTCAGGGCGCTAACCAGTACGAGAATTGCAAGGATCTGGCCGGTAAGTCACAAAGAATACGGAGAGAAAGCCAATATGAAGTACTAACTGTACATGTAGAGCGATATCTTGACATGCTTCCAGATCATAAGGTCAAGGGTTACATGGCTTACCAGCGAAACGACCCAACTAAATAATTATGATGCATTTATTTATAGTGAAGAGAAAAGTTGCCAAAAGCGTATTGTAATCTTGGGATGAATCTTGAAGAGTATCATCGATGAGAATATGAGTTGAGATAACCTCTGGAAGGATTAGTGATCAAAATCTGAGTTGAGATAGCCTCCAGAAGGATTAGTGATCAGAGTCGGAGTTGAAATGGCGTTTCGAAGGTTTAGTATCAAGCTTTTTACGTCTTCGAATTGCGGAGTCCTCTTCGTCATCGCTGTCAGCGCTGTCAAACTGCAGTCGGTCGATGGAAGTCGTTCCAGCAGGATTTGACGAGATATCAATGGATTCTTCTTCTTCTTTGGGGCTCTTCTCCAGGCTGTCGGTTGCTACCGATCGCTTCCGTTCGTGACCCTCTGGAGCAACAGATTCCTTGCGTTTCTTTGGCTTGCCATTCTGAACCCCGCATCGTGGGCAGATGTATACAACATGCTGCGGTAGTTCGCCAGGCTGGGCGAGACCATTGTGGTTCCTGCAGTTTTCACAAATGAGTGCATACCGGTTCTTCGGGCTGTACTCGTCCTCACCTGCAATGAGATCAATGATCTTATCGTACCATTGGGGCTGGTAGGGAACTGAATGGACCACTTCCAACCCCGCCTGCGGGATCATCGCTGGTGAGGCTAAGGTCGAGCCTGTCGCCACCGATGTACCCGGACTGTTTCTGCTGACATCATTACTGGAGGGAGACGATAAAGCATCAGGCTTGAGGTTAGGCAATTCCGGTTTGAATTCGCCCGAAAGACCCACTGGCGGCGTGAATTGGCCACTCCCACTGGTTCCAGCACTACCCAAGCTTGGAGATCCACGATTCGAACCTTGTCGCTGGGGAGGAGGGGAATTCGGCCCCTGTCGCTGGGGCGGATGGACTACTCTTGGCTTGGAATTGACGTCAAACCGGTTGATCAACGCCTGTGTCGAGTAGAAATTCGTCTTGCGCTTGAGTTCTTCAATCTTGTCCGATTGTTCTGCCTTTAGCTTCTTAAGATGCTCCTCGTTCGAGCTTATCAGCCAATTGAAGAACGCAGTGACCACTCGTCTCACCAAGTAGATCGCCACGGGAATGAGGAAAAAGCCAATTAACCGGCCACGGGTCTGCGACGGTTTATGGAACAAAATAATTGCCGAATAGATAGTATACAGGAACACTGAGTATAGCGTGAACAGCCCTTTTACCCGCCGGCATCTGATGTTGTAGTTGTATACTTTCTGCTGGCGGAGCGAGATCTTGCTGGCCAGATCCGCCAGCTCCCGCTCGTAGGCTTGAGCATCCGTTTTCTACTCCTATTAGCTCTTTCTCTATCATGCAACGATGGTTTCATACCTTGCCAAACGGCCAAAACGGCATCCTTCAGCTATCTGTTCAAAGTATAACACGACAGTCCTATGCACTGCCCGATATGGACATAATTAGGATCTCCCAACGTAACCCGTTATAGTGCGCCGACCGCCCACACACTTCCACTTATCTACCGGTATAATCTATCGTACCGGTAAATAGGACGGATAAATTACAGTCAAATAGAAGGCAAATGTTTACTATCCTCCGCGAAGCGGAGCTATGGGGGTTTGGGGGCTGGCCCCCAAGTCAATTGAAGCTATGGAATGTACTTGGGGGGACCAGTCCCCCCAAACCCCCCTGGGGCACCGCTTCGCGGTGGTATGGCAGCGAATTGTCTACTATCCTCCGCGAAGCGGAGCTACGGGGGTTTGGGGGCTGGCCCCCAAGTCAATTGAAGCTATGGAGTGTACTTGGGGGGACCAGTCCCCCCAAACCCCCCTGAGGCACCGCTTCGCGGTGGTATTGGGGCAGCGAAGGCAATTGCTAGGTGGTAATCCAAAACATCAGCAACTTGGCAAATAGCAACAAATATTAATCAATTGAGTGCAATTGAGCTTCATTTCATAGCCAGAATCGGCTGTGGTATGAAGTATACCCGCAGCTGCACACAATTAGGCGTAAATAACAGTCCAACGGACTTAGTTAATCCGACGCGAGGGGAAACGACACGAAGCAAACTGTTTTTCCGATCCGAAACGGTTCAAAAGCCCTCCAAGGGCCCAAGGGTTTGAAGCAATTGAGCAGGAACCCTTGTGGTTTTGAGATCCCAGACCCTATATATGCATGGTCCAGGTCGGCGAGTACCGATTGTCTATACAGTACAGTAGAAAATAGAAACCCCGTAGAATTACCGTTACAGTTATCGTGCATGAGGGCCGCCTCTCCCGGGAAATTTTCACTTTTTGTCAGTTCTCTTGTCTCCGGAAACCCATTCCAATAGAAATAGAAGCTGCCAAAATACTACGACAGAGTAGCCTAGTAACAGTAAGTAGCGCAAATGCGGGCCAATTGTGGTCCGATACACCGCGGGAAAAACAATGGAAAGTGGTCGCCCGGTATAACACCACACGCGCATTCTTTTTTGGCAAAACTCAAACAAAAGCCACCACCACCGTATATTGGCGGTTTTGTGGGATGACGTTATAAATACCCCTCCCCTCCGCCCTTTGCTTTCTCCCTCTTTCTCTTTTTTTTTATTATCCCTCGGTGCTAACCATTTCAATTAGCGATTGCTTAAAATGTCTCTCCAGAACAAATTGTCGATTAAGGACCTTGACCTGAAGGGCAAGCGGGTCTTCATCCGAGTGGGTATGTGTTTTTTAAAGTGGTCAATTGCTCTTTCGTAGATGCTAACGTCGTAGACTTCAACGTTCCATTGGACGGTGCTACCATCACTAACAACCAGCGAATTGTCGCTGCGTTGCCAACTATCAAGTACGCCAAGGAGCAGGGCGCCAAGGCCATCATTCTGGCGTCCCACCTCGGCCGACCAAACGGCGAGCGAGTCGCCAAGTACTCGCTTAAGCCGGTCGCCAGCGAGCTCGAGAAGCAGCTGGGCGATAAGGTTGAGTTCCTCAATGACTGCGTCGGCCCAGAGGTCGAGGCTGCCGTCAATGCGGCCTCCAACGGCCAGATCATCCTCCTGGAGAACCTGCGGTTCCACATTGAGGAGGAGGGCTCCGCCAAGAAGGACGGCCAGAAGGTCAAGGCCGATGCTGCTGACGTGAAGAAGTTCCGAGAGCAGCTCACCAGCCTGGCCGATGTCTACGTAAATGATGCCTTTGGTACCGCCCACCGAGCCCACTCTTCGATGGTTGGTCTCGATGTTAAGCAGCGGGCTGCTGGTTTCCTCATGGCCAAGGAGCTGCAGTACTTTGCCAAGGCTCTCGAGAACCCAGAGCGACCGTTCCTTGCCATTCTCGGTGGTGCCAAGGTCGCTGACAAGATTCAGCTCATTGACAACCTGCTCACCAAGGTGAACCTGCTCATCATTGGCGGTGGTATGGCGTTCACTTTCAAGAAGGTTGTCGAGGGCGTTGAGATTGGCAACTCTCTGTTCGACCAGGAGGGTGCCAAGATCGTCCAGGGTCTTGTTGACAAAGCTAAGAAGAACAATGTTGAGCTCGTTTTCCCAGTTGATTACGTGACTGCTGACAAGTTTGACAAGGATGCCAATGTTGGCACTGCCACCGACTCCAACGGCATTCCAGCTGGCTGGCAGGGTCTTGACTGCGGTCCAAAGTCCATTGAGCTCTACAAGAAGGCCATTGCCTCGGCCAAGACCATTGTCTGGAACGGTCCACCAGGTGTCTTTGAGTTTGACAAGTTTGCCAACGGTACCAAGGAGACCTTGGACGCCTGTGTCAAGGCTGCTGCCAATGGCGCTACCGTCATTATTGGCGGTGGTGACACTGCTACTGTTGCTAAGAAGTTTGGTGCTGAGGACAAGCTTTCCCACGTTTCTACTGGTGGTGGCGCCTCTCTTGAGCTTTTGGAGGGTAAGGAGTTGCCAGGTGTGACTGCTCTTTCCCAGAAGTAATGACTTGGACAAAAAGAAAAACTCCCATATATATATAAAGTATGGTAACTTATTTATAAATGATTGGCGATTATTAGCTACTTATCCACGGATTGAATTGCCCTGGCGATATGTATGTTGTAGAGGTTCTATTTCCGCCATTGTCGGTGGAGACTGTGGATTACTGGCGGGCTACATTTGTGGCTCAGAATGATGATAAGCACTTAATTCTCGCAGACTAACTATGATTGCATAGTGTTACCAATTGAGGTCCTATGAAGTAAATGTCAACGTGAATTAAGAACATATGCCGGGGAGTAATTGCCAACGAGAAGGGTTGATGATATGGTAATCAAACAAACAGGGCGTGATCGGTTCAATCTGTGTTACAGCAGTCAAATGGAAAGCAAATTTGCACGCTGATTTTAAAAATTAGGGTCTAATGTCTCCAGCGGTATTCAATGCACCAGTGGTAAGATCAGTGTGACGATTAAAGGCGGATATCTCATATGCTGAATATTTGCTCGTATTCTAAAACAGAAGGCTCTGATGATGCTAACGGCTTTCACTACAATTAGAGTGCATCTAGTCCGTAGTAGATATTCACCATTGACGGCTAGGAAAATTGATGCGATAGAGCTCTATCTCCTCCTCATACAATATTAGAGATATAACCTAGTCTGGCTCAAATTATTCAAGGAATGCCCAGGGCCGAATATTCGGCTTTTGATCAGTGCTAAAATCTGCCACTTAAAGGATGGCATGACTATCCAATTACGAATGGATTCAATTCAATATTTACGGTGGCAGCTTACTGTTCTTTATTTCGTTAGAGCTTGATAGATTCCAACATATTAAAAGGTCTTTTCCTAATTTCCCATCCCATTTGATAACTCAACAGCAAGATATCCCGAAATGTGATTTTTACCAATAGATTTTAATGCTTAGATGTCAACGGCTTAGTTTGCGCAACAATGCACAGAGTTCTATTACGAGGGAGGTTACACGTGTCAGTTATGCTTCAAACTACACCCCTATTTCCTGTTTGAAAGTTTCCAATCATCTTCAGTCAATTGAGCTGCTCCTATGAAGAGCTGTTGGGTTTCAGACAAGAAAGCATCAGGATGTACCTCGACGCATATTACAACAAATGTGGAGACTTATGCATGGTGTTCCCCAAAGAGGTAGACTCCTTGGAACGTGCTTATTACGTGCTGAAGTCTATCGCGGTATTATAAAAAGGCGCATTTCCCGTCTTACATGTACACGCATGCCCATGCATGCATTAATATTGTACTGCATAGGCTCCATCACGAAATTTCATCGATCTCCGCTTTGAACGCCCAATGTTCGACTTTTAGCGCGGCTGAAGCCGCATGAGCCGCACAAATATATGCACGATAACGCACAATTGTTTCATAGATAATGCACATGTTAACTTTTCTAACCGTGCAAAAATGCATTGCAAAAAGCTACAACACTCGCTGTTCCCGCGTTGTCTCCAACCGCGGTACTTGGACGAGCTCTCAGGTGCTTAACTGCTGCCGATCGAACGAGAGACGGTGTTGCCACCTGGATATGGTCGTAGCTGATTGCCGTCACCAGGAATCGAACCTGGGTCTGTTCGGCCACAACGAACTGTACTAACCACTATACTATAACGGCCGGCGAAAATTTCGCTTTTTGGTATTATTTAAAGCCGAAATTTTGACGAAAAATCGCGATTTTTTGACCCCAAAAAGGGGGCCATTATTGAAGTAATTGCTAAGCTTAGATACTGCTAATATAAATATGGCATGCTTATCTATATGTGTATTAAAAATTATGGCTTCATGAAGAATTTTGGCGGTGTTATTCGAGCTGCAAAGTTCCCGGTAATTTGGTAAGTCTAGACCGTGTTACAAGGAGCAACAGTTGAGGTTTGTGTTGCTGTACCATTGCTATTGGTAATTCGTACACAGGAATGACATGCACAACATTCAATGCCCTCAATTCTTTCTCAGTAACCGAAAAGCGAAAGCTTCTCTTGCTATCAGTGAATGAAGAATTGAATTCTGCATTTCGTGATGTACTATGTACTGCATAAGCCTATGAATGAATGAATGAATGAATCGTCTGTATTTCGAGCCCGTTGCGACTGTGTCGCCAAGTTAGGCTTATATATTATAACAAATCAATGAAAGTCAAAAAGCATTTGGTTGATGGGGCCGATTTCCTCAGCGCCGAGGCGCTAATGGCACGAGGGAAAACTTTTTCTTCTAGAGCAAGAACAGGTGGAACATCTTCGATGACACCGCTCCCGCAAAATACCGGGGAAAAGACCTGTGCCAGCCACCCAATTGTGGGAATCCATCTAATATATTAAATCAACATATTTGTCCGCTTCGCAGAGGCTTAAAAATGCTGATATACTATTACTAACTACATAAAGTATACATCACCATTACTACAACTTTCCATGTAATAGCCTGCATGATAAATAAATCTTGCAACTGGTACGCTATGATGCGCATCGTTGATGCTATGTGGTTTCTCCCCGTATTGTCAATTAAATTGAGGGAATCCGCATCATCTTTTGTGGACTGGATATAGGTATCCCAGGCTACTTAATGTTCTGCCATTGATTTATTTTAATTTTTATATTGAGCCGGCTGTTGAAGCCCAATGTTTAGACACAGTCTTCCTTAGCGTTAGCTCAGACTATAATCAAGATATATTATTATTATTATGTTGATGCTATGCGAAGGCTCATTGTTTGTCATACTTTCTGACAATCAAAGTACAGATGTTCAAGTGTTTCAGGCTCAATGTGACACCATACGCAAATCGGTTGACGGTGGAAGAGCGAGTCCAATGCCATGGAAGCTACCGTCCAACGGGAATAGTATGGCGAGTTCCCGAGATGAGGTGGTAGGTAGGGTTGGCTGCATTTTTCGTCTTGGCGTCTTTAACTCTTTCCAAAATATCTGCTGCTGTATTGAATAATTATCCGAGACCCATCCTGCCAACCGGTGTAGCACGTTCGATTTTCCACGCCGATGAAATAACCATCATTTGTCTGACGGGGTCGATATACCTAGCACCAATGTGCTAACGTAGACCCGTTGAAGTTACCTGAAAGAAAAAAAAAACAGTGCGCAATGCCAATTGCATGCATGAGGGATACCGCTTAGATCGGTGTGATGACTGCTTACGCAAAGGCTCATTTTATTGCCAACCAAACTTGCCTACTTTCAATGGAATTGTCACCCGATATATAATTGTCTCTGTCGACTTATATTCCTCGATGTAATCGTAAAATGCAGTTTTTATGACGTATATGATGCTTTTATTGATGGCTATTGGTTCAATTTAGCCGCCCGGCATATCGGAGCTGGGATCCGTCGCACTAACTATCAGGCTCTCACGAAACCAAATGTACCTAACCAATGGCGTCCAGTAAAGATTTTATAACAGATGCGAATATCAGAATTGAATTGAATTGCGACGAATTACTCGCTGCCCGACACTTACCCGGTTGTGACAATGTGAGACACGCGGGGGGTCGCTATGACGTAGAACCGAGCAGGTGGATATATAACGAATATATTTGCCATATCCAACGGTTACGCCAAAATGTTATTACTTACCGAAGCAGACGTTTCTAAGATATTTCGAAACTTGACTGAAGACCAAAGTCAGCGGCTACTGAAAGCGTTGAGAGACTCGCTCACAACGTACACGGCCGAGGCGTCCGCATCCCCGGACTCGGAGAAGCTTCTTCACCAGCCATTGCGAAGCAGCATTGTCACCAAGTACAATGATACCACTTTGTTTATGCCATCCTCTGATACAACTAATACTGGAATCAAGGTTGTCACTTTGCCGGCGAAAGGGGGTGCCGTGGGCGTGATTAACCTGTTCTCGCCAACCGGGGAGCTGCTCGGCTTAGTAGCTGCAACAGAAGTGACTGCCTTCCGAACAGCGCTGGCTACCATGAGTCTTCTCACTCTGTGCACTCATATCTCAGCAAAGAATATTGTAGTTTTTGGTTCTGGAAGACAGGTAGAATGGCATATTCGCCTTGCTTTGCTGCTTCTACCCCATGGTGAAATTGAATCGTTCACTATTGTTAACCGGGGCCGTGAGCGCCTTGATAAACTTGACCAAGAAGTGCTGTCTTCGCTAGTTGACACTTATTCAAATGTGAAGTTTAAGCTCGTTGCCAAGGAGGACAATCCAAATTATGACCCAGAGTTGCGGTCTGCACTAACGAAGAGCGATGCTATTTTCTGTTGCACTCCTTCTACTGAGCCACTGTTCCCGAATTCTTACATTCAAGCCCAGAAGACTCGGTTCATTTCGCTCATTGGGTCATACAAGCCACATATGAAAGAAATTGACACTGAAACTCTTCTTTCTGGTGGAGGAACAATTTTCGTTGACGCTAAAAAGGCATGCTTAGAGGAATCAGGTGAATTGAGAGACGCAAACGCCACTGAGGACCAATTGATTGAAATTGGAGGGCTTTTTGACAAGCAGTCAGATCTCTCTGAATTCTCTAATATTATCTTTAAGTGCGTAGGTATGGGGATTATGGACCTTGTTATCGGGCGAACTTTAACCGAGCTTGCGAAGGAGAACGGCCTAGGAACAAACGTTGACTGGTAAGACAGCGCTGTGTAGATATAGATATAGAATTTACTTGATCTATGGCACTCCAGAGTATCCGCTACCACTAGAGCCATTTTCAATATCACTTGGGTTTTTATTTCTACAACCGATTATAAATAACCCATATATAAATAATTTAATCCAGGCCATTAACGTTTGGATCAAATTCCGCCTTGACACTCCGTCTAACATTCAATGGCTCCGTAAGTTGAATCTTGCATTCCTCTCCGCCCCTCATGTCGAATACCGTTTCTCGCAGACCCATTCCTTCGTAGCGGAGGGTTATCGGTGTCCTAGGCTCGGATACAAGAACTGAAGGAGGAATAAACTCTGTACGAATTGGCACTTTTACGCTACTAAAAGGTCTGGCATGGGATAGAGAATTTAGAGCTTCAATCTTGTCGGATGGATGACGAGGGAACGTGGCAAGTGCTTCGCTAGGTTTTAGTTGATAGTACTTCCACCAACAATAGAATAGTCCGTTAATTGCGATAATCAACCAGCATAATGTCAATACCATAGCAATGAACAACTCCACTTGAAGCGAATGCTGGTATACGTTTATGACTGAATGTAGGGCATCAATAGCGGACTCGGCTACTTCGTCACCTATGGAGTCATTAATAAATGATTGGTTGTTTAGCACAGCCTGAGCTGGAATACGAGGGAAGGTTACGTCCGAATGGTCATGTATCCAGGTTAGTCCTTTCTGTGCCATGGCGATTTTTGAACCAATTGTGCAATACACAACCGTCGAGATTGGGTCGTATAATGGCGTACTTTGGAACACCAGCTTCAACTCCTTATTCATGCCCAACATGAAAGCCGTCAGCGTGTGATTGACGCTATCTGTCGCCTGATGGATCCAGCCAAAAAGCTCATTATTCACTGTGGCCTCGGTGTGCGAAATTGCTTTGTTGATATTGTTAACCCAAGCTATGCTCTCATTCTTGATTTCCGTAGACACATCGTTCGTAACGTCTGCTATTGAATCCTGCCACTCCGGGAGAGACTTGTTCACTTGATGAAGCACGACGTACTGCAACGCAACCAGAACTAGCCCTCCGAGACCAAGGAAAATTGTCGCCAATGCTGGGGTATAGGTGACGTAGCCTACCCACCATTTTGTAAGGGTCTTTTTCAATGGGCTCTCAGTTGACTTGGATACGAAATTCTGGAGCATAGCAATGTGTCGATGAGTGGAGTCATGTATGATTTCGATCTGCTGCTCGTACCCGGCCTCGGCTGTCTTTGTAGCACACACCTGCATCCACCGCCAATTGCGGATCTCTTTATAAACGACGGGAAACATTGCCAATAACGCCACAAGAAAGAGGGCGATAGCGATGTATTTTGTTGCAACCTGCGTTCCGTCTTGCAAAGCCGTGTAAAAACCATGAATCGAAAACCCATTATTGCAATACGAC
Organism: Blastobotrys vanleenenianus; assembly: GCF_965637985.1. Classification (NCBI taxonomy): domain Eukaryota; kingdom Fungi; phylum Ascomycota; class Dipodascomycetes; order Dipodascales; family Trichomonascaceae; genus Blastobotrys; species Blastobotrys vanleenenianus. The sequence goes on along the minus strand of NW_027481885.1, from coordinate 313,791 downwards.
AGAGATTGTTTAGGCGGGACGGATATCAGATCAAGATCGAGATTGAGGTCCCTGGATAGGGTGTCGTTTAGCAGGCCCGACAAAATCTCAAACGGCTTCCTGATGAGGCCCTCTGTCTCGTTTTTTACGTCGTCGTAAGTTGGCAGATGATCACGGACGTAGGTCAGCCTGTCGTTGACAGAGTCAGGAATCTTGAAATCTTTTAGCTCTCCAACCGTTAAATTGACTTGCTTGAATGAAATCTTGTTGTCGGTTCCAGTGAAGAGGCTGGATACGTCCGCGATGAACCCTTCCACGGAATTGACAGCCGTACTCAAAGCTCCAAGACCTACTTCAAGCTCGTCGGCAATTGCACCTAACCCATCGTTGACAAAGTCAATAATTGCCTCGGTAGCATTGATTGCAACACTTACGGCGCCGTTGACGGTGGCAGTGAGAAGGCAGGCGTAAGTGCCAATGACCATTTCGATCACGAAAATGATGATATTCTCTGCTGCCTTGATAATTAGCAGAAGTATATCAACCATTGCTTTGAGGGCCGCAGTCATTGCCTCTTCGATAAGGGAATTGGCTGCAGCAGACACGTAATGTGGAGTTGAGGCCGCCTGCGAGACGAGCTTCTCGGACAACTCGCACGTTTTGAGCGTATATCGTTCTGCGGAATTAAGAGAATTGGCCAGGGAGCTTCGAAATAGCAGCACCTTTACTGCCATAAGTGACAGCAGAATTGTCCAGTAGTTGAGCCATACCTGAGAGAGTCTTGCCCGGATGCCAATGTACGAAACGACATTCTCTCGGGGACGAGCCTTGAGTCTTGTCCAAAGGTTCGGCATACCCACAGGAATTGGTGCATTTGCTCTTCTTTTCGCAGCCTTGAGGCCTTCAGGCATGATCCGTGCCATATGGCTCTTCAAGTCGGATATCATTTCTGGCTACTACGGAAGCTCAACACAAATAAAAACTCGGAGGAAATTTAGCACATTATATTGCGTTAGTAGTATATTCACTATTTTTCCCGTCTAAAATTAACATGAGACTCGAGATCTAGAGTCGTTTGGTGATGTTGTATCATGTTATGTACGTCCACCATATGAGGCTCACAACCCCCATAAATCAGACAAATCAGACTACAACATCCACCTTGCGCTCGCTACCGTTGTCAGAGACGACATCCTCACCCTCTGTTTCCTTTTTCTCAACCTTGTGGTGCTCCTGAGCAAGCCACATGGCGTGGTACAACGAGGTTGCGTCCTGGAGAAGCGCAGTATGCGACCCTTCCTCGGCGACAGCCCCATTTCGCAAAACGATGATCTTGTCTGTGTCAGCCACCGTCTTGAGCCGGTGGGCAATGAATACTGAGGTTGCTTTGATGTCACCAAGGAGTGAGTAAATATTCCTTAGTAGGGCACGCTCGGTTTCAGTGTCCAGAGCAGATGTAGCCTCATCAAAGAAGATGATAGGCGGGTTCTTTAGCATGACTCGAGAAATAGCCAATCGTTGCTTCTCGCCGCCAGAAATCATGAGACCTCGCTCACCCACCTTGGTTTCATACCCTTCAGGCAGCTGTGCCAACAGCTTGGTCAGCTCCGCCCGCTCGACAACGTGATAGACCTCTTCATCCGTCGCATCAAGTCTTCCGTACCGGATATTGTTCATGATGGAGTCGTTGAAAAGTGGAGTGTCCTGTGGAACAACACCAATTGACTTTCGGATGCTGTCCAGGGACAGAGTTCGGATGTCCTGTCCGTCAATGAGGATCTGGCCCTCCTGCACATCGTAGAACCGGAACAAAAGCCGCAGTACAGTCGACTTACCGGAGCCACTGGCACCAACAATTGCGACCTTCTGGCCTGGAGGAATGACAAAAGAGGCGTTCTTGAGAATTGGTCGGTCCGGATGGTACCCGAAAGTAACGTTTCGGAACTCAATCTGGCCGCCCTGGAACTGGTACGGCTTTGCGTTTGGAGCGTCCTTGATCCGTACATTCACGTCCTGGAGCTTGAACAGAGATTCCATGTCCCAGAGAGCCTGCTTGAGGTCTCGGTATACGGATCCGAGGAAGTTCAAAGGCACCGACAGCTGGAACACCAACTGGTTGACAAGGACAAGATCACCTACCGTAAGACTGCCATCGGCCACCCCATTGCAAGCCATGTACATGATACCCGTCAGGGCTGAGGAGAAGATGAGGTTCTGACCAGCATTGAGGAAGGCAAGAGAGGTGGCAATCTTGATTGATGCTTTCTCATACACAGAGAGGGCCTTGTCGTACTTCTGAACCTGGTACCCTTCATTGTTGAAGTATTTGACCGACTCGTAGTTGATCAAACTGTCCAGCGCCACAGTAGCCGCCTGGTTGTCTGCGGCATTGGCTTTCCTTCTAAACTGCGATCGCCATGAGGTTGTCCAAATAGTGAACACGGAATAAGCAGCCATTGTTGCTAGGGCCATTGATGCAAACTGGATACCATAGTTATACGACAAGATACCCGACACAATCGAGATCTCGAGCGTCAGTGGGATGATGTGGAACACCATGGAGGTCAACACGTAGCTAATACCCTTAGTACCGCGCTCAATGGCACGCGTAATACCACCAGTTTGCCTGCTTAAGTGGAAGCCCAGATCAAGCCTCAGCAAATGCGCAAACGTGCTCGACGCAACCTGTCGAATGGCCTTCTGGGCAACAGTCGCAAAGATAGCATTTCGCAGCTCGCCAAAAAGAACAGCGCCAAACCGAGCCAGACCGTACGCAAGGACGACAGATCCTACTGCAGTGCCGACCGTCCCGACTTGGTTGAGCCAATCGACATTCATCTTGTCAATGATATCTTTGAAGAAGAACGGGACCTGGACGTTAAGAACCTTGGACCCCACCAACAAACCCAGTGCCAGAGCTACTCTGAACCGGGCAGACGGACTATTCTTCGGCCAGAGGTATTTAATCAGGTTCTTCATCATAACTCTGTGCATCGACTTCTCTTCTTCCGGAGCACTCTGCTCGCTCATAAAGTCCACAGGCGTCCCAGGAGCAGCTTCTGCCTTCTTTCCTGGAACATGCTGTGCCTTCTTCTCCGGGGTCCCCTTATTAGCAGGCTCGTCAGCACCAAGCGGTCGTGAAGTAGTGAAAGCTCGGGCCAAGTTCATCTTTCTCGGAGCCACCACCAGCTGCTGCGGCCGAGGGACAAACGTCCAATACGGCGCTCGGGCCCTGGCTGTGACCGACAAAGACTGTCGAAGGACAGCCTGCCGGCTCAAAGCTACAAACATAGCAGATCTAGCCTAATTGCCTTAGCCTCTCTTTGGAGCGTGATCAATAGGTAGGTATCAATCAACTTAGGAAGTCGGTCAGTTACACAAAAGCGAATACTTTAGTTGAACCCCCAGGAAAATGCGGCAGAACCACACTGCAAAGAAGGGCAGATTACTACAATTGCACCAACCTGATAGGCGATAAAACGGACTGGACACCCAAGGTATACGACTCCGGGTTTTATCAGATGGCGAAATTATTGGCTGCCGTTATGCAATACGGCGGCGTATTTTTCGGAACTCTGCGGTACTTTCAGCCGCACTTCACGCGTATACGTCAGTCTAAAATGCCGAGTTAGTCCGATCGCGCCGCATGCGGCGCGCAATTACCATACGTAGCCGTAGAGGTAGTACCCAGCGACGACTTCATGTAGATTTTGTTTTATAAGGTCAATTCCGAGATACTGGGTGGGAGGGGCGTATCGATATTACCCCTGAATGTGGGTAATTGTGAGTAACACAGATTTTGACTACATAAATCATAAACATAGCACCATCATGCCATTAAATTAGTGCCGCGGAAATATTCATTGGGCCTCCACAAACTCTTCCTCAAGCTCCGACTCTATCTCGCTCAAGGGAGAGGATTCGTAAATGCGGCGGCTGGGGGCAGCACCGTTTGTAAGCTCAAGTAGCTTCTTGCTGACCAGGTCAACGGAAGAACCTTGATCGATCATTTGCCCATCTATAATGGCTGTTAGTAACAATTCTGAAAATAATATCAATACTTACTGTCAAGAACGAGAAAAACACGGTTCTGAACTTCGACGTCGTCTTCATCGTACTCGTATTCCTGCGGTTGAGCCTCTTGTATCTTTTGATATGCCTCAATGGATGCGAGCTTTGGACCACACTTGAGGTTCTTCGGTATGTACGTTGGGCCTCTGGTACTGGTCTGGTTTCCGTACCCCCATTGTGTAATGATAGAAATGAACCCTGTCGCAAGTACAACGTCGCGGTCGATCTTGGTGGGATCCATAACTATTTCGTAGTCAAACTTGAACTGGCGCATGAGTCGGGCTTTGGCAATTCTCTCTCGTACCTCTTCGTCCCCTCCACCTGGGTTGATAATTCTCTCTAGGTACTTCGTAGGGCGCGACCATTCATAAGCGGCACCATCATTAAGGTAAAACTGTCGTGACTTGCGTAGATGCTTACGCACGCCAAACAGCTTTCGGTGCTGAAGCCCAGGCTTGCTATGGAAATCGATGTGGCGACCTTTCATGCCTGCAAATACAGTCGCGATCTCCCGGCGATCAGGACACGAAAGCATTGACCAGATGGGTGAGAGTCGCGATTTGCGCTCAAATGTATAGATTTTTTGGCCATTGTGGTCAAATATGTTGGCAATTCGGTTGCGGTCGCTACGTTCTCGCCTGATGTAATAGCCCTCCAGTTCTTCATTAGTCAACGGCACCCGTTGCGCGGTAGGAGAAGTTGTTGTTTCGAATACAGGACGCAGATTCGTCGTATCAACCACGACAGACACTGCTGTGTACACAAAGCTAGCAATATCCACAAGTAGAGATTCCATTGTAACAATTAATTCCAAAATTTGTGTAAATTGCAGCGATGAAGAAGGAAGGAAACATTACTCTAAGCTTAGGTTGAGTTTTGTTTACTGTCGTATTAAGCTCGAGTATCGCCAAAGTCTACCCATCTCTCCTAGCTGTTTCACGATGAGCTAACTACCTCCTCCATTAGCGTAAGGATACGTGTTGGAACAAAAATTGACCAGAATATTCCGAATTGTGCAGATAACAGATGATAATTATGTGATGCTCAATTACCCGAAATTGCATCGTACTTGCGTAACGCAGATTAAATCAAGATTGAGAAGATCTACATTGTATATGCTTGAATACCGTAGCAAGTACCGTAATGCTTATTCACGAGTTGAAGAGAGAATTTTTGGTACCGGTAGTAAAGCTCAGTGGATAGCATGCATAACGTGTGATGAGTCCATTGGAGACCTCCGGACAGAATCACCGGATTCGGTAGTCTCAAAACAGTACGGCTACCAACGCGATGGATGCGATGGATTCCGCCTCCCTCGTACCGTACCAAGGAAAGAAGGTATATCTCTACAGCTTTACTACGCCGTGAGGCCATTCATAGTGCCAGAACTATGAATCAAGTGTGAGCGAACCTTATTTAATCAGACGGTGGGGATGACCGTTAAACCTTTTTCTTTAACGGCACTGCGGAATATAAACGTGCCTCTTCTCCATTGAAGACCATCATTGTGAGGCCACTTCTTCCTTACGATAATGATGAGGCTCATCAAAGTCATTATACCACTACTTTTTATATCAATCTCTTCAGCCTTCCATCTCGTCTCGGTTAGAGATGGCGTCCCCTACTTGGACAACCGGACAGTTCACGTCAGCGATAATCAATTGGTCCTAAACGATGACCATTCTCAGGAGCTAGACGCGACCGTAATAGAGGGGCACCTATACTGCACGCATAGACCAGCCGAGGAAGAGCTTTACATAGATTCGTCCTCAAAGGCAATTCTCTGCGGTCAGCCCAAAGCGGGGATAACGATCTTGCCCGGTCAATGGTCGGTCAATTCAACCGAACTTGTCAAGTTCAACAATGAATCAAATATCTGGGCTTGTGCATACAACAAAAGTGGCATTTACAAGCTCTATTGGTTGACGGAATTCAATCCAGCTTGCCTTGCTGGGCTGGAGATTTGGCTCAAGCGAGCTGATTAATGCGAACACCATTCGCAATTCTCACTCAAATTTCGCACAATATCTTCACATTTCTCTATATATATGCGCTCCAGAGTATTAGAAAATATATCTTCAATGAAATAACTAACCAGCAACCGAGGACATACTTAGTGGTAGATGGTTCGGGTATGCACGCTGAGCATACGTAAACTACTACGCCGCTTCCCGCGCGCGATCACCACAGCGGCGGCCTACTGATACGACGACGCAACCAACGGAGTAGACTGAAAGGCGGTAGAAAATGGGGGCTACTGACTCGAAACTGCAATTCAAAAACCATATATTTCGCCTATTCGAGGAAGGAGATATCCCCAGAAGGGACTCCTACTGGAATAAGTTCTGGGAGCAGCCCGAATCGGCGAATGACATCTTCACCCTCTTCACGGCATCAGATATTAGAAGCGCCAGGGACGCCCATGTCGAGAATTTAGAGACACTCATCATAGCAGTGGCATCGCGGATGTTCTACCTGTATGAACACAGCTCATTCCCGAGCCCGGATGTTGCTCCGGCGAAGGAGATGCTGAACTGTGTGAGGCTGTTGACACGGATTATGCCATACATCTACGAGAGGCGGTCAGACGACCGAATAGCTCAATGGGAAGAGGAGTTGTTCTGGACGAAGGAGTTTATTCCGTTCAACACAGATATCCGCCAGACGGTCGTAATTGAGGAGGATTCGGCGCCACAGAAGCCATTGGCATGCCTCCTCATCGAGACGGCACTGGGTCTGCTGTTCTATGGCGGTTTTACAGTTCCCAAAGGGTCTGGTAGAAGCGGCGTAATCCATGCTATCTGGGAGACTGGCGTGGGAAGCAGCAGTCCTGTGTCGTCAACTCAGGAGATGCAGTCGAATAGAATTGAGGTGCTCAGACTGCTTCTTTCCTTGTGCTCGGACGGTCTATACTCTTCGCCGTCGGGCCTTGCTGCAAATGGGTCCAAGTACCTGTCGTATATTGTCACTCGGCCGGACAAGAGGAGCACAATGGCCCTTTTGTGCTCGCTGCTCAATATCACCCTCAAGTACTATCCGGGGTGGAAAGTGCCATACGACCACATGATTGTCTCTGACCGGTATAGGCAGCTGGTTACTTATTCGCTACAGCTCCTGGAGGTGCTGCTAGTGTATGCTGTCCCCAGCGACCATATCGAGTTTATCGCCAAGTTAGACAATTCGAAAGAAGACAGCAATGGGTTCAAGAACTGGTATAGACATTATCTTTCCAAGCTGCACCGTATACAGGATCTTCAGTTTATTGCCGATTCTCTGGCCAAACTACTGACGCAGCCTATCCAGGCTTCTTCATCTTATCTCCCTGGCAGCCGGCGCGAGATTGAGTGGGTCAGCGAGCTAACCATGCTGCTGTGGGACCTTGTCCAATGCAACAAGAAGTTCAGGGCGTATCTCATAAGCTCGGACAAGGCTCTGGATTTTTCTGTCCTGCTGCTGTACTATATCCACGAGAAGCGGCAGGATGACAACAAGAAAGCGCTCGTGAGGCTGTGTGCGTACTTCCTGCTCTACCTGTCTGCAGATGAATCGTACGCCAAAGCGCTTCTGAAGAAGTTTGAAGGCCAGAACGCTCTGCCGTCTGCGATAAAGGTGTCTACATTCTATGGCAGCTACGCGGACTACATGATCATACAGCTAGTCAAGACGATCCATACGAGCGGCGAGAGCCTGAACTTCATGGTGTCTACATTGCTGGAGATTGTGTATAATATCTCACCTTATGTCAAGGGAGTTTCGTATCTCGCGGCGTCTAATCTTGTCCACCTGTTCTCGACACTCACGTCTCCGTCATTCTACCTGGCCAATGAGCAGAACAATTACCTGCTTAATCTCATTCTCGAGATATTCAACTCGATGTCGCGCTACAACTTTCAGTCCAACCGGCACTTACTGTTTGCTCTGTTGCGCCACGAACATGTATTGACTAAGCTGCAGGAGGGTCTAAGCCGGCAGGCGGCTGTCTCTTCGGATGATTATGAACCTGAAGAAGAAGATAATGAGGGAGATGATGAAGCATCCGTAGATGCAGCCATACGTAGAAGGGCCAAGGGCAAGGAACCAGTGAGAGAAGGCGAAGAGAATACCAGCGAGCGGTCGAAGCTCGAGTCGATAGAGAAAGCTCAGCAGATGTGGACCCTGCTAGATCCGCTGGCCTCGCTAGTGGCCAAACTACGGGAGGCAATCGGGTATCAGGCGTCACCGACTAACGAAAGCGTACCCCACGCCGTCATTGAGAGCATCGGCAAGGTTGAGTCTCTTCCCGGAGTAGACATTACCCCTCGGGAGCCTACGCCTGAGGAGTTTGTTGCCGTCAAGTTTGAATGGACGGTCGAGGCACTGGGGTGGTACGAGAGCGTATTGTGGGGCGCTATCTTCCAGCACGAGTACCAAGTTGGCGTAAATCTCTCTGCGCTCTCGGATGCCGCGGAGCTGCTCAGCGCCAATGCTTCGAGTACCAGCGTTGGGGTGTGGAACGGGACGGCCATCAAGCTGTTCAGGCTGCAGGAGACTGCGCCAACCGGACCTTCGTTGCTACGACCCAAGGGGGCTGTTGATGCGTTGGCAGACACGATGATTGAAAGGTTTGGTCGTCTGGCGCGGAGGTCAGACGAGTAAAAACGAAAAAAAAATTGGTATTACGTGTTAGTTTTCATTACTTATCGTCCCTTTCGCCGAACGGGTTCGAAGCAATTACTTATCGTCTCTTTCGCTGAACGAGCTCGAAGCCGTCGTCGTCGATGACTGGCTCTGGCTTGGAAGAGGGTGGTGGGGTGTCATCCATCTCGACATCTGCATCCCCCTCTTCCTCGCTACTGCTATCGTCATCTCCCTCTTCGCTCTGGACTTTGACCTTGCTCGATTGGTTCTTTCTTCGCTCCGACTTTTCCAGGTACTGCTCGTGCAGCTTCTTCACCTGGGAGGTATCGCCTTCGGCGATCTCCTTGTATAGGTTGATGATGAGCTGGGCGACTTCGGCGGCGGTGCCGTCTTCAAGGGTGGTTTCGAATTCGTCGGCCATGATGTTGAGCAGGAACTCCTCGATGTATGCGGCGTCGATATAATTGGTGTCGAAGAGGTCGATCACCTCGCCAACCATCCACTCCCGCTTATCAGCGCCGTCTGGGCCTCCCCAGTTGGATTCTATGGCAGTGTTGAGGGTGTCCCAGTTAAAGATGGCCATGCATACGCCTAGCTCGAGCTGGCTCTGTTTCTTTTCGTCCTTGAACAGAAGCACGTTGGGCGCATCGATCTCCAGCTCAAATACATCCATTTTTTCTATATTTATATTATTAGTTGAATCTGACTGATTCTATCGGCTGGCCTGATCGATAATATCAATTATATCGTTAACCTGGTTGATTGCACGGTTTGATCTGATAGCGGTGAAAAATGACGATCCGAGTGTCTCACTTTTTTTTTGCTTCCGTTCCCAGATATACTCTATCTATCCAGTCATCTACGCCTGATTAGTACTGGAGGGCGATACCACCCAAATGTTTCACAGTCTTCACGACCAGATAAAATCGATACTGCCCATTCACACTGGACGGAAGATTCCTCCGCGAAGCGGAGCCACGGGGGGTCTGGGGGGCTGGCCCCCCAGTTGTCCAATCGCATCACCTCCAAATCATGCAGTGTCGCCCTTCGACACATTTTTGGTGATGTCAGGGGGAGGGAGGCGGAGCGCGTGCGCAGGCGGGTTGGGAGCATGTGGCTGAAGGAGAGGGGGCGAAACCATCGCCTTGGGCAGAGCTGCCTTGTCGAGAGATCACAGGAATCGGACAGAGTAGACCATTGGTAAGTGGAGAAAGGGTTCCAGGGGGTGGCGGAGGCTAACGAGAAACAGGATTTTCTGGCTACCGAGTGATTGTTTTTTTTTTTTGCTGGATTACGCGGCAAAATAATTTTTATCATTCCTTTGCAAAGGAGATTGACCAGAGACTATAATTAATCATTTCCCCGACATTTAGAAATCCACTGAGGAAGAAGCGATCGAGCACCGAGACTCAGATGAACCCGCAGCGTCCCGGAGAGTCGACTCGCCGACCGGAGGAGGAGGAAGAAGCCGTCCGGCGCCCTGCCATTGTCACGGACTCCAACCAGAAGCTGGAGAATGCCATCCGCGCGTTCCAGGAGCGCCGGCCATTGCCCAAGATTGAGACCTTTTTTGTGGGTCCTGATGGCTCCAAACAGAGCACGGTAGATCGTGTCGTCAAGACGGTACCGGCCCCGGCGTGGTCCGTGCCTACGGACGAGGAATTTTACGATCCACGTGACCCGTCCAAGCCGAACCTGGCGTTCCTCAAGAACCACCTGTATAAGGAAGGGCGGCTCACTGAGCAGCAAGCGTTGTTTATCATCAATGGTACGACCGAGCTGTTGCGGCAGGAGCCTAATTTATTGGACGTAGACGCGCCGGTGACGGTATGCGGCGATGTGCATGGGCAGTACTACGACCTCATGAAGCTGTTTGAAGTCGGCGGGGACCCGGAGACCACGCGATATCTGTTTTTGGGAGACTACGTAGACAGAGGGTACTTCTCGATTGAGTGTGTGCTGTACCTGTGGGCGCTCAAGATGTGGCATCCGGACTCGGTATTCCTGCTCCGGGGCAACCACGAGTGCCGCCATTTGACGGATTACTTCACGTTCAAGCTCGAGTGCAAGCACAAGTACAGCCTGCGCATCTACGATGCCTGCATGGAGTCGTTCTGCGCGCTCCCGTTGGCGGCTATCATGAACAAGCAGTTCTTCTGCGTCCACGGTGGCCTGTCGCCGGAATTGCACACTCTCGATGATTTACGTAAGCTCGATCGCTTCCGAGAGCCTCCTACGCACGGTCTCATGTGCGATCTGCTGTGGGCCGACCCCATCGAGGACTTTGGCCGCGAGCGGACCGACGAGCACTTTGTCCACAATCACGTGAGAGGGTGCTCGTTCTTCTACACCTACGCTGCGGCGTGCAGCTTCCTGGACCGAAACAATTTGCTCTCGATCATCCGGGCGCACGAAGCGCAGGATGCCGGGTACCGGACCTACCGCCGCACCAAGGCGACGCAATTCCCGAGCGTAATGACCATCTTCTCGGCGCCCAACTATTTGGACGCTTACAATAACAAGGCCGCCGTGCTCAAGTATGAGAACAACATTTTGAATATTCGCCAGTTCAATTGCTCGCCGCACCCGTACTGGCTGCCCAACTTTATGGACATTTTCACGTGGTCTTTGCCATTTGTCGGCGAGAAGATCACCGATATGCTCATTTCTATTCTTAATATTTGCACCAAGGAGGAGCTGGAGGAGGATACTATTCAGTCACTTTCGGGCAAGTCCTCGTCGTTGCCGGAAACGCCCAAGGAGCCGGTCAGCGGTGCTGCTGCTGCTGCTCCGCCGCAGGCGGCTGACGATCTCGAGGCGCGGCGGGATGTGCTCAAAAACAAAATTATGGCTATTGGCCGACTCGCACGCATGTTCCAGGTATTGCGGCAGGAGAGCGAGAGCGTCGACGAGCTCAAGCGGCATTCGCCGGGCGGCAAGCTGCCCACGGGCACGCTTATGCTAGGCGGCCAGGGCATTCGCCAGGCCATTTCCTCGTTTGAGGAGGCGCGTAGAGTCGATCTGATCAATGAGTCGCTGCCGCCGACCCCGGAGGAGAAGGCTGAGCAGGACGAAAAGGAGAGACAGGATGCCATTGACAAGGCCATTAACGAGGCCAATAAGGACGAAAATATGAAAAAGCTTGCCCGACGACTTAGCATGGGCTAACTATTGACATTCTTTTACCCATTCTTCAACCACATCCCTTCTTCATAACCCTTCAATCATAAACCATTTGTCAATTATGAACACTCATAAACTTTCCCCCAATCATAATCGTCAATCATCAGCCATTCTTCAACTGTAAGCATTCAATCATGAACCTTGGATCATACGCCATTCTTCAATCATAAACTGTCATGAACACAACCCACTCATAAACCCGTTACTCCTAACATCCAACCTGGGGCTCTGCCCCAGACCCCGTAGTTGGGGGAACCCCCCAAACCCCCCAATCATATCACTTGTCAATCGTCACCATTCGTCAATCGTAAGTCATTCTTCAATCGTCAATCATAAACCATTTTCAATCTAAGCCATTTTTCTGTATAAACCATTCGTCAATCATCTAACGTTTCATGAGCCAAATGCTACACATTATCGCTGGACCGTGATAATCTATACCATTGTCGTTATGATGAAACGGAGTCAGTGCCTCATCTATAAATGTCTTGGATCAGGCTGTAAATGCTAATGTATGTTTTGCCTGCAGGGTTGTTTTGAATGCACAACAAATGGAGAGTTAAGCGAGAACTTAAATAAGTAGCAGCAACACAAATAAATAACCAAAAAAGACTCAGAATTTACTCAATCGACCCATTATATTCAAGAAGGGTGCACCCATCAATCGATTGTTCCGTGTTCAGGGGTATAGAAGTTTCCCAAGAGCGGCGGTGTCTCAGCCGCACTGTCGTAAAAATCATTTTGTGGCACGGCTGAACGAATACTTTGGCGAGCTGACCCCGTCCCGGCAACGCTATGTAGATCCGTTCCACACCATCGCAGGGGAAGGAAACCCTCATCGACCAGCAATTGAGCGATGGAGCCCAGGAGGCAAAAATGCAGAGGCAACAGCAAGCTTGCTATGGAGATTTCATAGAACTGTAAAGGCTTGATGAAAGACTTTTTCCTTAATACACAATGTTGGAGAGACGGAGTTTATGGCTAGGTAATGAGGATATTCTGCAAGAATTTTAGCCTGTATATCAACCGTAGTACTGGTGATAGTAGCGTAGTAGGGCTAGAACTTGAATAAGGTACATTCTTAGGGTTTACATTCCTCACACTATTGACCCACGTATTGAGGATCATCGTGACGGACCATGATATAGCGTTATGTAGTGCGAGAGAGATTAACAGCGGATATATATGCAGACCTAAAGGCACGTATTTCGTTTCTTTGAATTAAAAACGCAGCTAGGCGACCGTAGTAAGCGTAATAAGCAACATGTCGGGAATAGCACCGGCTTTGTTGGCTGTCTGCGTAGCAGCAATTGGCCTATCGTCGCTGGCAGTGGTAACGGGAATAGTCGCGATGATAGTAATCATCAAAAGGCGAAAGAACACGCCTATGCTTCCAGTAGCTGAGCCACCGTTCCAATTGGCTGTCGGTAGCACCCAAAACGCGGATATCAGAGTATCGCAAGAGATTTACTTACCCCCTGCTACAAGTAAGTGTGGAGACGAAATACCCCAATCTCCAGACTATCGCTTCTCACAATTTACGGGACAATATACCGTTGCGTCAAGCAGTTGCTCTACGTTCACTCTGGGGCGTGACGAAGAGTCTCTCCAGCAGCCCCACGCGCCATTCCGCGATATCAAGCTTATTCCCGCCGGAGGTAGGAATAGCAGTAGCTGCTTTACGTGGTCTGAGACGCACTTCAGTGATACGAGTAGCCTGACTACATTTCCACTGGATGATGAACAGCAGGGGCTGGAGGAATTCACATTTGAAAAATCGAAACACGATGACAACGCGCCATTCAACATATTCAAAAAGAAGCAACTGTCGCCCATCCGACTAATGACAGATGAAGAGCAATTCCCGTCCTCTGTCCCTCTAAGCAAGAGACGGCGGTTGACACCGTTAGATTTTACGAGACCGAGCCCCAGGTTTGTCAAGGTTGACATGCCGCTGCAGGACGGAATGGTATTCGACTTCTCTGATCCCACAACGAACGACGTGGTCTCGAGTCTACTTGACACTTCGACTCCGCCATCTTCTCCGGGATCGGACCCATTTGCGACTATGCACTACGAGTCACCTACTCCCCTCCCGAGAAGTGCTCGCAATCGCAAGAACCTCGAAATTGACCTAATAAAATCAGATATCGGCCGACTGGTGCGTTATGGCGACGATGGAATTCTCATACTGTCCAAAGGGACCCAATCGCCGATTATAACAAGTCCAATAAGCCCTATACCTAGTGCGCACCGGAGCGAAAGGGGAGACCGATACGATTTAATGCTTGATTTCCTGGGCGGTTATGAATAGCCTCTATGATGATGTGTGATGACTGATGATAAGAACGACTCTTTATTCTTAATATTCTTGTGGGTAATGTACGCAATGGTACTGCGGGTAGTACCTGGTAACTAATGGAATCTCAATTGTTTATTACCAACGGTAATAATATTGCTATAATACAGGGAGCGTGTTGGTAGCTAGTGTAGCTGGTAATTAATTTAAATTCCTGCATTTCGGGTAGCAGTTATCAATGCTCTAAAATTATAAGTACATACAAATAAATACTTTTAAGTTCGCCTCCATTTGCTATCGGCGTTAGTAGCTGCGTCATTATCTTCATCGTCACTATCATTATTATCATCCCGCGTTCGTCTCATACCCGCTCTGGCGCCAATTCCTCCAATTTCGACCTCAACAGCGGCTGAAATTCCATCTTCTTCATCCCCCATCTCCGTATCGCCGATATCATCGGCCTCTCCTACATTTTCGGCCGTGATCCACGGTCCCATTGCTGCGGGCGGTTCGCTGTCCAGCGCATCCATCTGCATCTGCCCGTCTTCATTCTCTTCAAAATCAGGGTGTAGGGCCGCGCAGTCGCTCAGCCGATCATAGAAAAGCTGCAGAGTGCCAATGTCTCGAGGAACGACCAGCCATTCCAAGATCCCGTCGTCTCCATAGTCGATCTGGAGATACAGCATCTCAGTAGGATTGCGCTGGATCGCGTGGAGAGTGATGCATGGGTACGGAATTATCGCCCCTACCCCTTTCTCAGGCAGCCACACCTGCAAATCCGACGACGTCACGTAAAAATCGGCCCTTTCATTCTCCGTGGCAGGTATGACGTCGGCCAGCGCACTACTAGTAGACACCTGCGCGCTCAATGACTTGTGGTACAACACCGGGTTCTCCTCCAGACCGAAAGTGGCTGGTGTCGAAGACTGGTGCTCCTCCAAAGACACAAACTCAGCGTCGTTTGGAGCCTCAGTCAGACGCGTTATCGCCTTGAATGCCATGAAAATATCTGACCGCAAGTTACTCTCTCACAGGCCCAATCAAATTTCGCGCGTTTTTCCTTCCCCCTGCACAGCCGTACCACCATCACGTGGTAAGCCGCACCAAATGAGGCTAGCATAAGCCGCACGCTTGAATATGACCAATTTGCATACACAGGGCTCAATCGTAATCTGGACCGCTGATTTTTAACTTGGTGAGTCCCAAATAAGCGCTGAGGCTTTGTAGACGGCGTTCAAATAATAAAAATGGGTCTCGCCGCTCATCTACAGTCGTAAAATTATTGGTCGAGTAAATCGCAAATAAATTAGAACAACGAGTCTATATTGTCGTTGAGGATTTTTGAATCGTCTGCAGCGGCACTAAGCTCCATTGCCAGCAGGTCGTCATCATCGGTAGCGGGTGGTTTTGGCACAGCCGGAGGCTCAGTAGGCGCCTCGGATTTCGGCTCTGGCAGCTTTTCGGGAATGAAAAACGCTCGCGCCTTGGGCTTCTTCTTGACATTGGTAATCTTGCCAGTGGGCGGAACCTTTGGTCGAGTGTTTCGCAGCTTCGGAGGCAGCTGTTCGCCTTCGAGCAACACAGTTTCGCCAACTGGCACTCCAGCTGTCTCCGCCTGTAGAACAGTAGTGTTCTTAGAGTGCTCCAACCGCGACAGATAGAATGGCTGCAGTATTGAGAGCTGCTTGAGCGCATACTCGCGCGTCATAGGCTGGTACTCTTCGATTATACTGCCTCTGTCGATAATGTCGTTTGTATCGGCGTTGTCCATAAGCGAAGCATGGAACCGCGTATGGAGAAGATGCAATGGGACCGAAGAGGTAAGCAGGCCAAGCTCCTTGTCGAGTCCCAACTCTTTGAACCCGAAGAAGTCCTCACCAATCTGCTCCGAAAAGTCACCGTTGAGGAACTGCTCGCTATCATCCTGGAACTGCTGGTCGTTAAGATCATTGACTCCCGGACGCAGCAGCTCGCCCAAAAATGAGGTAAGCTTCTCGCGCAAGTCCTGGAGCCGCGTGCCATGCCGCTCAATGTCGTCTCGCACATAGCTTTCCAGCGAACCGACTGTTTCAATACCATTTCGCTGCAGGGCCATAACCAGTATGTCCTCGTAGCTGTACGCGTCGCCAGGTACGTTCGACTCCATGAGCAACGTCAGCGTCCGCGTCAGTTTGCTCATGTAGTCTGCAGCAATCTCTGTGAGGGCGTTTATGGCCATGGGTTCCGTCACTTCGAAGCCCGTATGCATCGCCATCTTGGCGACACTGCGCTTCAGGGCGGCCCGTGACGCCGCATGGTCGAATTTGTCTCGATTAGGTAGCCTCGACTCGAGATCGAGATCCGTCTCGACAATCTCTGGCGGATTGTACTGCTTGACCGTAGTGTTGTGGAGATAGGCTTGCTGCTGCATCTGGCGGATAAGGGCGATTTTGGAGCAGATCTTGCGAATCTGCTGCATCTCCGCGAGATTCGAAAGCACTCTGGGTTGCAGCCCGTACCGGGCAACGTAGTCCGATGGCTTAATGTCGCTGGCCTCGATGTTGCGCACGCTTTCGTCGATATCAATCTGCTCTATGTCTAAGTGTCGCGGGAGCTCGGGCACACCGGAGGTCACTTCGTAGTCGGGGATGAAAGGGTCCTTCTTCTCGATATCCAAACTCTCGAGCCATTTACGCCGGCTAAACGCGCCTCGGACACCCTGGGACCCATCAGCGCTGGCGTTCTCGTCAATGTTCTTGATCGCTTCTTCGAAGCGGTTCATGAGCTCGGCACGCCGAACGGGTGTTTCTGCGTCGGCATTGAGCTTGTTACCATTGAAGAGACTGCTTCTAATGGTGTAGTACTTTGCCCGCGGCTTCGTCATGACTGTCTGCCACACTTCTGTTTGGACATCCAGTTCGTACGGTGGGTGTTCGTCCTCATCCAGCTGTTCGTAGTATTCACCACTCCCAGCAGCCCCACTGGCCTGGGATCCGAACCCAGGAGTGCCTACCCGAGGAGTCCGGATGCTGTTTGTCAGATGGGAGGGGAAAGGGCTGGCTCTCGACATGCGACTTTCGGGTCCTGGAGTCCCCAGTGCTGTAAAGGAGGCCGGAGCAGGAGATTTCTCGCCTCGCTGGGCGTCTTCTGATGGTCCATCGGCTGATAGCTCCTCAATTTTACGCTTACGGCCCTTAGAGGAATGTTTGCCTCCCTTCGAGGAGGAAGGCGCGGAAGAAGAGGTCCGCATAAGCTTCTCCTCCCCCTCCTCCTCCTCCCCCTGCTCCTCGCCATTGCTCACTACGCTCATATTGGCTTCCTCCTGTTTCTCTTCCGCTTCCACTTCTGCCCTGTCACGAATAACAATATCTGGTATCAGCGGAATGAGATTCTCCGTTTTTCGCTTCATAGCATGCGCATGGACTCTTAAGAAGTGATTGGGGTCCGTGTTGTACGTAAAACAGTTGTCCCAGATGAGCATGATATCGTTAACAAACTCCTTCTTGCTCTTGTACTGGAACCCTTTCAGCTTTTTCATCACCGTGTTGAGGTCCATGGGATGCTTGATGACATTGAAGTAGTTCGGTGCGTCCCGCTTGTTCACCTTATTCAGGAATGCCGTGGAGTGCTCGGTGTACCCCCGAAGTTCCAGAACCACTTTTTCGGCTGCCTCGTACAGCTCTTCCTGTCCAATCTTGTCTTCGCTGGCCCACTTTGACCGGTTTTTACGCACATCCGAGATCAGACTCTTCAGTTCCTGATCGTTCAGCTGCAGCTGGTCCCGCTTATCTTCAATTACAGCCAGCAGGTGCTTGAGACTGAGGTTAGCCGCACCAAATGCGGCGGTCGAAGAGTTGGGTTTGCCCGACTCCGCGTCCATAATTACGTCATTGTCCACCTGTCTATCCGATTCTTCGAGCTTCTTCTGCTTTGCCGCAGCTTCGGCATCTCCTTCGAATATGTGGTATAACCTATTCAGCTGTGCAAGGACCTGCTTGTTCTTCTTGGGTTCGTCGTCAGACTTGGTTATAGTCGCTAAGCCACGTTAGTTCCCGCCTTAAAAAAAGAGACTCAAAAAAAAACACCCACCTTTCACAACCAATGGTTCGTTAGAGTTATTCGTGTCATTACTTTCGTTAGTTTCGTCCGGCTTGTTGTCTTGTTCCTCCTCTTCATCCTCCTCATCATCGTCGTCATAGTCATCTTCGTCAACCCTTCGCACCGGAGGGGCCGGCGCTTTGGCCTCCGCCTTGTCCTCCTCGCTTTCCAATATCGAATAGTCAAACTCCTGGGGCGCGTTGGGGTTCATGAACAGCACCCCGACCGACTTATCGTACAGCATGTACCTGATTCGGAAGGCGACCGTCAGAGAGTCGAGCTGCACCTTCTCGCCCGCATTGCCATTGAGTGCCTGGCCCGGCCGAGGCGTCTCGGGCTGGGGAGTCGCCGAGACCCGCGGACTGGACACGGATCCATTGGCGTAGCTGGAATCTACAAAACACTCAATCTCGCCATTGACTAACCGATCCCACGTATCGTCGCGCTGTTCGAGAGCCGTCTTAAACAGCTCGTGCTCGGTCGGCGTCAGGTACCCTCTCCACGTGCCCTGCGCCTCAATCTCCTGCGCCAACCTTCTCAGCCCAGCCGTGTCGTTATTCGCCCACAACTTCGTTAAATGCGACATGACCGATGGACTGCAAGACGTCTGTGGGCGGGTTCGCTTTTCACTTGCACGGGCTATGATGGTTTCCCCCAGGGTTGGGAGGTGTATGCTTGCGCGCTCCGAAAATTTAAAATTTCCGCCTTCGCGACATCGCGACATCGCATTGCAGGGTCCCTCATCCAGCAATTACGGGATTTCTGCTTCGTCACGGTGCATGTGGTTTAGTTCTGCGGTGACGTATTCGAGGGCAAGCCCTTGAGCTCCCGTGGCTCCACTTCGTGGAGGGTCTCCACCTTTGCAACAATTTCTCCGCGTAGCGGAGCCGCAGGGGGGTTTGGGGGGACCAATTACATTAGATATTACGGTAGTAATAGTGTAATCGAGGGCCAGCCCTCGAGCTCCCGTGGTCCCCGGGGGAGGGGGGTTGGAATTTCCGCCGATATTATTCAAATTGATTGGAAGGTGCATTAAATATTATACCTGGTACTATGGACACAGTTAGAGTTTTATCTAGAGAGAATTATCTAGTAGGGAATTTTATATCTAGCAGTTTTTGTTAGGTTTAACAATTAGATCTTACCCCTGAGGAGGTTCTTAACGGTGTTAACGGCAGAGATCTTAATAGTCTTACCACAGGACCAAACATCAAGAGTAGAGAAGATGGTCTCGAGCAGACCAAACGGCAGCATGGTTGGAATCCAGCCCTGGGCAAGCTCCAAAGCCCACGAGTTGGGGTCCATCTGGTACTGCTTGTTGTAGCCGCACGGCAAGTGGTGAGAGTCACCAGGCAGGTACACCTCGGCCTCTCGCGAGTGGGCTGGCGCAGCAGTCTGCTGGCCGGACAAGATCAAGAAGTAGTCATCAGCAAAGTGGGTGCCAGTGTGGCCCTCAGTACCAGTGGCAGTGCCAAAGAAGATGAGGTACTCTGAAATGGACGCGTGGAGAACCAGCATGGAGCCCATGGCATTGCCAGCATTGTTGAACACCCAATCCTCCTCGTTAAAATCGTTAATGAGACCTGGGTACTCCTCGGCGAGCCTCGCATGAACGCCCCTGAGAATAGCCGTCGAGTTGGCGCCGGGGTTTGCGGAAATCACCTCCTTGCCAATCTGCTGCAGACGCGTTCGGTCGAACACGTAGAACTGTGGCAGAATATTCTCGTGCACGTACGAGAGCGCAAAGTACAACGCCACAAAGATAATCGACAGCTGGCCGACGAACTTCATCTTAAACGATAGGGTAGTTTATTTCCAAAACGGGGAAAATGTCAACGTTGAAATTTTGGTTTTCCTCAGGGGTGGAACGATCCCGATGAGTTCAGCCGTACCTAAGAAATATCTGCAGATCTCATCTATCACCAGCGGTAGTCTCGTCTTATCAGATGTAAACTTTTTTTTTGGTTAGAATATAAGGTGGAAGGCCCTACAGGGATCTACTTTGCAAAATATCTGTGCATTCAAAATAAATAAGTCAGTATGATACCGTGGTAATAGGGTAGGCAGTATGATGGGGTAGGCAGTAGCATACCATGGTACATACGGTAGGAAACTCTGGTTCAGCTCTCTATTGATAAAGGCGAGGCAGAATTGGCTATCGCACCCCGGTGTACCAAGCCATAGCGTGATGGTAAACCTGGGAAACCGACCATGAAGCCAACGTTTCAATAATAAACGATTTGAAAATGCCCTGCCAGTTGGTCATGTCGAAATAGGAGCACAGCTCCGGGCTATTGGGGGAAACCTGGTGGGCAATAATTCGATAAACAAATGGCATTAGTGGGTAGAGGTTTAATTCGGCACGGGTTGCAGAGATCATTTCCACCAAGTAGGATGTGACCATTGCCGCCTCCTTGGGCAGCTGGCGGCTGATGGTAACTCCCAGGGTCGTAGTCGCAATGTCCTGGAACGAGGCCTTCATATATCGCACAAAGCTCACCAGCACAAAAATCACCCAGTTGGCCTTCCAATAGCCAATCGACAGCATCCCTAAGTAGTCCCGCCACGACGGAAGGAGTTGGGTGGCCGGTAAGAGTCCCAGGCATTGCAAGTACTGTAGTCGAGTAAATGGAAACAATACTACCTGGTTGAACAGCCCCAGCATAAACTTGAACTGTCTCCCGTCACTGCGCTTCAGCTTTGAGCGAATATCGTCCAACTCCCCCCGGTCCCTCTGCTCTTCAAGCTCCATCATATGGTTAAGCTCCTCCGGGTCGAACTCCGACACGCCGTTCTCCATCATGGTTTCGGCGAACGAATGTACCATCATCTCGATTTTGTTCCTTGCCTCCTCCTCTCGCTTCTCTTCGTAAGCCTGGAACCACGCCATGCTCACGGCGTCTATGCCGAAAACAATAGACTCATACGCTACCGACGCAGGCAGTCCGGCAAACAAAGTGGCCAGAGAAAATGGCTTGTGCAAAAACGTGCGCCCGAAGCTGTCCAAATAGCTCGTAGAGTACCCCTTGATCGTAGCGAGCCGCATAGACATGATGGAAAACGGCCATTGAACCACGAAATTCGTCACGTGTGCAGCAGAGGTAAGCCAAAAAGCTCCATACTCTGCGCGATTAAAGTCCATGATGTCTGCCTCGTCCTCGGAATGCTCACAGTAGTAATCGTCCGCCTCGACGGCGTGGTGTTGGTGGCAGTGCGGGCAGTGTGGGTACTGCTCTAATCCCGCTCTCTCCTCGTCTAAGTCCAATGCCATATCAACGTAGTCCTCGGCCAACCCCTGGGACGGCGAGCGCCTCATCCCCCGCCTGCGCGAGGTCGACCCCAGACCCACAAACCCCAGCACCTGCTCCTCTGCCCGCATAATGCGCTCCATCTTCTCCCGGTTCTGCCGCATCGCCTGAAAGACCCCTTTGCCGGATTCGCCGTCCTCTTCCAGACTGTCCAAGAACGACGGGCCCAGCGCAAACCTCGCCAGCCGCTTGGTTATCATCTCCAAACTTTATGTGTCGTCGTGATTTGTATGGGGGTTTTGTTGGTGATGTGATTTTTGGGAGGTTGGGTTTTTCTTGCCCGCGCTGAAAAATGAAATTTTCAGATAAAAAAAAATTTAAATCAATCGATCAGCGACATATAGATAGTTAGACGGAATGAGTTTGAAGACGTCTTTCAAGTCGAGATCGGTAGAGCCGTTCTATAACGGCGGTGGTGTCTCGCTGTCGGGCGACGGCAAGACCCTGGCCACCAGCTTTAACGACGAAGTCGTTATCACTGATCTCGAGTCCGGTGAACAGATAGCGAAGATCGAGGGAGATGGCGAACGTGTGACTGCCCTACAACTCTCCCCAGATGGAAAATATCTCGTAGTGTGCTCAAGTTCGCTTCTTATGCGCATTCTCGAGCTCCAGGAGGACGGAAAGTACAAGACGACCAAAAGCGTCAAGGCACACGAATCGCCAGTGCTTATGGCCACAATTGATCCTACGTCGACTCTGGTGGCTACCGGTGGTGCTGAAGGTGCTGTAAAAGTCTGGGACCTCAAAGGCGGGTTTGTGACCCACAACTTCCGGGGCCATGCCAGACTTATCAGTGCCCTCAAGTTCTACGGCGTAAGCGGAACGCGGGACTGGAGGCTGGCTTCTGGGTCTGACGATAACACAGTGCGCGTCTGGGACCTTGTCAAGAGCAAATGTGTGGCGGTTCTCGACTCTCATGTGAGCATGGTACGGGGACTGGACTTTACGTCCGACGGTAAATACCTCATCAGTGGAGGCAGAGATAGAGTAGTCTCCGTGTGGAGCACAGCCAGTAAAAAGCTCGTTAACACAATTCCTGTTATGGAAGTGCTGGAGACGGTTGGATTCCTGACAGATGATGTTATCTACACAGGTGGACAAGACGGCGTAATCAAGCTATGGAGCAGAGAAAGTGGTGAAAAGCTAGGAGAACAGGCCTTGGAGGCTGAAGTGGCTGAGACCGAGGAGGAGGAAATTAGCATAGTAGACATTATTCACGACAAGTCGAGCGGTACGCTGTTCAGCGTTCTGAATGACCAGACGATTCTCCAGCTCGACTCAGACCTGGCTCTCAAGCGCCGGATATCAGGTATGCATGGCGAGATCATTGACTGCTGCTTTGTTAGTGGAGACCGACTGGCCATTGCGACCAATAGCCCCCGAGTGCGTATTGTCTCGCTGGATAACATGCTGGACTTTGAAGAGCTTGCCGGGCACGAGAACATTGTTATTGCCATTGACCGGTCTATTGACGGCAACTGGCTTGCTACTGCAGGCAAGGACAAGCTAGTGAAGCTGTGGAACCTTGAGGGTACGCCGCTTTCGCCCAATTCTTACGCTACCTTCAGAGGCCACACTGCCGCAATTGGCGCCGTAGCGCTGCCCCGAGCCCCGCCTAAGAGCGAAAAGAGCACGCTGCCTGACTTTATCATCTCTGGCGCGCAAGACCGGACGGTCAAGCGGTGGGACGTCAAGACTGGCTCCGATGTGTATACCAAGATCGCCCACGAGAAGGACATTAACGCAATTGACATATCCCCCGATAACAAGTACTTTGCCACTGCTTCGCAGGACCGAACGGTCAAGATCTGGGATATTGACACTGGCGAGGTTGTTGGTATTCTGCGTGGCCACAAGCGAGGTGTGTGGAGTGTGCGGTTCAACCCTTACGATAAGATGATCGTGACCGCATCAGGAGATAAGACTATCAAGCTGTGGAGCCTCAATGACTACACGTGCGTGCGAACTTTTGAGGGTCATTCCAATAGTGTTCTTAAGGTGGGGTGGATCAGTCAGGGCCAGCAGATTGTCAGCGCTGGCGGCGATGGCCTGGTAAAGGTGTGGGATGCAAAGACGGGCGAGTGTAACGCTACGCTTGACAACCACGAGGACAAGGTTTGGTCCTTGGCTATGAAGGAGCATAGCGACGACGAGTTTGTGTCTGGTGGAGGCGACTCGGTGATTACCGTGTGGTCGGACATTACAGAGGAAGTCCAGCAGGAAGCGGAAGAGCGTCAGGCGCATCAGGTCGAGCAGGAGCAGAAACTAGACAACCTGGTTCGCAACAAGGACTGGAAGAATGCCATTCTCGTGGCAATGGAGCTCGACCAGCCGTTTAAGCTGTACAACCTATTCAAGGAGCTTATCCAAGAGGGCGAACAAGAGGTGGTGGCTGTGATGAAGCTGATAGAGCTGGACCGAATTAAGCGGCTGTTGGAGCGAGTCCGTGATTGGAATACCACGGCCCGAACTAGCGAGGTTGCGCAATCCGTACTGCGTGCTATACTTGAGGCCCACCCCATTGATGAGATATTGAAGCTGCCGGGGATAATGAAGCTCATTGAGGCGCTGCGCCCGTACTCCGAGAGGCATTACAACCGGTTGGATGATCTTCTCCAGGAGAGTTTCTCTTTGGACTACATTTTGAACGAAATGGAGGTGCTGTTGTAATTTTATGTATAGATCTAATTTAACGATAACCATTGAACGACTGGACAGCTATGGGGATGTATCAATTGAAGCAGCGGAGTATTTATGGGGGACCAGTCCCCCCAAACCCCCCTGGGGCTCCGCTTCGCGGAGATATTGTAGCCATCAATTGACCGACCTCGCGAAGCAGAGCAACGGCATGATTACGGGTTGAACGACTGGACAGCTATGTGTACAATTAAATGAATTGTCTGGTTAATTGGTTGATGGCACCAGATATTGAGCTCGGGTAGCTCGCTTGCCCGAGGACTATCCTCAATTGTGCTGCACCGGCTGTCAAATCACAAGATAGCTTCCGAGGGCTAGACCTCGCACCCGTAGCTAGGTTCTGCCAAGAATTAATTATGATTCTGTTCGCCATTATGACAGTGCCCAGAATTATGCCATTATGCAACTATACCTCATCCACGGCAATTCAATGATCGACAATACCCCAAAAGTCGGTCCAGAGCCGCATCGTAAAGCAGATGAATACCGATTAGTATAAATTCCATGCGGCACACATATAGCGATTGCGCTACTGCCCATAATCATGAGGATTCTATGAGCAAACCGTGCATGAATTAGTCTCATCCGCATCACGCCCGCCTTGAAGATGTGCCCTAAACCATATGTATAGTTTATAGATCGAGAAATACTACTCCGGTCCAGCAAAATTATTCTAAGTGCATTGTCGCTCGGTTTCATGAATTACTACCGTAATACTAGTAGTTTCAACTCGCCAATCAGCCCAGTGAGGTTGACGGCCTCCGCGTAGTCAGAGCGTGCGCACTCCATGCAACATTAGCAAGGGTAGCGGCACTGCCCGTGCTACGCGGCATAGCCAAACAACAACTCACCCAAAGGCTCGATGGGCCCTGCAATGCACACTGAGCCTTTGTGAAGTGGATGAAACTCGTCGCAGCGGTGTGCTGGGCCTTGGTTGAGCTTTTTTCACCTGATCCAAATGTTCACCAGCTACATCAAATGCAGAACTGAGAAGGTTTGTTTGAGGGCCCTACATATAGTCTCAACGGGCTATAGCTATTTCGTACATTAACAGTTTTACCTATTAAGGGGTCAAACGGCCTGCGGAACCACGCCTTCCGGCTATCAACAACTACTGTACACCGTGCTTCTGAGTCAAACACGGTACACGTATCCACGCGGGACGCGATAACTTAGGCCAAGCGATATGTTCGGCTGCCAAATCGATTTGGCTGACCCTGAGCCTTGAACCGGTGCTGCACTATATCTTAATTTTATGGTGCAAGGGTTTACCGCCCGTTGTTTTTTTTCGCGATCTTTAAATAATATTTCTAGTCTATCCTAGCCTCACGTACGTAGCCTAGACTGGTCAGTCTAGCCCAGTCTAGGCGAGCCAATCAAGCCGTATCCGAACAACGAAAAAAAAAAAAGAATTGGACAGTCATCTCCATGGAGACATGGTGATATTTATATGTGTGTTTCGGGTAACAAGCGCTGGCCGACACGACAGGAGAAAATTTTTTCCACAGAGCACGTAGTGGGTTGGCTACAGCGCTCTATGTAGTGAGGTATATGCTTCTGTGCTTGAGCCTGCTGACCAATGCGCCACAGCGATAAACGGAACTGCCGCCCTCAACGGAAGACGCCTAGAGGGGCCCACTCTTGCAAAGCGCCTAACAAATTGCGGCCATGGGTAGTGATTGACGATAAACGAGATAACACTGGGGGTGAACCCCTGAGCGGCAACACCGTTGGATAAAATTTAACTGCTTTTGACATGTAACCACTGCGAGTCTGCATATATTTGCATAAAGGCAGCAGGCTCAGCCTAGCAACCCGCTCTGACTTACGGGGCCTCCGCTCCAAGGCTCTGGGGGGGCCAACCAGGGGAGAACCAAGAAAAATAAAAACGCAGTGTATCTACAGGAGAGATGTACGGTGCGTACGTGCACGACCGAAAAGAACAAAAGACACATGTGTAATTGGAAGAGACATGCTATTGACCCGGTTTGCTTACAACGGAGGAATTGAGGAATTGACAATACAAGGTGGCTGGAAATCACGAGTTTATATATAGCATCGTACCGTCGATTTGAAATGTATGACATATGCGAAATTTTGACAGACAGAGAGAGATACGAGTATGGAGGAATGAGGGTCCATTCTCCCTGAGCCATGGGGCGGCTCCCCCCATATCCCACGCGGATACCTCGCATCAGGGGCGATTGTGAGGTGGGTGAACCGAAGGTCCCCTGGAAACAGGATCCATTGAGTGCACGAGCAACCCGACGCGTCGGTGTTTACCACATACCCGATTAGGCAGCAAGTAAATAACGCGAAGGCAAGACATTGACGAAAAAAGTAACAGATTCATATGTCGTTGACAAAATTCGGATTTTTGTTTTTATTCTAGAGTGTTTTCCCTACGTAATATTCCGGCGCATCATATACATCACCCATATATATATGGCCGATCAAGTTAAAGATCTCGTAATTATTACTCCCCTAACAACCAGGGGATATACTGAAAAATAAATAAATACAGAAAAAAAAAGAATTATGAACAATTTTTTTGACACGCACCGGGTGCAAGCCCGTTGAGAATCGAACGCGTTAGTAGCAGGGCTCAGGCGGAGAAAGAATGGACGACTTTGATCATAGGAGAGAGAGAGAGAGAGAGAGAGTCTATTGGGCAAACAATAATATAAACAGATCTATATACAAACAAATATCGAAGGTCTTTATCTCTTTTTTTGTGCCCCAGACTTTGGTCGATTCGTATATTATGTCACAGCAGCTGACGAACGATCGACGCGGTCAAATAGGGAAAAGCCCAGAGGCAAACACTAGCGAGAGTACCGATGATCGCATGAAGCTGATACAAACACAAGAGGCCGTGTACCTCGCTTGGAAATAAAGAACTGTCTAGGCGAAATATATACAAGGCTCCAATGACCCAGTGTTTTCCCCCATGGTCAGTAAATAGATCTAGCATCTGATATAGATAATCGAAAATATAGCCTATTTCAATGTTGAAAAGAAACGTTCACCGCCTAAGAGACATAAACACACACAAAAAATAAAAAAAAAAAATAGAGAGCCACATACGGTTTATTTCCTTCCCATGCATTATGCTGTTAGTTTACACACACACAAACTGCCGGATTACTTTTTTCGTCATCAACCTCGTTATTAACTGTATCTCTCTTATTACCCCGACGACAGGGCTACCGGAATCTTTTTATTTAATCGCCAGCAAATCCGGCCTACTTTTTTTTTCTCCTTTTTCACTTTTCCACCATTGGCCTTTAATTTGTAATTCAAACCCCTTCAATTGAGCGGGTTCTCCATCTAATCTCTGGGCTCTGTATATTTTTTGAATGACTTTGATATAGACCTTGACTTTGTAGTCGAAAACGATTTGGTATATTCTGTGCCTTAATAGTATAGACTCCAAAGTACAGTTGTGACTTCTGCGTTGCATATATATCATGTCCGAAGGAGTGATTGAACATGCTTCCAAAGCTGCTCTGACTTTCTTCGACCCCAGCCCACTAACCAACAAAAGCTGCTCTAATGGTATGGATGTCGATTCGTCACCTTCCTTCCTGCCGGAGGACCAGCTCTCCGCCAAGTCCAAGCGGCTCAAAAAGAAGAACTGCCTCTTCCCCGTGCCCAACCTGCAAACCAAGAAGGACATGGTCAGCCCGACTGCGTCTTTAGCGGCCGACCTCTCCCAGAACTTCTACATTGCATCAACGTAAGCCTACAGAACACAGGATACCAAATAAAACGAGAGACTAACCGTTTAGCCCTACTGTGCCGACTCCGCGGAGAGCACTCTTTGCATCGCATTCCTTTACGACCCCATCCACGTCGTCGAACGCGCTATCTGCATTGTCGACCCCTAATTCCGTCGCCCACAACGACGACGACGACGGAAATTGCATGTCAGACACCGACACGGACGAATCGCCGCTCCCCCTGAAAACTTGCATCTCGCTGTGCGCTGCGAAATCCATCTGCAAGCCCAAGCGACACCAGACGAGCCTTTCGAGCATGGCTTCCTTTATGCTCGAGACCAAGCCGGACCTCTCCCCTTCGCAGGACCGCCGAAGCATCTTCCGGCGCACCCAGTCCATGTTCCAGCATCCTGAAGACGTGGTCATGGAAAACGCCGTTCACACGCCCAAAATCAACATCACAGCCCCTTCATGCGCTTCGACACCACCCAAGGACGCCAGCGATCGGTGTCCACTTGGAATCAACTCGTTCGCCGTCAAGGAGGACGCGTTCCGGCGCATTGGCCGCGATACGCTGTGCGAGATCCTCGACGGCGTGTGCTCCGACCGGTACGAGTGCGTAGAGCTCATTGACTGCCGGTTTGAGTACGAGTACAAGGGCGGCCACATAGACGGGGCTGTCAACATCAACACCAAGGACCGGCTTGAGGAGTATCTGCTCTCCAACGTGCGCAATGGCAAGACTTTGGTGGTTTTCCATTGCGAGTACTCTGCACACCGGGGGCCTCGTATGGCCCAGCACCTGCGCAACTGCGACCGTCAGCTCAACATGGCACGATACCCCGAGCTGTACTATCCGGACATTGTCATTCTGCAGGGCGGGTACTCGCACTTCTTTGAGAAGTTCTACGACCGGTGTGTGCCCCAGCGTTACGTTGAGATGAACGATTCGTCTCATCGGCGCACCTGCGAGCGAGAGCTCCACAAGTTCCGCCGAACTATGAAATATTCTTCCAGGCCATCGACCTACACGACTTTTACGACGCTTACGAATTGTATCTCTAATGCATGCCTCTCACCCATCAACTTCCGGTTCCCGAAGAAGGCCTCGTCTTTGAGTTCCTCCCCGGAATCCACGCCTACTAATACCGACCGTAATACTATCATCGGCCAGAAGCTTTTCGCCTGACTACGCATTAGACTCATATATATCATTATATTCTCTTTTCCAGCATGAATCCTCCGCGAAGCGGAGCTACGGGGGTTTGGGGGCTGGCCCCCAAGTCAACTGTTCATGGGGGGGGGGGGGCATGGGGTTCCGGAGATGAACTGTACATGGTTTATTAATCATTAAAAATCGTTAGTGGGGCGTATCGGGTCGTTAGTGGGGGTCTAATGCTTCGTAGTTCGGATCAGGTTCTCGACTTGACGCTCGACCTCGCGTGATTTCTGCCGGAGCTTCTGGTAGTCCTCGGAGGAGCTGTTGAGCTGTGACATTTGCATTCTGATTTGCTGGAGCTCAGACTGCTTTTTTTGGAGTTTCTGCTTGCCGGACTGGAAAAAGAACATAATGATCAATTGTTCGCCGAATATATTATGGGTTCTATCAGGGGGGATTCCGATCGACGAACTATGCTCTAAATTATATATTCCCTTGGGCGAGAAAACCGCGGAAAGTGGATCGAGGAGTGAATTGGAAATAGATCAAAGGGGGAGGGGGGAAAGGGTCTTATATATTCTTGGAATTGATTTTTTTCGCCAGCCCTGCACAGAACTCACCCGCTGCCATGCTTCGGTACTTCTGTATAGGCCGGCGGAGTGCATCCACTCACTGAATAAAGTTATTCAGCCCCGGCTCTGCCTGCTGGCTATAGGCCTGCGTCTGCGCATTACACCAAGCGTCCACCTGCGGCTCAGCCACACATTCCAACGCTCATCGCCGTAAAAGAATTCCCACCCCCTGGATTTTAAAACACACCGATCGTGGTTAAATATAGAAACTATGGACATAACCCCGGCAGTTCGTTTTAATCTCCCTTCGGACCGTGCTGTATTTCCGAATGACAGCTACTGGAGTTGGGGTTTTTGATAACATAGTGTGCGTGTGATTTTTTTTTTTTTTGCAGAGCCGCTTGTGCAGCTATCCGGTGGTGTCCTGTCCAATCAAGGGGCACCAACACCCGCCCGCCTTGACAGCTTATGACTGAGATTCTATCATACAATGTGCAGGTCGCGAGTCGTATTAGACTCACTCACCCCCGGAAATAAGGTCACGGGACCATATTTTTGTCGGCTGAGATGTAGTGATGTAGTGCAAGCTCGCGCTTTCGTAAGGCCGCGTCGCGCTCTTGGAGTATCATGTATTCGAGTCCCATGACGTACTGTTCTGATAGGCTACATCCGGCTTCCGACACTTTCTGCAGCCGGCACATTTGCCGGGCTATCTGGTATCTCTGCCTCAATATTTGCCTCAACTTGATATCGGTATTTCTGTAGAACTCCATCATTTTTTGGTCTTCTACCCTTCTACCCCTGGAGCGGAACATCGTTTATAAATTTATCTAGATCATCTAAACAAGACTTGTATTACAATTCGACCTGTAAACTTGGTGTATGGTAGTTGGCGCCGGTTGGAGGTGACAGGTCCCGTGACCAATCAGACGCGTAAAAACGCGTAATTTACGCGTCGCGTGCTTGGCGCGCTGCATATGCGAAACGCAACACGGCGCCGGAAAACTCCAACGGTTCTTGGCATATTTTTCAATCGACTCAACACGATGCGCTTGAAATTCTAGAGATTGCCATTCTCCTGAAAACTTCTGCTTGAATTTCCAATGTCCATGTAATGCTTGTATTACCGTTACTATTAGTAAAGTGGACATATCCATTGATCGCTTTCTGGCAGCTACTGACTTATTAGAAAGACAATGCCGAGAAATAAAATGAAGGAACGCTCTTGGCGGTAAAATGATGTATCATATAGAGCACGTGTCCGATAGCGGTGCAATTGAGTGCCGTTCGATGTATACATGAGGTGGACCAAACGCCCCAATTCATGACGGGCCATGGTCCCATGACCGTTGATAACTTGTGATGTTTGGTATTTCGGGGTAGTTGCATTCACAACATGGTGTTAATATTGAAGAGCACCCACTAATGTTATTGATCAAGAGTTGGCTCATATGTGACATCCGGGTAAGTTTGTTGAATGTATTTTACGAGCTGCCTTTTTGCAGTACCCAAGACTCGGGGGTCTGGGGGCTGGCCCCCAGCTACGGGAGCTCGAGGGCTGGCCCTTGAAGACACTCCACGGCTAGTACTACTACGCTACGCCAAGTTCTTTAGGACATCTTATACTTCTTGGACCAAATCATGGCAAGGTTCTCTAGGGAGGCGGCTCCACTAATGATTTTCCGTAATAACCTGCAAGAAAAACTTCTACGAGTAGTTGTAATAAAAGTAACGGGTTTAAAGATATAATAGTTCTAGGAAAAGATAAAATAGGAAGAAAGAAAATGGCTTGTTAACGCGGAGGACCCCGGGCTTCAGCGACGTATCTGGTGAACTTTTCCACCTCGTCCTGGCAGATGATGAGCCAGTCTTGGTTGAAATTGTAATCAAAGTCGCCTGGACGCACACGCGTGCAGATACCCTTCTCTCTGGCTAAAGAGTTCTTCCACCGTTGAAGCTCCGCTTCGAGCTTCTCGATTGGAGTGTCCTTTGGAGGCGGAGAGTGGAACGGCACCCGGATAGGGAGCCCAATCTCGTTGTAGACAATGCTCTCCTCGAACTCCTTAATCTGAGCATCCCAAAAGGGAGTTGGATGCTGAGGCTTCGACGGTTGCTGACCCATTTCACTCAATTGCGCTTTTTTTTGTTTTGGTCACCCAAAGAGCAGACTTCCCCTGCTCTTTTATATTTTTATCGCCAATCGTGTTAGGTCCCGTCTCGCATATAAATTTTTTATCAATCGTGTTAGGTCCCGTCTCACAAGTTTTATCGCATAACTTCATCGCCATCTTCATCTACGGTCTTTGTTTCAGCAGCCTCCATCTCCGTATCATCGCCCGTCTCATGATCATCACCTTCGCGGTCCCCATTGTCTTCATCCTCTTGCTGATCCCCATTGTCTTCCTCCTGGTTGAGGCCCAGTACCTCGTCTCGGAATTCGTGGATTGATTTGATAATGGACCCGAACTTGGATTTACGCTCGGTCCACTGCTCCATCAGCGCGGTCCGCTGCTGCTCCAGAGACTCAATCTCCTCTGCAGTCGTCTCATTCTCTCGCATGTCATCAGACCGCGAACAATTGAGCAGAGCGATGATAGGTACCTTGGTGTCTCCTTCTGTAACAAAAACCTTCTTCGCTCGCATCATGCTGTCGACGAAATTGCTGTACTCTTCCTTCTGGTGTCGCACTTTCTGCGCCTGTTCAAGCTGCTCCTGCAGAACGTTGGTCTTACTCAACAGGGCCTCGATCTGTCTCTCGCTCTGCTGTTTTTCTGACTCGTAGTACTCCATCTCGCGGCCGTTCATGTCCAGCTGGAGCTGCAGCTTCTCTAACATGACCTCAAAATTGCGAAACTCCGACTCGATCTGC
The DNA here is from genome assembly GCF_965637985.1 of Blastobotrys vanleenenianus. Lineage (NCBI taxonomy): Eukaryota > Fungi > Ascomycota > Dipodascomycetes > Dipodascales > Trichomonascaceae > Blastobotrys > Blastobotrys vanleenenianus. Next base: position 281,235 of record NW_027481885.1, on the reverse strand, counting down.
CCCACTAGCTCCTCTTTAGCACCATTTTCTTGTGAAGCGGTTTGACACACCTTCAAAATCCGCTTATATGCAATCTCCGAGGTCGCTACTCGGTCTCTGATGATGCTTTCCTCGTCCATGGTGCTTGATATCTCGAATATCGCACTGGAATTTTCATTTTTGGACCTTCCCCAATTCTGTAATTCATCGAATTTTAATTGTCCACTGGCACTACGGTCTCTTGTATAGTCAAGACGAACTGCTTGTTATTTTTAAACTAAATCACTGAATTGAAGTGATTGACTAGTACAATAATTGTTAAGAATATGAAGACTTTGTACTGCGTGGCCGTAGATCAAGCCCAACACTGAAGTACCGGGGTACATCCATTGTAATGTACTATCTATACGATACATCTCATTTGCAAGTTATTATTATTAATTGCACAATATTCAACTGTTTTAAGTACATTTTATAAACTCTGCATTAATATATAGGCGGTTATTTTATTCATTGCTCCGTACTGTACGTGTATACTCGGTATAATGTAGTGAAATAGTTGCACGGTCCTTCACACCTCAACACCTCGTTACACCGTGGTCGGCTAAGGCAGTTGGCAGTTGTGATGGACCTCATAGAAGCGACACAGGCGGCCTCGCAAGGTGACGTTGCCAAGTTTGCATCCGTTGTGACCAACAACAAAGACCTGTTCCTCGATGGGGACGTCTTCGCGGCGAATTCGGCATTAAGCATAGTCCTGGCACTGTTCCCAGAATGCAAGTTTCTTGATGCCGGGTTCATCCACGACCTGTGGGCCAAGGAAGAGACCCTGAATAACTGGGTGCTCCTCGCTGAGGCGTCTGATGCTACCAGCGATGCTACGAGCCTATATCCCCAAGCGGAGATTGATTCGCGGTCCGATGCCATTAAGCAATTCATCGAAAAGCGAACCGCCAGCCTGGGCTGGACGCGCGAGGATGGCGAATCTGAAGAGTCTACTTACGCTAAATGGGTGAAGATCCGTACTAGGCTGGTTGATAGTTTCTGTGGGGACTTTGACGATTCGGTGATGGAGCGCAAAGACACGCCAAAGGAACTGGCTGATTGGTTCGAAGGAACCGCCTGCGTAGTTGCAAAATATCGCCTCCACAACCAGGATAACCCTGGTAGTCCCGAACTGACAATTGAACAGCTCGAAAAGGCGGATCCTGTTGAAACAGTCGAAACACTGCTCGCGGCATCAAAGCCACTGACTATTGCGCGGGACTTTGAAACGCTGGCCCTGCCATATGCAGCATATACAGACTCATATTCAGCATTAGCTCACTGGATTGGAAGTAAGAGTCTGGAGCTTGACTTTCTACAGCCAATCTCGAGGAATGTCAAGCTCGATGAGGGCCAGGATGTCAAAATCCTGAGGCCGATCCTTGCTGCGTGCTATAACTGCTCTTGCTCAGATGAGAGTACGAATCAGAGCCTGAACCGTATTAACCTCGCATTGCAGAAAAAGTCATTCAAAAACAGTAGTGGCGGCTCTTCGCTTTTGGAATCTATTAAGGAGACAGACCTGGAATCGTTTGACAGTCTTTTGGCAAGTCCACTTACTGAACTGACGCAGCAATCTCTGGCGCTGTTTTCCAAATTCATCCAAGCAATCGATCTTCTATCTACCCTTTCACTTCCACAACTGGCCAGGATATCCCTCTTTGGCTCAGCAGATAACCAGTTCCATCTGATACAGCAGTATATCACCCTGTCGACTGAAAAGTGGGATACGCGTTACGGCAATATCGAGTTTCAGCTTGAGCATATCTGCCACAAAGCTGACCGAAGCAAAGTCCTCGCTTGTGTCCTTCGGAGTGCCCTCAAGTCAGCAGCATTTGACTTTGTCAAGCAGAACTTTGAGATCCCACCTAGCTCAGACTACGAAGAAATCGTGCTGGACGAGTTTAATGAATTCTTCGACAAGGCCACTAACGGAAACAAAGCTCGAGGAAGCATGAAGCACGCTCAGCAGTGCCTCGACTTGCTTTCCGAGCCACTCTCTGCCAAAGCAGAACAAGCCCGCGCCCTCTTGGAGGCAACCGACAACCTTTCTAGGTTCTCACTGACTCTGACTCCAGGTGTGCCACTGAAGCCGGCTGACATTAAGCTACACGGAGATCCTCTAGACATTGTTCATCGGGTGCTTGAAATGAACCCAGCTGGGTACAAGCAGCTCAATGAGCTGGTGGAAATAGCACAACAGCTTTTCTTTGGCCTCACTGGCGATTACGAGCCAAGCTATACCACAGTTGACACTGTCGAGATCAAAGTACGTGCTATGTGTGCTGAGTCCGCTCTGGTGAACGACGATTTCGCTACTGCCTACAAGTACTGCATGCCTGCACTTGCTACCTTGAAGAATTCCCAGGTTGCATGGACCGCCTGCTACCAGGTGGGCCGATATATTTCGCCAACGTGGACTTCTATTTCAAGCAAAGTTCTCTCCGATAAGTCTTTAATTTTGACCCATACCCTCGATATCTGTCCGAAGGAGAATATTACTGGTGTGCTCTCAGCCTGGAGGAATGTAGAGGCCCAGCTCAGCGAATCCACCGACAGGCGCACTGAAAAGCAAGAGATCAAGAGACTATCACCGTCGCCAGGTAGTGCTGGTTCTAAGGAATCTTCTCCCCCAATTAATCAACAGAGGCGACGAGATCAGATATCCAATCTCTTAGTTAGTGGTCTTGGATGGGCCATTGGTGCAAACTCCACGCCTACTCAGTAGTTCGTGGAACAACTAATCAAAAATAAATATGAACTAGGCGTGAAAAAAAAAAAGCGATAGGGAGTCGTATCAATTACATAATTGGAGTGGAATAAATAAAAAATCGCTACATGCTTTGTGCGCTGAGCTCAGTGGTATGCTCCTGCATGGCAGCGAGGGTATCGAAGTCAATGTCGAATGATGACGATGTCATCGCGCGATGTTGGTGGACATCCATTGCATCGTTTAGCTCTTCGTGATCGGAATCGGTGTCTTCGGCTGGAGAAGGCTCCCGAGTCGTTTCGTCGGGCTTTTCCATGCCCCATGCACTGAAGATTGTGTTGCCATTCTTTTGAGCGCGGATCTCGTCTTTCGTGGATCTCCTCTTCTGTGGCTCCTCTTCTTTATCAATGAGTTTACCATCTGCAGATAATTCTTTCAACGAGTCATAAAACTCAATGACTTTATCATCAACCCGAACCTTGGAGGCTTGGAAGCCTAGCACCTGAAGACCGTCCAAACTTGTTGCTCGACTCAGAGCAACGTAGCTCTGTCCTTTCTCAAATACTTTACTAAGGTCCACCTTCACGTGTGGAAGCGTTTGCCCCTGCGCTTTATGGATAGAGATAGCCCAGGCCAGGATGAGTGGAACTTGAGTACGCTGGGCAACAACCCTGCCATCATAATCCTCTACCTTCCAGGTTTCAGGCTGAGCCAACTGCGTTCTAAATGTTCCATTCGGCATTGAGTATCTGACTAGCGGGTACACTTTCCCCACGAACTGGGAGTCTGCCTTGATTTTGTCAATGGTAGCATACTTGCGACGAAGTGCAGCAGAAACTTCACTTCTGCCTTTGCGCGGCCCGTATATCTCATCCATTTCTTCCTGGGTAGTCTGAGATACGTTATTGATCTTAGCATTGATGTTGTTGACAATCTCCGTCGCCGTGGCGACGTCAGCTTGGTCAAGGTATTTCGTGTGAACGAGATTAAATGACGATTCGCTCATAAACCCCACCACGGTTCCAATGATACCGTTTACCAGCGTTTCATCAATATTCTTAATCATCATAACCTGTGCTCCAACTTTTAATGATAGTTTTGGAACACACATGAGGTTATCCAGATTGGTTTTCTTCCCTGCATACGAGCCATCGTTCCAGTCTTCGCACTCGTAATCATAGCATTTACCGGGCAACTGTCGGAGGCGTGCTTGGTTGGAGATCTCAACATCTGCCTTTCGCGGATACAGCTCTGTTGCCGATATGCCTTCTGGCGTAGATATCGGTCGCTGACAATGTATCTTGAAGAGTTGTACAACGTTTTCGTTCACTATTCCTTTTCTCATTTTGTTCAGGGCTGAGCTCAGTCGGTTGTCTTTTTGCCTAAAGACCTGCTTTAGTTCAACAGCGTGAGTGAGGGTTTCTTTCCATGCCCGGGACTCGAAAATGAACGAGACGGCTTGATCTGCTTCAGGAACCGGGGGAAGCTGATAGAAATCGCCTGTAACCACAATTTGCATCCCTCCAAAAGGCTTATCCTTCCTTTTGCGTATAGCGCGGCCAATCTCATCTAGTTTATCAAAGAGCTCTCCGTTTACCATGGAAATTTCATCGATAATAAGCACCTTAACTTGCTTCCAGCGGTTGGCGATTTTTCTATTCCGGCGTATCTTCTTGATTAATGTTTCAACGTCCTCTTTCCCCAGACCGATTCCTGCAAAGCTATGCAGGGTTACGCCCCCAATGTGGCAGGCTGCCAGACCAGTCGAGGCCGTTACGGCCACTCTGGTGACTTTGCGGCCGGCGTTGGCTGCCTCGGTGACAGCCCGGGGAGTGTCAGCTTCATGCTTCTCCCGCAATACTTTGATAATGTGCCGAAGAAGAACAGACTTGCCTGTACCAGCTGCGCCAGTGAAAAACACGCTATGCTTGCCATTGACAACTAGGTCCATAACATGCCGCTGTTCAGCAGAGAGAAATACTGAGGCAATGACCCCATCGTTGCCTTTGGAGATAGGTCTAATCTCTTCCTCGTCAGAGCAATTACCAAAGACCTTGTCTTGGTAGTCGAGTACGGCTTGTTGAATGGGATCTGGAAGCTGCTTAGCTCTTTGCTTCCTGGGCTTTGGGTTTTCTTTCTTTTCCTTCTCCACTTTTGTGCGATCTACAACTACCGTTGTAGAGGGTGGTTTATCCAGTGAGTCCAATTGCGGGCTAGCCTTAGTAGAGTATAGTTGTGAAGCAGCCTTAACAGGGTCCAGTTGCAGGTTGTTGGCATCTGCAGCTGAGACGAATTCGCCCTTGAAAGCAATTGGAGCATTTTCCCCAACCTTCCGTGATAACATAGGGTCCAGCTCTGGCAGTTCATTTGGAAATTCAGTCTTTTGAATCACATCGCTTTCCGAAAGCGAACTGAGAATGCGTAGCTGGTATATCCGCGACTGTGCTTCTACTGCGGACTGTCGTTTTGGAATGCCTAGAGCTGTGGTTGCACGAGGTCTCAGAGGAGACAATGCAAAAGGCGATGGCTGAGATCGAGCCGGATTTGATCTGGCTCTCTGTGCTGCTGTGGGCAGGGGCGGAGAAGTAGCAAATGTATCCGTTGAGGAGGGTTCCTTGACTTTAGTCTCTTCTAGTCCGCCTTTTCTCTTCTTCCTTGGATTAGGGTGGTGGACTACTACTGAGGAAAATAGCCTCAACAGTGGATCCTCCTTGGATTGCTGGGTTAAGGCTCTCATAGTAGACGGTGTCAGGTCCACAGCACAAGGCATATCATTGGCAATCTCCGCCGCTTGCAGCACTTGGACGTCCAATTGGCGCTCTTCTTCCGAAGTGAAACTGCGTATGGGACTTGATGGAAGGATCGGACTAGATGGAAGGTCCTGTACCGCCACATTCGGCCTCTTCAGCGGACTCTCCCGCAGTTGAGCCACGTTGGATTCCTTCAGCGGGCTCCGCCGCAGTTCAGAGATCTTTCTAGGGCTCCTATTGAGCCGTGGCGGAGTGCATACTCGCTTCCGCGGGCTAGACGGGATCTCTTCGATAATGCTACTACTATCACTGAAGTCATTGACGTCAAAAAGGACGTTCCCCGCTTCGTCCAACAGTTTATCCCCTCGAACAAAGTGAGAGCTCATGACACTTCGGGGAAGCGGCCACAAGGTTCTACGAAAGGCGCGAATGGTGCTAAGCGTGGCGGGGGGGTTAGTTACACAACGATACCAAGCCGTTTTAAGCAATTATAACAGGAACCACATACAAATATGAAGGTATTGCCCAGGAGACAATACCTTTATAGCTCGAATAAAAGATTTACACTAGTCGAAACACGTCTAGTCAGGATGACCTATCTATAAGCGGTCGGTGCGACGCGTGTCGGAGGGCAATTTTTCTGCCACACCCAAACGCCAATTTACGCGTAGACAAAATCACATAACCGACCAGGGGTAAAAGATGATGAATCTATCGTGGAAGAAACTACTTCTAGATCCTAGAGTAAGTAGATCCGTTCTCGTTTATAGTTTTTTAGGAGGTTGCTAACAGAGAGACAGGAACTCAGGATTTCCACCGTACTCAGATGCGGGCAGTCATTCCGATGGAAGCGAAGCAGCGATGGGAATGTATGGTCGATAGGCCTCAAAGGACGCATCATTTTCCTCAAGCAAGACCATGAGTCGCTGTACTACGCGTCGATACCTAAAGATGAAGGAGAGGTTAGCGACACGTTGGCGGTTATCCGCGATTACTTCAACCTTAAAGTCAGGCTGGTTGATCTGTATGAAGACTGGTCCAAGTGCGATAATCACTTCCGAAAGACAGCAGTGGACCACCTGAGTGGAATCAGAATACTGCGGCAGGACCCATGGGAGAACCTGTGCAGTTTTATCTGCAGCTCTAACAACAATATCAAGCGTATCTCGCAGATGGTCGAGAACCTTTGCATCCACTATGGTAATTTCATTGCTTCACATGATGGAGTGGACTATTACGACTTCCCTGGCCCGGAGAAGCTGGTTGGTAAAGATGTAGAGGGACACCTTCGTCAAATTGGATTTGGATACCGGGCGAAGTATATCCAAAAGACCGCTGAGATGGTGCATGAGAAGGGGTTGGATTATTTGCATGGACTAAGGCAGGCGAGCTATGAAGATGCCCATTCTGCGCTGAATGAATTTTGCGGAGTGGGGCCCAAGGTGGCCGACTGTGTGTGCTTGATGAGTTTGGATAAGTACGACTGTGTTCCGGTGGACACCCATGTATGGCAGATTGCACAGCGAGACTACCGCGTAGCGAAGAAGTACAAGTCGCTAACACGGCCGGCGTATATCGAGGTGCAGGAGCATTTTCGTAGGTTGTGGGGGGAGTATGCGGGCTGGGCCCACTCGGTTCTTTTCACTGCTGATCTAAAGCTAGAGGCGGTGCCGACAATTACTAATGATTCGAAATCTGTGGTAGAGAACGCTTCTCCAGCCACAGCATCTTTGCCAATTGAAGAGCCTCCAGTGAAGGGTGATCCCAGTAAGAAAGAAGAGCTTTCCGAACCAATTATGAAGCGAAAGCTTGAAAGAGTCGAGGATAACGCTAGGCCAATCCGTCGTAAGAGAGCAATTGCCGCTCCAGCTTAAGCAGTGCACTTTTTTGAAGAAAAGCAAACGCTCCACCGTTGATGGATATAGAGAGCTGGCCATAGAGTTTAAAGATATGACTATTAGAATCTATTCCTCTGCCCACCTGTACTAACAACCCTTACTGTCGGGGGACCAGTCCCCCAAACCCCCTGGGGGCTCCGCTTCGCGGAGATAATGAACCTACTTGGACAAGTACTTGTATTTTGCATATAGATCTGAGATCAACTGATGAGCCCCACGAGCCGCACTTACATAATTGCTGACTTGCCGTCACGTCGCGCGGCCGGACCTTTCAATTTATCAAAAACATCTGCCTCTTAACTCCCCTCGAACGCCTATTGCAACTACCGAAACCCGCGTTTTCAAAAGGCTCCAGACGTTGAGGATTGAGTCAAGATGCCGATTTTCAGAGACGACGTTATTGTTGTAAGTACCACTGAACAAAAAATGCCGCTAGTCCGGTTGAACTAACTCAAGTTAGGTCGTTGCTCCAGGATCACAAACTACTCTGGCAACGATTGGACTGACCGAATCGCTTACCCCGCCCAGTATCGAAATCCCCACACGTGTCTACCAGAAAGACAAGAGCCAGGAATACTTCAGCTCGAAGGGCGAGGAGTCTGAGGCTGTTTACCCGATCCAGCATGGCCGAATTGTTAACCTTGCTGCGTTCAACTACTTGTTGAAACTTATTTATAAGCTGGCCAAGCAGAAGCTGGGCGAGATGACACACATTCCGTTGATCGTGTTCTCGGGCAACCGGTGGACGCGACTCCAGATTGAACACATCACGCAGTACGCGTTTGAGACGATGAACGTTGCGGCGTTTTCAATTGTGCCGAATGCCTTAGCTGCGACGTTCGCGTACGGTCTCGCGGACTCTCTGGTCGTGGATATCGGGTATGAGACTACCGAGATTACGCCAGTCAACGAGTTTATGGTCGTAGAGCACGCGAAGAAGGTTATTGACTATGGTGGACAAGACATCAATGTTGAATTAAAGAAACTGCTGCCAAAGCTCTCTGATAAGCAGATCGAGGAGCTTAAGCGGTCACATATCTACGAGGTACTGAATGAAGACGACACAAAGAACTCGTGGTTCGCGCTTAACGCGGCTGCTGGTGGAGAGAGGGAGGAAAACGAGGAGGATGGCGTCGTTGACATTGCGGCGATTGTCAGCTCTGGCCGGGCGCGAGAGATCCTCGACGAGCGAGAGCGTGCAAAGAAGAGCGGAGAAAAACATGCCGAGGAGCCGCCAAACAAGGATCGGGAGTACAATGATTTTGTAGATAGCGACGGTGAGAAGGTCCATGTCGGTGAGGAGCGATTCCACGGCACAGAGAACCTAGTTTCTAGGATTACCGAGGCCGTGGGCGATGTTATCAAGAAGATTGACCAGGTCAACAAGCGACAGGACTGCTGGGACAACGTTATTATCGTGGGCCAGGGATCATCTGTCAAGGGTCTCAAGGAGGCGTTATACGTTGCGCTCCAGAGTCGCTATGTCATCCTGCGGTCAACTACGTACTCTGAAGTGCCGTCCACGTTTAACACTGGTACTAACACCCCTAACAATGGCACTCCTCTGTATACGGGGATGATGCACGCTCCTAACCAGGGCCACGGCCAGGCTCCTACTTCGATACGAATTGCTAAAATGGCAGACTATTTCCCGGAGTGGAAGGGCTACGGATGGGAGAACGCTCCGTTCCTGGGCGGCCAAATTGCTGCAAAGCAGATCTTCAGTGGCTCTATCGACAGCATGTTTGTCTCTCGGTCAGAATACAATGAAGTCGGCCCTGCTGCCATCTGGGACATCTAATCTTTGTAACGTATTGTATTTTATTGTATTAATTTATCAACCGGCGTTAACCCGTTGCAACTTGTTATTTCTACTCTGTGATTCAATTGTATCTTCTTACTTTACGATCCAATTGTATCAATGGATCCAACTGTCTTTACTTGAAAATTGTTATATTACTCACCTGCCTTTACTTGGAAATTATATCCTTTACTCATCTGCTTTTACTTGAAGATTATATCAATTACTCCTCTGCCTTTACTTGAAAATTGGTAAAATCATGAGAAACCTTATGTACTTCGATTGTCCTCTTTCGTCTTAGGCAACGGACATTTATCAAGACTATTACCCGGTATTACCGGTACTGTGCCTCCCCGTTACTATGGGGAGAGATCGGGAATGATCATTGGACGGCTCGCCGGCCCTCATAGATACCAACATAATCCCACAGGCAGTGAAAGAATGATCCGAAAGGTCCTGATAGGCCTGTCATGGGTCCCTGTGGTCGTGACGTTTAACCAAACTGTTGGATACGTCTCGTGGGTACAAGGATCTTCCATGAAGCCGACTTTAAACCCGGAAGAGAACCTGGGCTGGCGCGATATGGTGTGGCTGCAGAAATATGGCCAGAGAACTCCTGGTGCGCTGAAAGTAGGAGATATTGTAATGGTACGCTCTCCAGTAGATCCAGGAAAGCTGCTTGTGAAGCGGATTTTGGGCATAGGCGGGGATGAGATTGTCCCTCGGCCAGACAGTGAATATCCAAAGTCGTCCGTTCGCATACCACCTAACCATATCTGGGTGGAAGGCGATAATTGTGCTCACTCTATTGACAGCAATGCATTTGGCCCAGTCAGTTTAGGGCTAGTAGAGGGCAAGGCAACGAGGGTGGTGTTTCCGCCTTCTCGGTTTGGCATTATCCGGGGAAGTGCCGGTAGAGAAGCTCGAAAGGCAGAGCTCGAAAAAGATTTATGACCTAACGATTTTCTGTATATATTTGTACTATAGCATTTTTTATTTATGACTATAGAGCTGATTAAATTTTCTGAATTACCATTCGAAAATTCGGATGCTACACACTGTACCTGTGGTAAAACTACCTATCAGGTATGGACGTACTGTAGAATGAAGACAAATATCGGTATTATTTTCAAGAGAGGATGGCATTGCTTGTTGTTAGAAATTGGAAAAGTAATTTGCTGTAGGTAGCTGGAAATATCGTTTACAGATTGTACCCGGTAATACATGCTTTATAATCGTAGTTCGACAGCACCGGTAAATGTATGGAAACGGACGGTCAACCATAAAGCAGATATTCCGTTAAACAATACCTGTAAATATGTGTGTAATAAGAGACATGGATTTAAGTTTGCGTAATGAGTAAGACTATGGCCAGTGGACATTCAGATAAAATGCTACAAGCACACACGATTCACATGTTGGAAACCACCAAGTTTTGGTGTTTCAATTTCGATCTGCTACCGGTATCACAATTGACGCTGGTTTAACGTATTATCGGTACAACAAATGAAATGAAACTGCTATTATTTCAATTGAGAGAATCGACCCCGACTGCCTTTTTTGTCATGGCATCTCATGAACTACCTGGTACAGCCCAGTAACTTCATTCCGTCTATGAAGTCCACTGTATTATCAATTGATCTTATACCAATCCCCTGTATTATCAGTTAATCTAAACTGATCAAATAGTATCTATATTACATCTAAAGTATCTTTACTCCCTCATGGAAGTATTGGTTGGTGGTTCAAAACAATACTGGTACAGTGTAGCTACGCTGTTGCGAGGTGTGACGAAGTTTTGGGAGCGCTCGTTACGGGGGTTTGGGGGCAGAGCCCCCACTACGGGAGCTCGAGGGCTGGCCCTCGAATACACCGAGCCGCAATTAGGGGGATTGGACCTCCACTACCGGTAGTCTAGCGACGGTATCCAAACAATTGAAAAACGGCCTGGGAACGAAATGGCCACGCATAATAGATAATCGTTACAATATATTATGTACAAGGAGTCAGTTTTTTTGGAAAAATCTACAATTGGTCTTCTTCAGCCGGTTCCTGGGTCTTGGCTATCAGATCAGCAAACACCAGAATCTCCTCTTCAGGTGGAACGACCTTGCCCGTCTCTCGATAAGCCTTGATGCTACTCACCGCCTCCTGCAAGCCTTCTGGAGTGTGGTCAGCAGTGAAAACAATGAACCGCTCATTAATATCCCGGAGCTCGCCAATTGAAGCGTCTCCAACATTGCCAATGTCCTCGCTGAATCGCTGCAATTTAATCTCGCTAACAACCCGCATCCCCTCCAGACCCAGCTCAGTAGGCTCGTTACCCTCAAGCATAGGATTCAGGCCGTAGATCATATACTGGAACCGCTCGAGCTGGCCTGCCATCTCTACATCTCTACTGGCATCAGCGCCAAGGTATTCCTTCTTGAAGCTCTTGATGAGCTTGCCGTACCGCTCCTGGAATTCAGCTACGGCGTTCATCCAGGCATGGTTTCGCTCGCTCAGCACATGTCGAATTCTCCACATGGTGTTCCGGATCTCCTCAGAGACCTCCTTGAATTTGTCGTTTGGAGTGATCTCCGGGTTCATCGTCTTGAGCAGCTGGGACTCTCGCAGCAGAACATTCCGCTCCTTGATGCACTTGTACCACAGGATATGCAAATCTTCAAAGGACTTTCGCCGCAGCTCTGGCACCGTCCATGCCCGGCCAATGTTGTCCAGATCAGAGGCCGATCTCACGTACTTCTTGTCGGTGAAGAACTGCCATAGAGGGTGGTCCTCTCGGACCTTAAGGTTGCTAGCCGACGGCGGGACAGGCGGCCTTAGCGTTGGCGCCTTGAAGCTTTTCCTCACCAACGAGGCGGCAGTCGAATGGAACCCTCGGGCCTGGCACCTAGCAGCTCCAATCATAGTTTATACTCTCCCGTGCAGAAGTGAAATTTTTTGGAAGGTTTTTGTCACTTTTAGTGGTGTCGTCGGGGGAAGGAGCGATTTCTCCCAACGCTTGCGCACGCGGATGGACATCGCTTCATTTGGTCCAGTAGGGCAAAAATGCGACACGCTACTTTGGTTGAAATCGGGCGCTTTTACAAGGAAATGGCTGATAGCTCGGTGAATACGGGGGTTTCTGAGCCTCTTGACCTGATTAGACTCTCGCTAGATGAGCAGGTATATGTTAAGCTGCGTGGTGGCCGAGAATTGCGTGGCAGACTGCATGTATGTACCCCCCATCTGTCTTAAAGATGATGAGTTCTTGCTAACTGGGCATAGGCATATGATTCCCATTGCAACATGGTGATGGGCAATGTAGAGGAGACGGTATATATCATTGATGAAGATAGTGAAACTCCACGGACTATCAAGAAGCGAAGCGAGATGTTGTTTGTGCGTGGAGACAGCGTCATTCTGATTAGCCCGCCAACCCGTGACGAATAATTTATAAGCGTGTATTATATGAAATGCTATTATTTATTTGCATGATCTGATATATTTGGGGGTAGCAATTGAGAGCAAATGCTAAGGATTTATCACTTGGTGGAGGTAATGCAGATTTACTCATATAGATATGCTCTCTCAAAAAATGGACAGGTGTATGGAATGCTTATGAATTCAACGGTTAGAGGGTATGGTTAGATGGAATTTCGCCTAACGGCAGGCCGTCTATTCTGAACCCGGTTCGTTTCGGCCCCGGGAATATGAGGCAACTTGTCCTCTCGCTTCAATTTTTCAATCGCAGCGTGCCCGTATTGCGTTCCGACACGATAGATTTCGTCAAACTTGCCAAAATCAAGCGTGGCATAGTTGTCAATTGGTGGCCGTAGGTATATAACACCTGGAGTAGCCTTGGCCCTCTCCAACGCACCGACGGACGAAACGTACGCTAGCCGTGCCTGGATTTCAGCCAAGCTCGGAACGTTTGGATGCTGCGAAAATATATTCCACCGGTTGAACAGTACCCAGATCCCGGACAAAGTATCCCCGTAGGACATTGGGGTAGTATCATCAATGCTCCCCACATCAACAGCAAAAACAACCTTGGCTCCTAGCCGTCTCATCTCGTCGACTGGCAAATTATCAACATAACCACCGTCAAGTAGCATGGAGCCTTTATCCGTCACGGGAGGCAGTAAACCAGCAAGGGACATCGACGCTCTAATGTATCGCCATGCATATCCACTGTGATGTACTTCCATCCGTGAATGGGTGATATTAGTCGTGTTGTTGTAGTACTTGATCCAGAAGTCCTCGATGCGGCTATCTCCAAAGCTCTTCCAGATACCTCGATTGAACTCGTGACCAGTGGTATAAGAGGTTGCAGGATATGTCAAGTCAAACGCCATTCTCCACAAGCTCGAAAGTCGTCCAGCAAACTTCTTCGCTCGCCCGTAAATAGGTACCAGGTCGTACTCCTTGGCGTAGAGTCCACCTACAAAAGAACCAATAGAAGTTCCTCCAATGAAATCAATTGGAATGCCGTTTTCTTCCAGGGCTCTAATGATGCCAATGTGTGAGATACCTCGTGCACCACCACCGCCAAGGACAAGCCCGACAGCCTGGCCGGAGAGAATTCGGGCCAGCCGATTAAAGTCGTTTTTGTGCAAGTAATTGCTGCGGTATACTGGTGTTCGACGCGACCGATACTTAGTCATAATTTCGGATTGAAGAAGCTGCACCTTGTATCGTAGCTTTTCGAACTTCTTTCCACGCACCATCATAGGTATATCGTCATCAGAAGTGTGCCCTTTCAGCTGCATCTGAACGTGGTGATGAGAGTGAACCCATATTCTATTCTTGAGCCACAGAGATGTGCTTCCTGCAGGAACATACCGATCAGGGTGAATGAGAATCAGCTCTGTTCGCGCAGTTGTTTTCATCTTGACCAACAACCGCTCATACTCTCCCATGTCTGGCTGCGCCATCGCATCGGCAAGGAGCAAAATACAATCTGCCTGGGCAATACATGCTTGAGTCCACAAAGCATTGACGTTGGTATCGGCAACGTATAATACAGTCTGGTACCGCTCTTCCAGATCGGCCAGGTACCCAGACAGCTTAAGCCGACCCATCTTGTTGAACGCATTCCGGCCTAGATAGCTGAGAACAGAGGAGTTATTAAGCTGCACAGCGCTGTGATTGTTGTCCTCGTAGGCCGACATCAGCTTGTTGCCAAACTCTGAGACAGGAAGCCCGTATGTGATTGGCACAATGGCAACAGTACGGAAATTGGATTGGGATGGATTGATTTCAGACTCGCCGTCCGTCATCATTCGGACCCTGGATGCAACAAGACGGGAAATTTCAAACGTAATCGACGGATGCTGCAGCGCCAGGCTCTCAAAAAGCGACCGAGGGAACCGTGCTAGCTCTGAATCCCGAATGGCGTGTAGAGTGGTAGGTCTTTTAGAAAGGGTTAGCACCTCAAGCTCGCCGATGCTCTCACCTTGGCCGTGCTCGCTGACAACCTTAACCTGCCCTCCTTTCTCAGTGACAGATCGCAGACGGCCATTGAGCACAATGTAAATTGCGTCCGAGTCGTCTCCCTCGTGGAAGAGTACCTGACCGGCCTGCACCTGAACCCATTCTAATGCAAAGTCCAAGTTCAGAATGAGCCTGCTGAGAACACTAGTCAGAGTCTTGGCGAGATTGAGGTACACCATTGGAAACTTGTCAGCAATGTTTTCGAGGGTCGTGCGAGGGAGGAACCCTACGTATACGTCCGTCTTAGCCTTGATGTCGGCGAATGAGCGATAGCCGAGCACTGCGCCAATGAAACCACCAAGACCACCAGGCTTTACAGTGTAAAGTTCGCGGTAGTTACCTAGTCGGTCGGAATAGCCTACTTCTAAGATACCGTCAACAACATAATAGAGACCATTGCTCTTCTCGTTCTGACGAGAAAGAACAGTGCCTTTCTTGAAATACACAACCTCAATGTTATTGGCGGCCTCTCCTAGCGCATCCTCATACTTCGGGGTCGTGACATTACTCGCAAGTTCATCGTCAGGGGTTGTACTCCGGTCGTCGTCGAAAGTACCCAGGTTATTGAGAAAGTAGCCAATAGAGCTCTTCTTCGCACTGCTTAGGCCGTTTAGAGACCTTGTTTCCGACGCGACAGACGCAGCAGATAACTTTGGGCTAGCGTCTAGCGACGGGACACCAGAAGCCACCCGGCTTTTGATGGAAGGTGTCTGCAATAAGGACCCATCCAGACCAAGGAACTTAAAGATACACTCGGCCAAGGCAGTCCTTAGTGTTCCGTCTTCAGTTTCGTCATCACCCGTGAACGAAGTAGTACGCAGCATTCTCGGGCTAAGCGGAGGCGGACTCCACACATGGTCGTCTTCACTTCGCGACAGAGGCACGTTAGAAAGCAGGTCACCAGGGTGAGAGGAATGAGGCTCAATAACGACTTGCCGTGATGGAACGGACTTGGAAAGGCCGACAAGTTCGGATGAATTCTTCTGCCGGTTCTTCTTAGGCGGCTTGAGAGTATCTAGCCGTATTACAGATTCGTCTCTGTCACTCCTCTTGACGAGCTCATTGAGTCTAGATATAACCGCCGTATACAAGTAGGACGGCAGGTCATACTTGGCCTTGAGGTTGAGCGCAATTTCCGGCTGGAACATCTCCGGAGTCAACCCAAGATAGTAATGGCCAGTCTGAAAGGTAACTCGCTGGCATCTCGTGAGAATAACCTGCACAATATGCGAAGTCGCCTTGGGGAATTTACGAGTAAGATTCCGGAACGCCGAATCAGGAATGATAGCAATTGTGGAGTGCTCAGAGGCTCGCGCAACGATTTCGTCCGACAAGCGCTCTGCTTCGGTCTGATCAGGGCAATGATCTTCGGCCTCACTGGCCTTCTGGTCGAAAGGATACTCGCTTGTGTTATCGTAGAATGCCTGGCCATTATGATCTAAGGGTACTGATGCTGGAACATTGTCAAAGCGGTGTCTAAGGTTCTCATTCAACTGCACATCTTCAGTGAAGAGCGACAGAATAGTGAACAGCGAGGTCATGGGGGCCCCTCTCTTGACTTCATTGAGCAATTGGTACCCTTGGCCGTTGATGACATGGCTATCGGAGGACGCAAGCCGCGATTCTTCAGTGTTGTGAGCCCTTCCAAACACCTGGACGCACCCGTCTACGACAATTGCGAATCCTTTCTCATTTTTGAGCTCCATAGTCTCTCCGGCTTCCATTTTGTACGTCTTCATTTGCTTCGTCAGTTCGTGGAACACGCTGCGTTCAAGGTAGCCAAACACTTTAATCGCGCTTAGGAACTATACGTGGTTAGCGGATATCTACGTTATGGGGGGTGGGCCCCTCTGCAATACGCGTGTAACTTACGTCGTCTAGATAACTAGATATGCCTGACTTTGGGGTTTCGGTCTGGGTATCCATGAAGAAATCCATCTTCGGCTCCTGCCTTTCGGGCTCAGGCGGGAGCCGGGAGTATTTAGTAAGGTATCGATATCGAACGAATGCCCATA
The DNA here is from genome assembly GCF_965637985.1 of Blastobotrys vanleenenianus. NCBI lineage: Eukaryota > Fungi > Ascomycota > Dipodascomycetes > Dipodascales > Trichomonascaceae > Blastobotrys > Blastobotrys vanleenenianus. The sequence continues at coordinate 264,559 of NW_027481885.1, read as the reverse complement.
TTACTGCAACTAGACCTATAAACAGGAGGAGTCTTCATATCAAGTTAGTTATCTACGCCTAACGATAAGCGAGCTTATACTACCACTTACAGAGACGAGAAAGTCAGCGTAAAGCTGAATTGCCGCCCTAGAAGGGCGACGAAATGGGACACCAGGTACGACGGTAGGTGGAATACCAGATTTCCTACTACCTTAAGCATTATCTGGGCGATAAGATGGTGAGGGGTGTCATGGGTGGAGTTGAGGATGACGATATCAGCCGTTTGGGTAATCAGTGGAGTGAGCGCCGGTCCCATAGTTTGGGTATCCAATGGTAATCTACGAGGCTGAAATGCACAGGTTTTTTTTAGAAATCGGACTGGGAAGAGCGAATTTATAGAAATGTGATTATTTTGTGGAAAGATTGTCTTTTTAAACGAGAAAGCGAGATGGCCACTGACACCACTCGGAGATGGCACGGCTGTGTGAGTCGGGATATGACGTATCGCCCAGTCGCGCAGGTTTTCCCGTGTTTCGAACCTCATCGAATTCGGAGCCTCATATTAACGCAAAAGTGGGTACGATTTTGCGAAGTGTACTGTATATATTATAGTACCAATGCTGGATATTTGAAGGACCGTTTTTATCTTATCCCTATTTTTCGGAATATTTATTTCGGATATTTCAGGATAAGCGATAGATCGTGAGCTAATTATCATAAGGCCGAACGCTGATCTCAACGTTCAACTTTTGATATCAGGCATATCAAAATTGATTCCTAAGAACAATTTAAAGTATTTTCTTTATTGAGCGTACGATAGCGGTCCTCATTATGATTGGAGCCATAGTAAGACGGCCCGCGGTTCCAATAATTAATCACTTCCAAAAGGCATTGATTAAACGATGTTTTCATATTGGAAATGAACACGGCGATTCCCAGGGGAATTCGTCAAACAACTCGTCGGAGATTGATTCGTCCAAGGACAATTCGCGGTTCAATAGAAAGAACAACTCGTCGAAGACCGATTCGCTAAAGGGTAATTCGCGGTTCAATGGAAAGAACAATTCGCAGTTCAATTATAGGAAGTCGCAATTCAAAGGCCACCTCAAACACGACCCAAGAGTCATTACGGAATTTAGCCAACTGATACCTAAGGCCCTGGTAAAGACAATTGCGTCACTGGTGAAAACACCAACTGCCATCCAGAAAGCCGTGCTTTCGTTGAAATCTTCGCAGTCCGTGATCGCACAGTCCTACCCTGGGACGGGCAAATCGCTCTTGGCAGCGCTGAAAGCGGCGATGCGCTCACATGCCGCTCCAGAGACCCCTTTCACTAGTCTTATCCTCGTGCCTACCCCTGATCTGGCCCATCAGTACACGAAATGGCTGAACCAAATTGTACCCTCCATTAATGTGCAACAGGTATTCAGATCCTTGCAGGAACAGGAACACAGGCAAGAGGAAAATATGGTCAAAACCCCTCCAAACATTCTTGTGGCAACACCGCAAAGGGTTCTCGACATGATCCACCAGGATAGTGGAGCTCTCCCTCTGGAGAACATTGAGTTTGTTGCAATTGATGAAGCGGAGCGACTACTGAGCCTCAGCAAGCGCGGTACCGACAAGAAGCGGCGTCTCAAGAACCCCACTGAGCTGTTACTCTCGCATATCCAGCAAGTTCGAACCAAAAAGGTCGCTTCTGGCCTCTGCATCCTGGTAATTGACTCGGACATTAGCCCATCACTTGTCTCGCAGATCAAAACTTCTGAATGGGCAGGCTCGCAGAAGTTTCTTGAAGTGGGCCAGCCCACTACTGCAGGTGGTGCGCTTCACTCAAACAAATTGCCACGCGATGTCGAATTCTATGCCGTTAATTATGACTTCAAGAAGAAGGCCCTGGTCAACTTCGACTTTCAGCGGTTGGAATACCGGGATCTATTTCGGAAAGATGTGACGCAGTTCATGAAACGCACAAAGCCTTACGTACCGACACAGGAGCAGCTCGCCATGTATTGCGAGGCATTCAAACATGTGTTTGAGACCAATGGCCATAGGAAAGGACTCTTATTAGTTCCTACAGGGGTATCGTCGAAAGTAGTTGTTGAACAATTGCGAAAGCTTGGAATTATTGCTGGACTTGGCGACGGAATCTATTTGGACGGTCGGAACAGGGCCGCCTCCTTTGAACCAGGCACCATGTTTCTCAATTCGGAGCACTACCAAAAAAAGGAAGAAGTGTCGGTTCCCGATGTCATTGTATACGACAGGTATTCTGTTTCAGGTCTCGACTTCCCTGGGCTGTCAGATGTCTATGCCATGAGCTGGAGCGTGTTCAATAACTCGGAGCATGAGCTTGTTCGGGTCGCATCGCGGATCAGGCAGGTTGATGCTACGCAGCGGGGGGAGAGGGGCAAACTCGGTCCATCCGGCGCTACCCCAGGCAAGGTTGTTGTGGTCGAATGCGTCAGTCACCCTGACAAGCTTGAGAATATCAATGCTCAGATAACAATTGTTCTCGGCAAGGTGGACGGCGAATTGACTAGACTTCCCATAACGGCAAAGAGCGTATGATCTTTTTGCTCCAATGGGCATAATGATTACGGATTAGCGCTCGAAATACAGTATCTTGATTGTTATTTTTTTTGGTCACTTGCTATTTTCGTTGTAGTTGCTTTTCCATCGCCCGCTTTTGTGAAGCGAGGGTCTTATAGAATAATAGCATTATTTGACAAGCGAATCCACGTTCATTTTTCTTTTCTTTGGCAATATAATACAATACAGGATTTGTTTTTTTTTTCTTCGACAGTATAATACAATACAAGATTTTCCCTTTTGGCGATTCATTCATTCATTTCTTCATATTCATTTCGTATCCGGCTTTCGGAAATTGCTTTTCAATCGTACCACCAACATAAAATGAATCTCGCCCTACACCGTCCCTCAATACCAGCTAATTAAGCCATTTCTCACTCCGTTAGAGATACGTAGATCCATTGGCGGTTACACATTGTTCGTGTTTCAGTCGCTGGCATAGTAGTCCCTCTCACGCCGAAACTTTCGCTTCATTACCGGAGACACAAACTTGACCACCTTGACGATCGATCCATCAATGATCCCTCCATCCATGTGGTTCACCGCTACACCGGCTTCTCGCGATGTTTCATAGGTAACCAGGAAGGACTTCTCCCGCGACTTGCGCGGCTGGATTCCGACTATGTACCCGTATTCACTGAATATCTCATCGATGTGTCCTCTGCGCACTCTAGGGGACAGGTTTAGCACGAGAATGGCACTTGATTCCCTGACAACGCGCTCTGGAGTGACACTGCGCGACCGGCTCCGGCTGTACGATCTTGGAGATCTTGACCTTGATCTTGGAGACCGAGACCGTCCTCTGTCCATTTTTTACCGTATTATTGCTTTGTGAGCTTTCTGTACTGCCGCGTATAGTTTAGAATATTTTTCACGGCTGAATGTACCGTTGGGTGGTGGATGAATCTACGGAACCGGTGGTTATCAACGGAGTACAGCAAATTAAGGTGATGGACAATCTTTCCAAACGTAGGGGGTGTCTTCTGCAATGCACGATTTACACGATGGAATTTTCCATCAGACTACCGTAAATACCAGACAAAAATAGCCTATGCAAACCCGCGAGTTTGTTATACGTGCAATTGTCGTAGAGAACTAGAATGAAAAGTAAAAAAGTGACGTCGTGATGGTTGGAAAATGGTGTCTTGCCCAGATGTCTCAACAATCTCCGGATCGAGATTTCAAATCTCTAACAATACCCTGGTGGCAGAATAACAATACGGTGGCAGAATGGGGCAAAAACGTCCGCAGATGGCCATCTCGCACGCCCAGGCCGCAGATGGGTGATCCAGAGGGCGGGAGCCCCCATGTGTGATGTTTCATTCAGATAGGGACAGGCCTTACATTCCATAGATTTGCTGGACCGCCTATTAAGTCCGTCGCATCTTCTCAGTTCAATCAGTACTATGGCTGTGTCTGTTTGAAAGGTAGTTGCAAAAGCAATTGCGCTGGAAACAGGGTTTTATTGTCCTCGTGAAGCCCGTGTGTTCTTATATCGTTCGGACCATCTGTTCATATGTCCATCCAACCTTTTATTTCATATATTTAGTCCGCAGTCATCATCATTATTTCTTTTATAGCGATAGTTTGCTGTTATCATCACTATGACCCAGTACCAATTGATGTTGCCGAGCATGGTATATCCACAGCTTCCAGCGGTTGGCGGATGGATGGACTACAACCACCCAAACCTATTACACGACAACTCGCGGAGCTATGCGTTCATCAGCCACTCTTTAGCTACTTATCCCATTGCAGAGCCGTCAATCGACAACATGCAATTGGCGCGACGGACGCGACGGAGGACCTCGCCTGCTGAGCTGACGGTCCTCGAGTCTGCCTATAGCATTTGCAAGCGACCCAGTCGCGAAACGCGGTTACAGATTGCGCGCAAAACGGGGATGTCAGAACGATCCGTTCAGATCTGGTTCCAGAACCGCCGGTCGAACGAAAATGCAAAGGCAAAGAGGTCTGGACTTAAGTCCAAGTCCAGCTCCGCCAGCAATTCGCCAGAGCTCAGCGCCTCAGAGGTGATACCTTTATCTTCTACAGCGAGTGATACGTCTATTAGTTTTTCAGACCCTCCTGCTACGACCAATGGTAATGATTCAATGAATAATCTATCACCACTGCAGCTGCCAGCACAGGCAATTACATCAGAGCCGCGGTATGTCCCCTTGTCTCACGACCTTGAAGCATACAAGTACTACACAGTTCCCGTGGCGGCGAGCGACGAGGTCCTGGTACCGTCATCGGGTAGCAAGAGCGACGTTACTCTGCCGCCCATCAACGTCCTGCTCTGCCAGGTCGAAGACATCTAATAGACCTGCACATATGCAGCTTCCAGGAACGGATATACGCATCATTTCCTCGTGTAATAGAGTCCATTGAGGATGGGAAATAATCCGTGTACCTTAGACTGGCAGCCGTTTCTATTGCGAAAACCCTATCTCCACTGGGGTACCAATACTACACTTAATCCTGAGCCCATAAACCCTATAACTTAGTTACTCGGGAATAATTATTGTATGCATCTTCGTTTTATATTCTATAGCGGAATTGCACTTTTCAATTGCAATAATTTGTCAAGTACAAGTACCAGTAGTTCAATTGAGTACCTGTATTCTCATAGTTCCGCAGCCGCACCTTGACCTCGGAGTTTAAAGTTTGAAAAGGGGGTGGTTGGTGTGCCGCCCAGTAACCTTATCTATTAGCCCACTATTATGAGTAGCGTATTGGAAACGCATTTGTAGCATCACCGATCACCCGGTTCTTTTGGCGCCCTTCGACTGATATGAAAGGCGGCTTCTATATAACACGGTGTTATGGCAATGAAAGGGGGAATGGGCGGTGAATTCCGAGTCCAGGACACTAAAGAATGCCAATGGCAACTTCAAAGTTAAACTTTTTCATATAATTTTTTGAACAAGCTCAACAATGCCATTCATCCATTCATTTTAGAGACAGCTGAAAGGAGAAGGGGAAGGGGAACAGAAAAAAAAAGGTTTGCGAACGTGCACAGAATCACACAATGCCCATTGTATTCGCACGAGGCGGATAAAAATCACCCATGTGCTTGTTTTTGCCCGTTATGAAAGCTTAACTCAATACACCTCGAGAGGCCGCAGTTCGTGCGGCGAGCCAAAGCCGCACCAAGCCTCACACACGGAAGTCCGCCTGCACCACCCTTATAGTTGCGATAACGATCCACCGAGATAGGTAAACTGAAATGGTCTGGCTAAGCGCCTAGAACTTCAATTCCACTCTCCTTGAGCTCTTCCATAAGCTTCCGTCTCCTATCTTTAGACATGTCCTGCAGCAAATCATATAGAGAGAACAAATTGTAGACCACCGTAGCGTAGAGCCCGCCATTTCTGAGCACCTTTTCAAGAACTTCGACAGCCTCCACCAACTTTCCCTCGTGTACTCTGGTCACAGCATAGTTGTTCTGGACTTCTAGCCGGTCCTTGTCCTCGACCTTTTCGAGAAGACTGCCTGCTTCGGCCCAATCGGCGTCAGCATTGGCACAAACGGCGCTGAGGAAATGGCTATCTTTCCCACTCTCGGTCTTTTCAAACCATTCTCGCGCCGCAATGGTGTCGCCAATTTGTAAATGAGCCATTGCCAGAGCAAAGGCGACCCTGGGCATGAATTCATTCTGTCCCTGCGCCTCTGCAGTCTCATGAAGGTTTTCAAGATGGTCCACGGCCGCGGCAATGTCTCCAATGGCGATGAGGGCAGCTGGCACGAACATGACGCCCAGGTTCCGCAGCCGATCCTGCCAAACCTGGGTAGAGTAGTGGAGTCCCTCGACGGTTTCCTTTGGGTCCCGCACGCTAGACTTATACGCTTCTGCTCGCGCCTCACGCGCCATCACGTAGTACTTGGCGAGACTAATCTGGTTGTCCCCGCTGGCCTGGATGGTGACAATCACCAGCCGCAGGTCCCAAGGGATGACGGAAGTGCCGTCCTCCAGCCTGTACCGGTCGGAACCGATGTCGCCAAACACGCGGCATTCCTCGCGGGCAATTGCTCCCAGTCTCGCCTTCATGAGTGCTCTTATCCGCAGTCCCCACAATCTCAGCACTTCTTTATAGTCCTTGGGGTCGGTTTCGATGAGCTCACTGCGAGCCCGGTGGGCTGCTGGGATGTAGAGCCGCCTCTCGACAAGCGTCGTCAGATCATACGAGGCAATCTGCTCGGGGTCTACTTTGAAGGGAGGGGGAACAATAAATTCTGGCAGGGGTTGGAACGCCCTGGGGTTTACAAGGTGGTCTAACTCCATTTTTTTTTCGGTTTACGTGAACGGATGTTACAGGTGGTGGTGATGTGTTGGCTTCCGCTCCTGAAATGGGGACCCGGACTTTCTCGTTTCTACGAGCGTTTGTCTCCTCCGTGATGATAATGTTCAAAGGTGAACTTAAATGTACCCAAATGGACCCAATTGTCGTTTTTTGGTGATATCTCCACCCACGAACAATATCTTTTTACATTGCAAATGGAAAAACGCAGATGATGAATTCAAAAGCTAAGAATTCAATAAATAAAGGGGAAAGTTTTCTACTGGTACATTGCGAATGAACGACAAAAAACGAAGATGAAGATGCGAATGAACGACAAAAAACGAAGATGAAGACGCGAATGAACGACAAAAACGAATATGAAGATGAAGATGAAGTCAAAGGTAAGAAGTCAAATAAATAAGAGAGAAAAATGCTAACAAGTGGCGGGGATTATTTGTAAAACATTTGGAGGTAATACTTCTTATGGTCCTGGTCGTAGTAATCCCAGAACTTGGAGTAGTCTACCTCTTTCGCTTCGATCTTGAACCCGCACGTTTCGTACGGCTCCGCAGCAACTAGCAGATACTGGTGCGACTTATCTGGCGGGAGATCTACCTTTTGTTCAAATGCACTCATAAATCGGTACCGTGGCGTTATATCGGTGCCAATCTCCGGGTAGTCGATCTGGAAGAGCAGCCCTAGCTGCTTTGTTGAGCCATGCCGGATCTTGGTGATCTTGTACCCTGGCCTTCCAATTTTGACTGTTTTTCTAACCTTGACTTTGGACGCGCTCAATGCCGACACAGCAGCCCCTCCCTCTGGCCGGTTATCTTTCTCAAGCTTTGCCTGACGTCTTTCGAGGTTGGCCTGGTGTTTCTTGCCCTGGGTGTGCGCCAGGTAAGATGTTTCTGATATATGTGTCGTCAGACACAGTCTACATTCATACGAGCCCAGGTGGGTCTTGGAGATATACGGATCATTCTCGATATCTATATTCTCCAGCGCCAGTCTTCTCAGTCTCTGTTCCCTGGCCCGTTTCGCATCCGATGACGAAGCAATACCACCGCCTATCCAGTTAGCCTTCCGCCCTCAACCTATACTCCCACAAAAACTTACTCCCTTTCTTGGATCCTGGCTTGTAATCCATTATCGAGGTCGTTATCTACCAAGGGGAAGTGATATATCTCTGCCGTCTTTCGTGGTAGAGGGTGAAATTTCAATTTTTGGTGTTGTGGGGCGCGCGGCGGTTGGTCCCAACCATTAACTGCGCGTATCAGCCAGCCATAACACGCGCATTTGGCAGTGGTGAGTGAAAGGGCTGAACAGGTCACGACGCGACGACAGAAAAGGTTAGAGCGAGGCTTACTCGCGAGTGGTGGCAACAATTTCGATCGCAAAGGACGCAAAGAAGATGACGGCCCGTCGGCGCAAGAGCCGGCTGGTCGACGAAAACGAAGCACAGCGCGGATACCTCCGTCCGAACAACCTGCTGCGGCTTGAAAAGCCGCGAGAGGACTACCGATACAGCGATTTATACCCTACGCTCGATCCGCAGGCTTCACTAACCGTATTTGACAAGCCGGTGACGCCAGAGAGCGATGACGTGAAGACGGAATCGGGCACCCAGACTCCGGAGGTTCTTCTACAGCCTCCTGCACCCCTAAATGGAGTCGAACCACCCGGTACACCGCGTAAAAGAGGGCGGCCGCGAAAGTACAAGAAAGTGCTGACTGCGGCCGAAGCGGAGTCCAAAATCTCAACCGTTCCGGTGCTGCCCAAGAAGAAGTATGGATTCCGCACCATTGAGCCGTACGCGCCGCCACAGCACGAGTATATAGATCGGGTGATGATGACGGTCGGCTATCACGATCTCGACGGATTCGAAATGCCGAGATCGTATATTAAAACGTTTGTTTCAGAGAACGACCCAGCATTGAGTTCGGTAGAGCTGGTTGCAGCAGCAGACCACCAGAAACAGAAGCGGATAAAACACGAAGAGGAAGAAGAAGACGAAGAAGAAGAAGAAGAAGAAAAAGAAAAAGATAAAAAAGATAAAAGTGGTAAAGTGGCTACGTCGATTTCGCGTCCAGTGACTGTCGAGTACGATATGGATGAGCAGGACAATAAGTTCTTGGAGGATCTGAATCGACGTCGCGTAGAGGAAGATTCGGTCCCCAAGATTTCCCGCGAGATTTTTGAGTTCACCATGACCCTTTTAGAGTCGCAATGGTTCCTGCTCGAGCAATTGATGCCTCCAAAGAAGAAAGTCGCCATCACCGACGAGATCACGGAGTCATCAATTGCCGAGCAGAAATGCTCAGTTTGCGACGACGCCGAGTGCGATAATAGCAACGCCATTGTATTTTGCGACAGCTGCGATATCGCGGTCCACCAGGAGTGCTACGGCGTACCGTTCATTCCGGAGGGCCAGTGGCTGTGCGCACAGTGCACGATTTCGCGTCGTCGCAAGGCGAATTGTGTCTTTTGTCCAAACAAACTAGGCGCCATGAAGCGAACAGACACAAATCACTGGGCCCACGTTGTGTGCGCTTTGTGGATCCCAGAAACGACCATGAAAAACAAGATATACATGGAGCCTATTACGGGGCTGCGGCGCATCCCCCGGGGCCGGTGGAAGCTCATATGTTATATTTGCAAGTACCGCATTGGTGCGTGTATTCAATGCGTGAACAAGTCGTGCGTCCAGGCGTACCACCCAACATGCGCCCTCAAGGCGGGCCTATTTATGAAGATGAACTCTGGTGCAGTGGGCGCGCTGTACGACCCAAAAAGTCTCGAAACGTACTGTGACAAGCATACTCCGGCCGAATACGCGGAGTCGGTCGACGTCAAGGCCAGCCTTAAGCGGGCCCAGGACCACTACGCGGCGAATAAAGACGAGCATCGCTATACGGGTAACGAATGGGAGGAAGCGCTTGAGCAGTCTGTGCAGAATACCAACACGGAGACGAAGTTCGTGCGCAAGAGAACACCAGGAGTCCCAGCATGGAGAACTCCTCAGGGGACGCCGGCACCTCCCGAGGTGTTCATTGATAAAGTGAGCCACGCGTTGCACCGGTTCTCCATTATCAAACTGAGGGATTTCCTCCATGAGATGGCGCGGTACTGGACCCTGAAAAGACAGATGCGCCGAGGAGCAGCCCTGTCAAAACGCCTCCAGGTGGCACTGGACGTCTCCCAGAGCCAGGATCCCATCAATAATCTGAATCTCGCACAGGCTGAGAACTTGTTGCCGCTCCTGGCGCGGCTCAGGGAACAGGTTGGACTCGTTCGAGATCGCGAAGAGCTCAAACTCGAGATGGCCGAGACCACCGAGGAGATGGTTCAGCTGGCGTACTTCCCCGTAAGCAGGATCATCAACCCTATTTGGGACCGGCTCACGGGCATGAACAACCACCGTCTACTGTTTGAGGTGGCCCCTACAGGGGAAGGGGTACTTGATCTCAATGCCATTGAAGAGAAGGTGGAGAACTACCGGTACAAAAGTGTTAAAGATTTCACGGATGATCTGGAGGGATTTATTGCAGATGCGTATGCCCAGCTGCATGGGGATATGAAACATCTGCTCAGTCGAATCATCCGGGCGGTGGTTCCCATGGTGAAGGAGGCCAAGGAGCGGTTTGGTTATGTCAAGTGGTCACCACTCAAGGGGTTCAAATTGAATGGCCTAGATATCGAGCCTAGTGGGTCAAAACGATCGAACGGCAGCATCCGCAAGCGAAGCTACGATTCGGTCTCATTAGAGATTCAGCAGGACCGGCGTAAACGGCTTCGAAGTGCTAAAAACAGTTGAGAGACCTATTTTTTTTTGCGAGTGATCGTGTATATTTATTATGTATTTTTTCTAATACCATTAATGAGTGATGATATCATCCGGCGACCTGCCAATTACCACCACAGCGTAGTCCAAACAACTAGTTATAAAATTTGAATAATTAAAATATGCTGCGGAATCAATTAATCGAAGATGTGCATTTTTGACTATAACCCATGATTGTAATGCTAAAAAACGGCTATTTGACACGACTGAGCCGCTCCTTGTTGTCGTCGGTTAGGACATATGCAGGCATGTAAATAGGGTCCCCGTTGGCGTCCTTCTTGTCCAACTCCAAAGTCGGATTCTTCCTAGTGTTAGTAATTGATCCAAGCGAAGTGTACCCCTGGTCATATAAAGAGCAGTACGGGATGTTGGCGCACCGCAGGAAGTCCCATATCTCTGCAAAATGCCACTCCAGCACCGGATGCACCCGGATGAAGTCGGGCCACCCGTGGTCTGTGCGCTCGTAGGGTACTAGGTTCTCCCCATAGGGATCGGTGCGTCGGATCCCCACGAGAATCGCCTTGATCTCCGGCCTCTGCTCGAGGTAGGTGGTAAACGCTGTTTTTAGGGGTGGTGGAATCCGTATCACATCCAGAGCATACTCGATCTTACACTGGTTGACAAATTCGTCTACTTCGGGGAATGTATGCTCAAAGTGCACGTAAACCGTAGACACCCGGTCTGCTCCATCAAGATAATCCGGATCCCTCGCCAATTGTCTGTCGAGAGCCGCCAGGAATATGACGAGCATAACCAGACAGTCTTTCCCGCCGTTAAACGAAAGGGCAATTTCTCGCAATGGGTGCTTCTGGAAGGTACTCTCCATGATGGCCAGGCTCAGCTCGACCTGCTTCTGGGCATGCGATCGGGGCTGGAGCCCGCACTGTCCCGCCGAGAGGTACTCGTCTATGATGCGAGAGCACTTGGCACACGATTCTCGTAGGCTGACTGTCATTTTCTCGGAGGGATGATGAGGAAGTTGAAGGATGGATGTTGGCGATGGATGTCGATCGTCGTATAGCTCCTCGGTGCCCGGCAGTGGAGGCATGCGGCGGCGACGCCTCAATTTGGCACGGCTGAGTCGAATGTTCCAGAGCAGCTCGTACACTACGACCGATTCCGTCATTATTTCCGGGGGTTTTACGGGCTTTTTTGATGGAAGTAAATGGAATCGGCCTTTTATTTGTATGGCTGGTCTTTTATGCAACTTAGCCGGACAGGAGACCATTCGGGGGAGTCTTTCTATAGGCGTGGTTCAGTTTTGCCGGTCCGGCAGTGGAGTGGGGTATTACCGTGTTATGTGTTGTCTTTGGCAAAAGAGGTCCGGTTGACTGTATAAGAGACAGTAAGTGATTAGATAGCTATGGCCTAGAAGGAAATCAAATTGGTAATTCAGATCAGTTTCATCGAACGGCCGGCCGGTCCTAGTGGCCTTCAGCTCTGAGTAATTCACTTTATCATTAACTTGTCGCTAACTTATAAGTGATTAAATAGCTATTAACAGTTAATAAGCAGTAGTGATTAAATAGCTATAGTTTAAAATGCCAAACCGGTTATCCAGACCAGTTCCATTGACCGCTGAGTCTATCCGTAACTGAAATAGGTAGTTGGCGAATAACTAAGCACTTTATCTCCACCTACAAATGTTGACGATTTGTTACACCCACTTAGTTACGCTTTAACAAAAGTTTGTCACAGGCGGTAAAGTACTTTTATATCTTAGGCGTTAGCTGACTTGCCCCCAAACCGCCGTAGTTTTACTTCGCGAAGATCAATTGCTATCAGAGTAGGTATTATTAATCTCCAAAGGAATGTATTCGAGGGCCAGCCCTCGAGCTCCCGTAGCTGGGGGCCAGCCCCCAGACCCCCGCCTCCTGCTGGATGGTAACAATGTTACAAATTTTTCATTACACCCGTTACAAACTCCCAACCTTTGTAACAACACGTCGTTACATCTCCGCGGAGCGGAGCCCAAGGGGGGTTTGGGGGGACTGGTCCCCCTAATTGCGATCAGAGCAGGTATTGTAACACTGTAACAAGAATTTGCTATAGCCTGTGAGGTGCTGCGACAAAAGTGTTTTTTGTAACAGACAGTAACAGTGTTGTAGTTCGTAATCCAACGCAGCTTGGTCATTTATCATTAATTATATACATTGGCCCATAAAAGTCTATAGCAGTTATAATATTATATACATTAGGCAGTTAGTTCAGCTCGTGTTGCCTTTATCGCAAATACGACTCCCGGGCAAGCTCAATACGGTAATTGTTGAGGTTCTTCATACGACGAGCATCCTCATCCGACCAGCGACAAGATACCGAGTTATCCGAAACGCCATGCTTAACCGCAATGTAGTCATTGCTTATCTTAGAAATGATATCCGCAGTAGTAGAGTTCCCTGGGATAGAATTGACCCTCATCTCCGCCATAAGGGACTCCACTGCATACAAATCTCGGAACTTGGCCCATCTCAGCTCGAGCATTAAATTATACACTGCCGTGTCACAGGATGCTGTGAAAAATGCAACGCTCTGTCGTTTGGACAGCTCAAACAGCGTAATGGCAGCCGTAGGCGAGTTATATGAGTTGATCAAAAGATCCAGACACCACCTTAGGTAGAGTGGCACAGAGTCGACAAGAATTGGCGGGTTCTCGACATCCACTAAGTCGTTTTCGCCCATTTGTTTATTCGAGAGCAGGTGTGCACGGTTAATAATTTTGGTCGTGTAGTACTCCATAATCTCACAGTCGAGCTTCTTCGACTGCAAGTGAGTCAGTACCGGGGTCAACTTGTCTGTTACATCAACCCAATCTTTTCTCCTCAGCGCTTCTTCGTCAAACAGCTCTGCTCTTGCTTTGGACGATTTGAACAGTTCGATCTGTGAACCGTCTTGATTTTGGAAGAACGCCTGGACATTCCTAGATAGATCGTTTTTTGCTCCTCCCTTGGCCTTTTGCTCAAAAATAGAATCCATTAAAGTAGAGAAGATCATTTGTTCTTTCTTTGTACTCGACTTGTCGTAGTCTCGAAGTTCAGATTGGAACGGTCTGTGGACTTCAAAGGCCGCTTCGCCGGACTTGGTGGCATATCCTCTTCGCAGAATACCGCCAAGGCTGACAGCCCTACGATAAACTGCTCGATTCATCATTTTACTGCTAAAATATCTTGATCAATAGTACTCTAACTCGGACTACTGCTAAAGATATCAATCGATTGGACTGTAACTCAGAGATTGATAACGTTGAAAAGCGTCAAATTTTCGTTATTTCATAACACATTATAGACCCGGCGACCATTGAGCTGAAATCATAATTACGACTGAGCGGAAACGAGTTAAAGAATGTTCTGCTTCAATCAATTCAAATGTATGCAACAATTAGTGTGAGAAATATTTTTTAATATAATATGCTGCGGCCCTCAAATACAGTAATGATGACCGGCCAGCTGAATAATTGGGTGAAATAATGGATATTCAGCCGTGCTCCTCCACTTCCCCCAATTCCAATAGCCAAGGCTTGGAGCCTTTCAACTTGTCAGCTGTCGAGTACTGGGTTGTTGGTGGAGAGGATAATGGCGGGAATTGTCCATGCGTATCAATGGGATCGGGGCGATAGCCAGTACTTTGTCTCCCTGGGCCCAGCGAGGGATGAGCTGTCGCTCTACGAATCGGCGTACAAAAACCGAAGCTATACAACCGAGAAGCGCTTTTCTCGCAGCGAGTTCGACTCGATCGGGTGCTACGCGTACTCAATTGAGAATTTCGGACTTGCAGCATGCGGTCAGAGCAACGGCACGATCCACGTGATGAACCTGAGTAAGCCAGATCTGGCCCCGCTCAAGTTGCGCCCGAAGCAGTCGAGGCCCTGTAACGCGATCTCGTTTAACTCCAATGGCATCATAGCCGCAGGATTGGATAAAGTGAGGAATGACGGCAGCTTGCTGCTGTGGAACATTGAGCACTACGCGACGACTTCCAGCGTCGGCGATGACAGCGCCAAGAAGCCGATTGACAGCTTTTTGCCCAACGAAATGGTTTCTTCGACGACTTTCCTCAAGGCCCAGCCCAATTCTCTGCTGTGTGGGTCCTACAAGTTCATCCGGGAAATTGATTTACGGTCGCCTACTCCCGTATTCCAGTGTGCTACTAAGTGTACCCACGGGATCACCGTGAACCATTTCGACGACCATTACTTTGCCTCCTATTCCGAAGAGGGGTCTGTAGCGGTTTGGGACAGACGGCTCCTCAAGTCTCCAGCAGGGTCGACTGCCGGCGGGGAGCCTGCGTTGTACATGAGCCGCGTGTTCAGCGACGGCATGAGGAAGACTATAGGAAATTGCTTTAGATACTCGCTCTTCCATTCAGATGAGCTGGCTATTCTTAACGACGGCGATTTAATGCGGCGGTGGAAGATTGGTACTGTTCCTGCGCAGACTGATGGCCGCCCAGCGAAATACAGCAGCGACGAGTCTAACAGCTCGAGACACACATATCTGTCGAAGAAGGAGACGCTATTTGTATCATGCGTGTTGGATTCTAAAACGGACTTTGATAAGGTGTCGTCGTTTGACTATACCACAGATATGAGTACGCCGTATTCCGTCAACTTCATGTGCATTAGACAGTCGGGTCAGGTGTTCAGAATGAACTGTGTAGAGAGCCCTGATGCAACCTGCTTCGATCCGTACAATGACCTAGCTGTCGTTGATCCGGAGAGAATTACTATTATCCGGTCGGAGAGGAACAATCTGACCAAAGTACAGGAGAAGCGCAAGGACTCTAATCTGCATATCGACCCCCTTACTCGCCCGAGGACAAAATCGGCGACTACCGAAGAAGAAGAAGAAGAAGAAGAAGGTGACGAGGAAGAAGATGAGACTGCCTATTTCCAAGACTCAGAGGTCTTTGAAGGCATGCTCGACTTCCGATCCGTTCTCCATGGCGATATTTCAAGCACAATCAGGCGCAGAGCGCTGCTCGGATACTCACTAGACTGCAAGAAGAATGTCGAGATTCTGTCAAAGGAACATAGTGATAGCTATCTGAAATACGCTTGGGAGTGGATTACGTGGGCCCAAAGAGCCGAAGATAAGAAATCCATGATAACAGACCTATTGGACCTTGGATTTGAAGGAGTGCTGGGCATCTGGGAAGGGTCCCAGGGTCTCGAGGGCCAAAAGCGCGCAAAAAACCACCGAACTATTTCAGATAAGGAATTCGACGAAACAGTTTCCACAGTTGTAACGAGATCGTCGAAGCGGGTGTACATTTCTACTGCTGTATCCGGCAATGCCAAGCAGGCGCGACGTAGACTCTGCCTCAAAGTAGCTGGCTGGAACTTTGACCTTAGCGGATTGGAACAGGAGCTTCAGAAGCTCGAGGCTGCTGGTAAGCATGAGCAGGCCGCCGGATGGGCTGTGTTCCACGGTGACGTGGGTAGAGCAGTCAAGTGCCTTGGCAACTCTAAGAAAGAGAGGCTGAGAGTAATGTCCGGGGCGGTTGCTGGGTACCTAGCTTACAAAGATAGCACGCAGAACAGTCCATGGCGAGAACAGTGCCGAAGGCTTGCATCCGAGCTAGACGACCCTTATCTCCGGGCGATATTTGCGTTCATTTCAGACGGCTCATGGTTAGACGTACTGGACGAAGGCTCACTCCCACTAGTCGAACGGCTAGGAATTGCCTTTAGATTCCTGTCTGATAACGAGCTTACTGTTTACCTGAACAGAATGTCGGATCGAGCAATTCAAAATGGCGATCTGGAGGGAATTATGCTGACTGGCATCACCTGTAAGGCAGTTCCGCTACTCCAGTCTTACGTGGATAAGACCAGTGACGTGCAAACCGCATCTCTTATTATATCATATGGCTACCCGCGATTCTTCGAAGACAATCGTGTGAGAAACTGGATTGAAGACTACCGTGGTATTCTCAATCGATGGCGTCTTTTCAGTCAGCGGGCGAAGTTTGACGTCGGTCGAACCAGGCTCTCCAAAGACTACAACGGAGTTCCTATGGCCAAGCCTATCGCTAAACAGGTTTATCTGCGGTGCAGCCATTGCAAGAAGACTATTGGAGGGTCGTCTGCGAGGAACATGTCGAAAGAGATGACTATGCTGAAAGGTAAAACGCACCCTGGTACCACGAGATGTCAGTCGTGTGGCAATCAGCTTCCTAGATGTGCTGTCTGTCTCTTATCGCTCGGCTCGCCATTGCCTACCACTGCGTTGCAGAAAGGGCAAACACTCAGTCTCGCCAAGCAATTCGAGCAATGGCCGACTTTCTGTCTTTCTTGTAATCATGGTCTTCATGCTGGACATGCGAGAGAGTGGTTCTCCAAACATGACGTCTGTCCTGTTCCAGATTGCAGTTGTCTATGTAACATCAAATAGCTATAACTTAAGTTAGTGAGAATGTATGTACTAATTGTTTGATCTATAACGTTGGCCTTCAATTATATAACAAGCTATTTGTTTGGAGTCAGAGAATACCTCGACTCATCAATGAGTGTGCGCTCCTGAAAGGAGTCATCAATCCAACGGTACGACACTACATGGAAAGGCGGTTTCCTTTTAGATGACTTTTCTCGCAGCGGGCGTATTGCTATCTTATCTTCATCGTGCACAATTACATGGGTAATTGCTGGATCATCAATGTCGCTGGTAACCCAGGCCCCACACAGTCGGGCCAAATCGCTAGAACTAGACAGAGCAAATTGCATTTCTTCGACATCTAGGGCTCGTAGTTGTGGGCCCACCTTCGGCTCGACAAAGTAAAACACATAAGGCACAAACATTAGCGCCATGGGAGGCTCCTCTTCAAAATGATCCTGAAGGTTCTTCCGCGCAACATCAACATCGACATCATTGAGGTCCATTGCGTCAACTTTTTTCAACAAGTCGTTGAGCTCCTCCTCTGATATTTCTCGGAAATAAGGAATGGAAAACTGATCAACGTTTTCGTGAGCTTTGTGGAGTGTCTCCATGGTGGCGGAAAAGATGTAAATCGGCTCCAGAGGTAAAATCATATTGTACCTAATGCAGTCGATCACCCATAGAGGCTTGACAACATCTTTGTCGTTCTGTCGTACTGCATCCGCTGTGACATTTGGCGAATCAGCGATAAATATAACGTCGCCTTCTTTGAGCGAATTTGTCAACTTACCGCCATATTCTTTGATGAGCTCTGCAAGCTTTATCTTATCGAAGCCTTCAGTATACCGGCTTGACAGTACATAAAAAGTCCTCCCCACAAAAAGCTGCCCTTTGACTTCAACTGAGCCTAGATCACCATATGCACCGAGGATTTTGACTTTCTTGCGCTGCTTCTGTTTCTTGGTTCTCTCCTGGAGTTCAATTGTGTGCTTGAAGTTTGTCACAAACTCCAAATCATTCACGTGTTCAGCAATGTTCACCTCAGGCTCGGTGGTTTTGAAGCGTACAAAGCGAGGAAACCGAATCGTAATGCCAGCGGGATATGAAGTGCTTTCCCTCATTTGGCCAACTCTGACTTCAATTGCGAGAGATTGAAGAGGATCAATCCACTCATGTGGGCGCGTAGAAACCTCCAGGTTCAAGTAATCCGGAATAAAAGAGTCCTTGGTCAACACCCGGAAGTTGTCACCAATTGCGTTTTCAATCTTTTTAAAGTCATTGGCTTTGAATCCGCCACCAACTTTGCAAAAGCTGATGAATCTCGTCTCGCCATCCACAGTAGTTTTGACGGCACAAAGGTAACTTGCCCGGAGTCCTGCCCGGGCGCCCTGGCCCATGAAAGCACCGACGATCACCACATCCAGGGTGGTATTTCCAGTGAGGCTGTATTCTGGTTTTAGTTTAACCCAGTCATTATTACGATCGCCGATGCTATAAATTTTGGTCGGGTTTTTCACCATAATGCCCTCACCATTATTTTCGATCACTTTTCGTAGCTCGTCGTCAATTTCTTCTCTCTTGGTCATCTCTTTGTACTCAATGACCTTGAATCGGTTTTCAATGGGTATGATGACTTTCCTGAGAATATCTTTCCGAGCCTTCAACATTTGGTTAACCAGAGATACACAATTGAGGTACAGAATATCAAAAACGACATAGAAAGCCCAATAATCAATTTGATTCTCGTTGGTTTTGGCGTCTTTACTTCGAAACGCAGCTACGGTGCCAAACTCGCCCACAATCTTGCGGCGGGGATCCCACGCTAGCATCTCGCCATCGAGAATGATACTCTTAACTTGTGGGATAAATCCCAGGGGCACAATTTTGCCATCTTTAACGCGCCCAAGGTACTGCGTTATCAGCCCATTGTCTCCGAGACTCGCTCCATAGTTCGTGTTCTCAATACCACTCTTCGAGAAGAACTTGACTGACTTGCCCCATTCATCCATATGCATCTGGATCCGCTCTCCATCGAGCTTCTCTTCGACGTACCTGGCTCCTTCGAATGCGTTCTGGTGTGTAGTGTCCTTGGTGACATCTGCCTTTTGCGGCTGAATACACATCATGAGTCGCAATGTATTCAGGGGCCGGTACTTCGGATCATACAGCTCGTGGCATACCCTTTCCAAGTCGGACGTAATGTTATATAGCGTTTTAGCGTCTTCATGGAGTGCAAGCAGGAGCTTGTGGTATCCGCCCACCAAACTGTTACGCAGCAGAATCTGGACAATACAAGACAGCTCGTTTGCATTCATGGCATCCTTGAACCGATTGAAGTTCTGCACCTGGAAATTCTTTTTGTTTCTCTCATGGATTTCAGATCCAGATGCCTCCTCGGCAACTTTATCAAGGATCTCATTCACTTCATCAATAGTCATTTCAGTAGGCTGCGTGTTGGATCTTTTCAGGCGGTTTTCAAACACTTCAACTGCTGCCAGGGCAAAGTCCCCCGCCCTCTTATCCGGCCTAGTTCTCCAATCCCGCAGCCCAATGTACTCTGGGCTACTTTCTCCCAGATCAAAAGACTAAGGCACTGTTAGCATGGTAAACTTGTAATTCGATTAGCTCTTACTTCTGTGATGATTTTAACCATTGTCTTCTCTTTAATGTGGAACTTTCCTCGTTTATTATCAATCTCGGGTACAAGCAACCGGAATACTGGATAAAAGTCATTGCCTACTTCGCTCCTCCATTTTTCAATGAAATCATGATGTGGATTGCCGCCTTTATGGTTGATATTCCCTCTTCGGTCACTCGAACGCCCCACAGCGTCGCCAAATTTTTGGACCCATTCAAACGATGGGGAGAACTTATTTGGCCCCGGAGGTGGTGGAGGACCCTCGTATGACATTTCCCACTATTAAACCGGCAATTAATCAAGTCTCTCTAGACTAGATTGAGAGCGACTCGTAATGGTGATATCCACCGTCAGCCGCACACATTACCCCAAACGGACGAGTCAGAGATCTTCAACCGTGCTGGTTATTACGCACTGCTCGGGCCCTTTAAGTACCACCATACTACACCGCATGGACCCTTATCGGCCATTGAGGATGACGTCCATGTTCTCGAGATTGAAGAATCTCGGTGAGAACGACTTCTCAGAAGCTCTCACAGATTCTCTGTTTAAAATAGACGATGTAAGCCTTTTGGTTTGCCTTTCGAATTGTTTTAACTAACCACACTAAGGTTGCCCGGTTCGGATTAAGTGGAGCCATTACGGACATGGCATTCGACCCTGTCCAGAGCCTGCTAGCCATTGGCACTGATGCGGGCAAAATTCATGTGTTTGGCCAGCGCAATGTTGAGGTCGTGTTCACGGCAGCTGGCGGTGTAGGCGTGCCCATAAAGTTCCTCCGCATTATTCGGTCGCTCTACCTCGTAGCAGTCGATCAGCGGAGCAGAATTACTGTAATTAACATGGACACGAGGGAACTTGCATCACAGTACGACTGTCCGAGAGAGGTTACAGCTCTGGAGTCGGATCCGTCGCTTGATTGGCTGTTTTTGGGTCTGGAAAACGGGCAAGTCATCGTCTACGACGTGGACCGAGGCAACATTGCTCCTATGCGAATTGACAATCTGCAGAAGAGCGTTTCCTCCAAGTTCAGGATGTCCCCCGTACTGTCACTAGCGCTACACCCGCGGGATGTGTCGGTGCTCCTGGTATGCTACACCGATACTCTAGTGACATTTTCCCTGGTCAAGAGCGAGATTATATTGAGTCTACGGTACGAAGTGCCTCCAAATGCCCCTGGCGGTGAGACGGACTATCTCAACATGCAGCAATTGCGGCACCCTAAGTATGTTGCTGCCGTGTGGCACCCGAATGGACACCACATTCTCAGCGCTCACGTTGATGGGTCGCTTGTGTTCTGGGATGCCACGGAAGGGAACCTGCTTCAGGCGCGTACTCTGACCGATACCGATGTAAATGTGCCGCGAAGGTCCACTGTGTCCCCCGACGAAGGCGTGCGAACACCAATTCGTCAGATTGCGTGGATCTGCTCCAAGAACCCCGAGGACACGTCGATTCTCGTGTCTGGGGGTGACCTATTTGAAGGCTCTATTAAAGGGCTGACCATGCTGTATTTTGGAAGCACGCCCCAGGTGGCAATCACTTCCTACCAGAATATGGGACATCATTACGCCAACCCCAAGAAACAGAAGATGTTCCCCATGCCGGAGGGTATTAATATTGCAAGCTTTATTATGCTTCCTACGGTTGGACCGTACTACGCAGGCAACCATAATCCAGATTACTTCTTGGTTCGAGTTGCTACTGGTGAGCTGATTGTTGTGAGCTATCCGGAAGGCAATGTGGTTACTGATCCGACCCTACTTCCTCCATCCCTCGGGTGGATCACTCCGTTCATTAGTGTTTTGGAGCACTCTCTTGTGCCGCGGAATCAATGGCTCGGTATGATGGCTGCAGTTAAGAGCAAAGGAGAGTTGTTTAGAGGAGGTGCACCGGCTCGACGGCACTTGCGGAACTTCCAATACCGTACCGCACTTTGCACTGGTCATGAGGATGGCACGATTAAGCTGTGGGACGCTTCTCACGGAGAAATCGAGGACGCCAATGTCATTGAAGTCAGCATGTCGAACGCCTTGCAGGAACACAACTCGAACCGGGTGACCCACATTTCTTTCGCTGGTGCTGTTGCGGAACTATCGGCGTCCGTAGAATCTGGTGAGACTGTTCTATTCAACTTTGCAGTCAACAAGGGCAATTTGTCCTCTTCGATGTCGGGCGGGGGGCAGAAAGCAGTACTGGAGGACATCAGGCACCGTGCACCATTGAACGTCAAGGAAGGGTTCATGCCACAGACGCTTGTTTCGAACCCTGAGAGTGGTCCAGTAACAGCACTGAAGAACTCGAGCATTGGGTTTGTCGCTATTGCCTACGCCAGTGGTGACGTGTGTGTAGTTGACAAACGAGGTCCTGCAGTCATCTACATGGGCAATCTCGCCCAAATCTTTGCCTCAGTCAATAGAAGGAGATCAAGGGGTGTTGGCGGCCAAGACTACGGTACTTATATTGAGTTCGCCATCCACTCGATACAAGAGGAAAATTACTCCAGCATTGTCATGTCGGTTGGCTCCAATGAAGGCAACGTATACACTTTTCGAGTGGTCCCACGGCCGCAGGGAGGCTACGTTGTGGAATTTGTGGGCCTAATGGACGTCGCCGACGATACTATTATCTCTCTTTCGCCAATTAACGCCGCTATTGGCGTCAGTGCTGTTGCTGAGACCTCTATGATGGCGAGACTTGCCGAAGGTATCGCTATTCCAGGTGCTCTTATCGCAGTTACCCCGACTGAAGCCCGAGTATTCCGCCAGCCAAATAGCAAGATCACCCATAAGCGGTTCCCGTTCCGGTGTGCCAGCGCAGGCATCGCCTACCTCCGAGAAGGCGATTCCTTGGCTCTTGTGTGCGTTACCGAATCATCTGAGATCAAGGTATTCGGCGTGCCACATTTGCGGGAGATTTCAAGTAGAAGCTTGCCATACCCACTTGATCCGGCTTACGCCAAGGATAGTCTCGTTACCAGGACTGGTGACCTTGTTGTTAGACCGAATAAGTGGTCTGGCGGAATGGTGAGAATCTGGGGACGAGGAATCAAGGCTGAGGATATCCTGTCTGACGCTTTGTACGACGTTATGAAGGAATTGCCACTGCGACCGACCATCAGTGCCGTTCAGTGGATCAAGGGTCGCCAGCATACTACAGCCGAGGAGCTGGATCTCATCATTGGCGGCTCCCGACGACCCAAGAGCAAGAAGCAGCTTGAAGAGGAGGATTCACGAAAAGAGCAGGAGCGCCTTATTCGGGATCAGCAGCGAAGGAAAGCATACGCCCAGACATCTCGATCTGGCGCCAATGAGTACGACGATATGACAGATGCCGTTGATGAGCGAGGATTTAAGCTTGGCTCCATTCAGAGTGCTCTGGACAATCTTGAAAAGTCCAGTGCAGATTACATGAACAGTCTTAGCGGAATGGTCAAAGATGCCAAAAGTAGCGCCTTCAAGGCTTCTTTCAAGTCTCGGTTCGGCCTCTAACCGAATTATTTAGTATAGCTTGTCCACAGTGATGCTTATTATACAAGGCGTTTTCAGTTGATCCGTTAGCGTAGGTGATTATATTACAGATAAATAATGCAGACAGTCCATATTCTATGTTATACTAATTTTTTGGGTGGATTTGCTCAATTCATCATCTGAATCATCAGAAAGTTCCCCAATGACAACCGATGGCTTAGGTTCATCATCTGAAAGCTCACCAATGACAACCGACGGCTTAGTTTCATCCCCAAGCTCGCCAATTACCACCGATGGACGAGCTTCTTTTGGTTTAGTATCTTCCGCATCACTCTCCTCGTCTTCTTCTTGTCCATAATCATACTCATACTCCTCCGAATCAGACGGAGGCATGAACATATCATCACCATTGAGCTTAGCTTGACGCCGCTCGGCATCCTCCTGTTCTAAAGCTAGCAACCACTGCTCTTGGGCCTCTTTTATCGACGCGCCATCAGTGCATTCCTGGTAGAGCTCAATCAAATCCTCATTGATCTCGAGGAAGCAGTGTCCCCACGAGAAATGCGACAGCACTTCCTCTGCCCAGTCCAAATGCCCAGTAATAGCAAAGCATGCAGCAAGAGCCTCTACGCAATTCAGTCGCCATGGCTTGCCGTAGTTTACAGGGTTTGCCGCGACCAGATAGGGCAGGAGCCTCTCATGCTTTCCGCCGATCTTATTGAACGGGATCTCTTCGATCCGGGCCCACGAGCACTCAACTACGGCCGCCCCGTGCTGTTCGACAATTTCCCGGTCATTCGGGCACACGGGCTCTTTTCCATTGGGGGAAACGACAATCCCACCGAATTTCTGCCCTACTCGAAGGCTTTTGATCAGCCCTAGCCGGGCAAGCTTCTTACCGCTGCATCGCTTTGGATCGCAGTGGTTGAAGTCCCACATGGCCATTTTTGCCGGGAAATTCGCCTCCGCAGACTCCCGGTGCTTCGTCTCCTGATGCCTGCCCCCACCTGGGCCACGGCGCTTACCATCTGGTCGTCCTTTGCCCATTTTTGGTTGCTTCTGATCTTCTAAACTGTCCCGTGATAGCCCTCAAGTCCGGTGATGAAAAAATCTTTTGGTGATGTGGGGCGCGCGAGGCTTTTGGGAGTTTAGCTATCAGTGATACCCGCCACTGGACCCCCGGGCCGGGGAAATGCAGCCTTAAATACGTGATAGCGAGATACAGCTGATTTCGCTTTTAAATAAAGATAGAGGAAAGAACCGCGATTCTGGAGCGTGTGGTGGTGAAGGCTAAGAGTTCAAGAGCACGATGCCGTCTCCACAGCTTTTGAATCCGCTGGTCAATGCAATATTTAACCACCCGAACCCGAGCTCAAAGCACCGGCAGCTGTTTGATACGCTCAAGAACTATACCAATGGATACGCCATCCTCGTTCCGCAGACAAAAGTGCTCGAGTGGTCTGTCGACAAAGAGTCGTCGCTCCCGTACCGTGATTTGTGCCTCCATGAGGATTTCATAGCAGCACACATCATCCAGGTCCCGACCTCGGCTCGCAGCCATCACCGAGCGAGATACTTCAAGACAATGAATAATCGCACGGTGATCATCAACGAAGGGTTCGTGCATACTCATAAAGGGTCGAAGACTTACGTGCGCTCCGAGATCACTTCGGAGTACTTGTTTTATCCGTCTAGCGAAGGGCTGTCGCTGGATGCACAGTTTATGATATACGAGATTGAGCGGCCACTGGTAGGTCAGCCAATGCCCAGCAAAGAAGTGTCCCCGACGATTTCTTCAAAGTACCAATTGGTGGAGATTGCAAAGGCTCCGGAGAAGAACGGATCAGACACCTCATTTACCCAAGCCCCCGAGTTTGAGGCAATTTTGGCCAACTATCCTTCTCTTTCGCGGCAGTTATTCGGCCCGTTGAACCTCATTATAGATAACTTGGACAAGCCACCGGCAGAAAGTGAAGAAGATCTTCTTGCGGCGCTGGATCGGGCCGTAGAAAATGCCATCCAGGTGTTTCAATCCTGTGACAGCAGGGAAATAAGCGCAATGGCGCTTGAGCATAACCTGACGGGAGAAGATATCGCAAACTTGCTCCACGAATATGTCGAAGCCAATGCGTACGACGTTATTTGGGAGAAGCTGACAAAGTTCAGGGCCAAGCGTGACCTTCAGTGTTTGAAGTCAATTGACAAGATCAGGTCGGTAGATATTTCACAGATCGGGTTGCCTTCTTTCATCCCAGAGAATGAAGTACTCTCACTGACGGCAGTGGTTGCGGAGGCTACTGAAGAACTCGATAGGCTCAGCGAAAGTAAAGGCACTGAGGAAAAAATCGAGGTGCTTTTGAACGTGATGAAGATCCTGGGCCAGGACAACTCTATTAATCTTAAGTCATCGCCGCTGTTAAACTCCAGTGGCACCACAAATGGCTCTACAACCTTTGCCACTACCTCAGGGATGGGCAATGGCACCATAATCCCGAGCGGCCGCAGCCATCTCAGTGCAGACTCGCTTATTAGCCTGATGCTTCTGGTTATCAGCCGATCTAAAGTTCAACATCCTGACTCCGAGCTGAACTATCTCAAGAACTACACATTTAGGAGCACAGACTCAGGACAGCTAGGCTATGCATTAATGACCTACGAAGTCGTCCTATATCACATTCTCAATGAATCTGACGGTCTTGCTGATCTGTCAAGAAGCAACGAGAAGATGTGGGAGCTCATAAAAAGTCATGGAAACTTGCAGGAGTTTATTGATGAGCTCTGTAAGGACGAGCTACTCAACTGGAAGTCTGTCTTGAAGAGCCGTACTAGGTATGGCGAATCAGGACTCATGCAGGCTATAAAAGCCCGAAACTACGACGCATTCGATACCCTGCTTAAGCAAGATGATGTTATTACGCTAGAGTTCATTTTGAGTGATAGAAACGAGCAGGGGACAACGCTCTTGGTTGCTGCAGTTGAGGCACGCGACGAAAAGCTAATCCGCCGTATACTTGACGTTATAGAGTCTGCCGATTATGCAGAGAAGCGTCATTATCTAGCGCTGTGCGACTCGTTTGATCGGTCGCTTGGCCATTATTTATTCTATGCCCCATGGCTCATTGACGAAGTTGGAATGCTTGTCGACTGGACCAAGAAAGACCACAATGGTCAAACGCCATTATTCAGTTTGCTGCGAAGCTACGACCATCCGGAGTATGACAAAATGGTCACTCGAGCGCTTGACGTGTGGAAAGAGCAGCTTCAAAACGATCCGCGATACTCTAAGGATGCTCCGGTTATGAACATTCTGGATCATGTCGACAATCGTGGAAATACCCTTCTCCATATTGCTAAAGACCGCAAGACTCTGGAGAAAATCCTCGCTTATGATGCTGATGTTAACTGGCCCAATGCCAAGGGCCTCACGCCTCTAATGATATATTGTAAATTCTCGCGGATGGATGCCATGAAGCTTATTACCCAGAATCCGCTTATTGATCTTGAACGGACGGAGAACAGGGGTCTAACTGTTTTGGAGTTGGCAAAAGATATCGAAGCTTTAAGTTTATTGGATGGTGAGTACTTGGATAGCCCACTAGCTCGTGGTTAAATTGCTAACAGATTTAGAGATGCTGTTGTTCAACACTTCGCCGGTGAACAATAAGTATGCGCTGATAACGCGTACTGTCGTTTTTGATAATGACCTGCAATTCTTTATCAAAACTGGCGAATATGACCCGGAAACGAAAAAACCTACCGTAACTGCGACGGTCCGACGAACGTTCCAAGATTTTGTATTCTTACAGAAGTGGCTCACGTACGAAAACCCGTATACGTGGATTCCTATTCTACGCTCTCCACGGAATCCTTTTGCCATTCCTCTCAAGCCATCACGACAGGTTATTTATGAAACTCGCGTGCGGTTGAATATGTTCCTGAGGATTCTGCTCGCCCACCCTACGTTTGCTGCCCATGAATTATTGTGGGAGTTCCTATTAATACAGGACTTGGAGAAGCAGCAGGTAATTGATCGCTGTCGAGGAAAGCTTGAGAGCCGGAAGGAGCTTCAATACGAGGACATCACTGTTTATAACAGTGGTGATCTTGAGCTTATTAAGATATTCTTCGACCATGCATCCGAGGAAACGAGCAGGGTAAGCGGGTCCGTCAATCGTCTCGCTAAATCAGTTCTGGCAATGATGAATAAGACTTACGACTATTTTGAAGCACACGAGATATTTTGGGAAAAGTTACGCGATATCCCTTTCCTCGTGTGTCCAGGGATTAATTCGCCAAGCGATGTTGAATCTACTAACGATATCGAGTTGACGTTCAGTGTGCAGGATAAGACGCTCAGCAGGTTTAGCTATAATGTGTCCGGAATGGCGAGTACTGCACGTTCTGTGGTTACATCTCTAGCGCAACCGATGGGGCTAATTTACCAATTGGAGGCGCAAGAGTCTGCTTTCCAAAAGCTCAAAGAGGCTCTCGAGAAGCTCAACAATAAGTCCTCGTGGCCGATGGGTATGTTTGAGGAAAAGAAGGAGCGTTCGGTAAAGGAGACTCAGGATAAGATATATATTTGCCAGAGCGAAATTCAGAGGCTCAGTAGCGATATCAAGGCTGCTCATATTGCCTCAGCATCGGAGCTTGGTGGGTTCTATCAGGTGCAGGAGCAGGAGCTACGCACCATTCTTAAGGACTTTACCGAAGGCATGATCAAGTCTCAGAAGGAGCGGCTCCAGAGGCTGACCCGGCTTCAGGATAAGTTTAAGCGGTTCGCTTCAGAAGTGTAATTTATAATATCAAACTACTCACGATTAATGTTGCCAAATATGAAGCTAAGCTCCAAATAATGGTGCAATAGTAGGGGGGTCTGGGGGGCTTGCCCCCCAGCTACGGGAGCTCGAGGGCTGGCCCTCGAATACATATTATCTTCTAGTGTAATTGGGGGGACCAGTCCCCCCAAACCCCCTGAGGCTCCACTTCGTGGAGGGTTTCTAAAGCCCAAACAATGGGGATGAGACTACAAGTATGAATTCGCTCCACAGGGGTTGGGGGGGGGGGGTCTATTGAAATCGACGTGTATTTCACCATAATGCCTCAGAAGTAAAATGTGAATGTGATAGTTATTCAGCATGGAGTGAAGTACACACCGTGGCTTCTCCAGGGAGCATCTCGAAAGATACTGTGAAAGAAACTAGGCGGACTTCGAAAGCTCAGAATTGCAGAACTTAATCTTTCATCATAGGCGGGTGAAAATACACAAGTCGCATTCAAACAAAACCCGTCCCAATCCCATTAATCATGGCATCAGATGGCATTTTCTTTGTATACATTATGTTTTTTTCGTGACATCGTTAGTATCGGGATCATTTGTGGCACAAAACAGTTTATGTCTAGTTGGAACCACTTTCGTTATTATTGTTAGAGCCGTTATCATTGTTGCCCCCCATAGCAGATCGGGCAATGTTCTGAAGCTCTGGGTTGTTCATGATATCAGAGAAGGAAGGCATCTGGCCGCTCTGCATGTTTCGCATCATGTTCTGGACACCCGGAGAGCTCATCATGTTCTGGATATTCGGATTCGACATCAAGTTCTGGGCCATCGAGGCAAACTGTGGGTTCTGCATGATCGAGCCAAGGTCCGGCATGCCTCCACCGCCCAAAAGAGAGCTCAGATCTGGCAATCCACCGGCGCCGCCGCTGCCGCCGGCTCCGCCAAACATGCTTGAAAAGTCTGGCATGCCTCGGGCACCAGACGCATTGTCAGAAGCGCTAGCGCTATTGGCGACAGAGGAAGACTCGTCAGCGTTAGTATTGCTGGACTCGTCAAGCTCCTCTTCCAGCCGCTTCTTGGCGGCCTCGTAGCCACGCTTCATGCCGTCGGAAGGACTGTCGCCCTCAATCTTGAGGCCCTTTTCATAGGCCTCTACCGCACCCCGCGTGTCGCCCAAGCTGTAGAGCGCAAGACCCAGCCGCGAGTAAGCCCGCGAGTAGGCGGGATCAAGCTCAATGGCCTTCCGTGCGTCCTCAGCAGCTCTGTCACAGTCTCGCAAGGAGCTGTAGGCTGCGGATCGGTTGGAGAAGTACACGGCGTTAGTAGGGTCAATGGCAATTGCCTTGGAGTATGCATCAGCGGCCGCCTGGAACTCTCGCTGAGCAATGTACCGGTTGCCCTCAATCTTGAGCTTGTTGGCCTCCTCCTTCTGCTCCTCGGTAACTGTGGGGGTCACAGGCTCGCTCGATGAGGCAGAGGCCGGCTTCTCCTCGGTAGCCTTGAGGGAGGAGAACTTTTCAAACATGGTGAGCAGGTCATCGTTTGGCTGGACCGAGGCCTCGACGTCAAACAGGCCGGTGATGCACTCGATAGCAACATCCGCCGTCTCGGCATCATCGCCGGAGAACGTATTATCGTTCTTGCATGACTGGAGGAAGTCTACGATCTTGACCGCCAGGTCCTTCTTCTGTTGGTTAACCATTTGTCAAAATTCGAATGGAAGGTGACGAGTGGAAAATCACGTTCTTCAAAGGAGGAGGGGGGTTTCTGCCATTTAAATGCTTCGATGGGGGAGGAGGCGGCGCGCGAGAGAACCTCCTGGAAGGTTTTGACATTTACGCATGGCGGGATGTGGTGTACGCGGGACACATATATGGTCCATCTCTATTAAATGCAATGGTGTTTGCATATTCGTATAACGAGAGGACTAGTTTAGTGTCGTGGAAGATGGGTATTTCGTAGCTATTTGATGTGTTTGGTTGGTAAGAGTTGGTTTAGTGTGGTCAGGCTTTTAAGTCTGTTGCGTTGCCAATAGCCTGTAACGGTGAGGTTGTTACAGCCGTACGTACAGGGGGTAACTAGGCGAAACGGGTTTCAGAACTTCCAAGATCCAACCGGTTTTAGCCTAGTTACCGACTTACTGGCAATACAGCAAGTGGTACAGTATTACGATACTGGTTATTTTTTTGTTATCACTCGAAAAGGAAGCATGTCAATGTAAGGGTATGCGTGGATATGTGGAGAGAGAGTGGTGGTCAGTACATTACGTAGTAGAGGTATCAACTTTTAGACAGTACTGTGGGGCAGTGGACGAAGTTATGGTAATGCCGGCCTTCAGTGACAATAGCGACGTATAACCTGGCGAGGTTGCTGAATTCTGCCGGCGAATGGTTGGGGAAAGTGGTACGTATTCTGTCCAGCGTCTCGGACAGAACGGAAATTTTGTAGCTCTCGTGGATCTCATAGCCGGCGCTGAGCTTGATGGAAGAATCATCGCAACAGGAAGAGACGAGGTTAGCCAGATTGATAAGCAGCTCGATTGCCTGGAACGCCAGGTCGCGGTTGCTGTAGTTGAGGAGGACACGGAAGAGCACTGATTCTACGCGCTTAACGGCCTGCGGCGAAAGTCGGACTGTATTCGGGCCGTTTAGGCTATCGATAACCAGCGAAGCTAGCAGTTTGGAGAGTACCTGTCTGATCTCAGCGGCATCCGGTGGGTTGCGGTGGCAGTTCTCAAAGGTATCTTCAAGTAGGTCGGTAACATAGCGTTCCACGTCGCGATTGTATACTGCAATCTCCCTGATTCCAAGCTCGAACTCGCTCAATTGATCTGGCGACATGGCATCCCATGCTCTGTGCTTCTGTGCTTCTGTACTCAGGGCATTAATATATAAATTCGACAGTCACACTCTATTAGAGTAAAATAGTAATGATGTCATATATTCTCTACGCAGGGGCCACGTGAAGAGGGACCACCTGTCGTATTATCGTTGGGGGCATCTCTTGGTCAATCCTCATTTCGGCGTCTTCCGGCCATAACACCGCTATGCTTCTTTTGGATTCATACCCCGCTATGCCAACGGTTGAACGTAATGATAACGTAGATCTTGCATATTATGATTTAGATGTATATTTACTCGTCGCGCATATTACTTGCCATTGTCGCGGATTTTTCATGGCGGGGTAGTACCACTAGTTTGGAATTTCATCCCTACAGTGAGAATTGCAGCGACAATGTAGCTATTGAAAATAATAGTACATGTGATAATGAAATGGAATGCCGGATATCCTATCTTATGTATCACCGTATTACTTATAGTTTGATAATCACGTTCATCTACATTCATTGACTTGTGTAAGGCACACCAGAAGTGAGAGTCTCCGCGAAGCGGAGTCCCCAGGGGTTTGGGGGGACTGGTCCCCCCAATGTTACGATTCATCATTATTAGTCTATTTATCATTCAGCAAAAATGGTTCATTAATCTAAATTCATTGACATAGCAAAACATAACGGTTAGTCCAAAACGACGGCCACCTTAATGACTAGGTTGCCCTCCTTGTCCTGAGGTTTGCCGGCAAGTTCGAACGCCTCTGGAACGTTCTCAAGACCCTTGATTCTATGCGTAATCATCTTGTCAAGAGCCGGAATCTGCTTGGACGCCATGAGCCGGATGCCGGTTGGGTAGGCGTTGGCATATCGAAGGACACCCAACAAGTCTACTTCTCGCATCAACGCAGCAGACATATGGAGAGTCTGGACTGGCTGGCCCATACCGACAAACAGCACCTTGCCACCTGGAGCAGTAGCGTAAATGCCAGCCTGGACACACGACTCGACGCCAGTGCACTCGAAAGTGTAGTTGAACTCGCCAATTGGACCGTCCTCGGTCTCAATGCTCGTAAGAGCGTCGGCGAGTTCCTGCGAAATTTGCAGCTTTTCCTCGGTAGTCTGACCTCGCTTGAGAGGAACAGTATACCCATAGTCAGCCAACCCGTTCTCCACGGCGAAATCGACTCGGTTCTTGGCGATATCGCAAATGACAACAGTGGAGCACCCGTTAACTCGGGCAATAGCAGCACTTAGCAGGCCCACAGCACCAGCACCAATGACCAAACAGGTCGAACCGTGCTCAATGGTAGCACGGTTAGCAGCATGGATGGCCACAGCCAATGGTTCCAGCAGAGCAGCGTCCTCGAGGCTTACCGACTTGGGCAGCTTGTAAACCCACGAAGCCGGGCAGTTGATTCGCTCTTGGAGAGTACCCTGGAAGTGTGGGAACGACTTGGCGCTCGATCGGAACTGCATCTTAGAACACAGGTTGTATCGACCCTTCTTGCAAACCTCGCAGTACCCACATGGCTTTCCGACTTCGAGAGCAACCCGGTCGCCCACCTTGAGGCCCTCAACCTCCGGGCCTACGGCAGTGATGACACCGGCAGACTCGTGGCCCAGAGTCAGTGGCTCCCGCACGATATTGTCACCGTTTCGGCCGTGAAGGTAGTAGTGCATGTCAGATCCACACAGAGTAGTCGCCTTGACAGCGACCTGGACCTCGCTACCCTGTGGAGCATTGATCTCCCGGGTCTCGAGGGTCAGATCCTTCTGCTTCTTAAGCACGCTGGCTTGAATCTTTTGAGTAGTCATGGCGTCTGTATGCAAAATTAAGAAAAAAAAGATTTCTGGGGACCGTTCAGCCGGTACTATTGGCCTTCTTATAAGCCCCCCGGATCTCTTTACTCCATCGCCGGGCTCCATTGCCGTGAATTGCCTGTTCGAGGCGGGGGGGCAGAGGGTGGGGTTCCCCCGCGGGGGAGGATGCCCGGTTTCTCCGCTCTGAATGGAGGGGTCGAGGCATATTTAATCCCAGGGGAGGTGCCAGGCATCCGACAGGATTATTTATTGGCATTGCATTTTTTTAAAATTAAGAAAAAAAAAGATGAGTTCAAAGTTGTTCAACATTGAAGGCAAGATCGCGCTGGTGACCGGTGGTACCCGAGGCATTGGTGCTGGTATGGCTATCGCACTGGCGGAGGCCGGAGCCGACGTAGTGCTCATCCAGAGAGATTCCAAGAACACTTCGGTAAAGGAGGCCATTGAGAAAGCGGGTCGAAAGGCGTACATTGTCGAGGCTGATTTGTTTGACACTGCTGCTGTTAAGGGCCTCGTTAAGAAGGTGCTGACTGTTGTCCCACAGATCGATATCCTCATCAATTGTGCCGGTATCCAGCGACGACGACCAGCTCACCAGTTCACCGACGAGGACTGGGACGATGTCATCCGGGTCAACCTCAATGCTACTTGGATCCTGTGCCGAGACACTGGCGCCCACATGCTCGAGCGAGAACCGGATGCGGCCGGTATGCGAGGTAAGATCATCAACATTGCTTCGCTGTGCTCCTTCCAGGGCGGTATTACCGTTCCAGCCTATGCTGCTTCCAAGGGTGGTGTTTCCCAGCTTACCAAGGCTCTTTCGAACGAGTGGATCTCCAAGGGTATCACTGTCAACGCCATTGCTCCGGGATACATTGCTACTGACATGAACGAGGCTTTGATTGCTGACCCGACCCGATCGCGACAGATTTTGGAGCGAATTCCAGCCGGGAGATGGGGCAATGCTGAAGATTTCAAGGGTCCGGCTGTGTTCCTTGCTTCCAACGCTTCTAACTACGTTTCTGGCGAGATTCTGCTTGTCGATGGCGGCTGGATGGGCCGATAATTTGTAATGTTATGCATAATTCATGATCTAGATTGTAATCTACTATGGGAGGTTCCGCTTAATTCATATTTCAGCGTTTATTTGATCTTATCGATGGCGGAAACCGGCTATTGATGCAAATAGATCTCATCGATGGCGGAAACCGGCTATTGAAGCAAATAGATCTCCTCGATGGTGGAAGCCGGCTATTGAAGCGGGATTTTTCAATTTCATGCACGTTCTCCGGCTAGCGTGGGGGGCCTCGATAGCCGGTTCACCACCTTCGATAAATAGCCGGTAAGTGGTTATCGACTGTCGATTATGTTTTTATTTTCGGTACATTTAATATACATATACATCTGCGCATATTTATGTTCTTACACATTTCTGTGTCCCTTAAATAATTAATGGATGAAAGTCAATCTCTCTCAAGGCGGGGGCCTTAGAAAAAGCATAACGCGAATCCCGCGGGAGAGGAGAGCGGGGGAGGGGTCGGTGCGGCTGGCCCAAACTCAATTAAAGTACATGTGCACCCAGTAAGTGAGCCGCACACGCCGCATAGAGTAAGGTAAATACGTATAGAGTTAGAAGCAGGATAATAAATAAACAATTCGTATAACGTCCCTTTATCACATAGATATAAACAATACACCAAAATGAACGTACTATCGACAATAGGATGTCTCCTAGGGATTTTAACGATTGCCAGTGCCATTGGCACGATTAATCCAATCGAGATCCAGGGCCGGCAGTTTGTTGATGCTGTCACAAAAGAACGAGTATGGCCACAAAATATAGCCAATGGACGGCCCTAATTGTGTCTAGTTTATGATTAAAGGAATCGACTACCAGCCCGGAGGATCCTCTGGGTACATTGGCCGGTCAGATCCACTGTCTGATATCAACACTTGCGCAAGAGATATATATCTCTTCCAGCAGCTGGGAATAAACGTATGTTCAATGCTTCCTCTGTAAAAAGCTAACCCCCCAGAAAGGCATTGAGAGTGTATACGGTCAATCCCGACCTCAATCACGATGAATGTATGAGTCTTCTCGCGGCAGCCGGAATCTATCTAGTTCTGGACGTCAATTCACCCAAAGTCGGCGAAAGCCTGAATCGATACGAGCCATGGACATCATACACCCCCGAGTACCTCACTCATATTCTCAAAGTCGTCGACCAATTTTCCGGGTACAACAATACTCTGGGGTTCTTTGCTGGTAACGAGGTCGTGAATGACGACAAGTCTGCCACAAATTCCCCACATTACATCAAAGCTGTTATTCGCGATATCAAAAACTATATCCGCGTCCGAGCGCCCAGAACCATTCCCGTGGGCTACTCCGCCGCCGATGACCTTAGGTATCGCGTATCGCTGGCTAGGTATCTTGAATGTGGTGACGACCAAACCTCCGTCGATTTCTACGGCGTCAATTCCTACCAATGGTGCGGAACGCAGACGCTCCAGACTAGCGGATACAATGTCCTACTGAATGATTACCACGATTATGCCCTACCACTGTTTTTCTCAGAATACGGCTGCAACGCCGTACTACCGCGACAGTTCCAAGAAGTCGAGTGCCTATACACCTCAATGACTTCTGTGTTCAGTGGCGGGCTCGTTTATGAGTTCACTCAAGAGCCGAATAACTACGGTCTCGTCGAAACAGACACCAATGGGAAAGTGTTCCTCTTGCCAGACTTCCACAAGTTAAAGGAACGATATGCCAAGGTACGCGATACTACATCCGACGTGGTGCTAAAATCGGAACGGCCTAGGCAGTGTCTAGACAGCTATGACAATCTCAATACTCGAAACGCTATTCCAGACACCTTCGCTTCCAAGCTTATCGCCGAAGGAGCGCCCGTCAAACGAGGCAGGTTTGTACCAGTTAAGGTCACCGCAACCTCTCTTGACATTATCGACGTCGACGACTCCCTCATAGCCAACAAGCAAATAGACATCCCTGATGACTGGAAGCGTGAAACTCCTATTACTGCTCCTCGTGCCGTCGCTGATCTCGGCAGTCGCGATGGCGAGAAACCGCACCCTGTTGCACCAATTCCTCTCAATACAGAGCACTTTTCTTCCACGGCACAGATGGTTATTCCTTACATTTCTTCGATAATGGCTGTAATTCTGACGTGGGGATGGCTCTTGATCAAAGGCTACATATAAGCCATCCCTTAGTTAAATTCATAATTATTATTGCATGCATACATGGTCTCATATCTCATCACTAGATGGCTAAATTCTGGAGTCAGCAGCCTATTAGAAATTGATTCTTTAACTGTCCTTTGTAGAAGCCAAGCAAGACTAGTTAAGCAGCCGACGTTTGATCTTAATAGTTAAGCAGCTGAAGCTTGATCTTTCTGGTAGAACACAACACCGTCAAAATTCATCACCGTCAGGTTCATGTCGCAGCCAATTAACTCTCCCCAATCGCCCTTAGAGAAGGATATGATTCGAGGAATTACAACTACAACCTCAGGAATGTTTTCAAGGATGCCGATGTTGGTAAAGATATTGACACTTGGCTCGTAATGAGGATCGTGTGGAGGAGCTACGCAAACCGGTGTGGCAACAATTGTAAACTTTTGCAAGTGCTTGATCTTCGTCACAGTTTGGCTCAGGTAGTTAATGAGGTATTCTAGTCGAGTATCCGCCTTGGTCATACGGGAGCGTGGCGTACGGTAGGTCGCCGTTGACAGGCGCTGGTACTTGGCAGGGAGTACAGACAAGGGTAGCAGCGTCTGCGCCATGGGCTTGCGTGTCTCTATCAACTTCCCCGTGGTACCTATTAGTAGCTCAGTCAGGTTTGGGAAACATGTCGTTATCATGAGCTCGCTCGACGCCTTGAACATGTCGATAGTTAGATGAGTCACGTTCTTGAATGCATTCGCGATAGTCTCAGGAGAGCATCGTATGATGCAACCAGAAAGGATGAGGTTTCGAATATTTGAGCAGATCTCTACTCCCTTGTCGTTTAAAGAGTTTTCCTGGATCACCATGTTTGTAAGATGCAGTTTGTAAAGGCCCCCAAAAGCCCACAGAGTGTCACGGTGCAGACTACCATGCCAGCCAATTTCAGGCGACAAACTAACATAAAGCTCGTTTTTCCGCGCATGAATTTCTTGGACAACTTTAGAGTGTTCCAGGGATGCGGGGAACTTGAATTGCGGAGCCATCTCGTCGAGAATGAGGTGTTCCAAGTTTGTCAGGATTGCAAGTATATCAAGCAGAACGTCAGGCCATGGCCTAGACTTCATCTTGGGTGAAGATGATGAGAATCCAGTGTAACTCAATAGAACGCTTACAGAAGAGTCATCTTCTGGGTGTGCTACGCATAGCGTCTTGATCAAGCTCCCATTGCGGTTATTCTTGCTCTTGCCCAGGCACTTGAGGAACTTAATTGCCTGCTGTTTACTGTATAGTACAACGGTCTCGTAAAGCTTCTCCCTAGGCAGCAACGAATTGAACCGCCTATTGACTGCAGACAGAGCAAATATGTCTCCATAGGCGACGTGAACGCTCACAGCTCCGACCACCAGTTGCTCAATAATGGTCTGCAGAATCTCTACAGGGAGAAGTACCAAGTTTGGTGCTACTTTTCTGTCTACCTCCTCGTCACCAGTAGCTAGCGCAGAAGAAGATTCTCCAGGGGACTTTAGTTTCAGGTTGGTCTGTGACACTGGAGGACTTAATTTCTGGGTCACTCTCAGTACGTCCTCTTTGGTGATATAAGGCCACTTTCGCGTCTTCCCTCGAAACGACGGCTTCATACTGGATGACTTCCCTGGTTCGAAGGTGCTTTTAACTGCAGGTTATGTCCGCCTTGGCTGCTCTTTATCGTCTCCAAACAGTAATTTCAAGCGCAGGGCTGCTTGGATGCAGGCGGTTAATTCGGCACAAGATGTATTCGCGTTCACGGCCAACAATCCAGCTTCTATGCTCATTTAAGCTGACCAGCAATCTCGTTCAAATAGACAGCACACCCCAACGTTTTACTCGATCTATCATGGATCCAAAAGGCTGGAAAAAGGGGGGAAATAGCGTTCGAGTGACGGACGTCCCTAATTATAATGTGGAGATTTAGCCGGTAATTGTCAGCCGCGTGATCATCACCAAATATCGTACCGATGATCGAAATGAGCCCTTGGCTTTTCCAGTAAACGCTAACTAACCAAATAAGCTGGATTTTCGCTCTTTGAAAGACGATTCAGCGACAAGAAATCAGATAAAGGATTGATTGAGTTGAGTTTTTTCAGATACCAGTTTAAAGCCGCGAGTTCCGTCGGTCACTTTTGTATCCTCCCCTTCTTTGACTCCCCAAGGTGGCAAAATTGATTATAATGCCATTATTCGACGGTTCAGTCGATCCGCAAATCAAGGAGTTCATGAACCCCGGTGCGTGTTACTCGGCAACAGCTATCCGGGCTTTTCTGAGGTATTCTCGTAAGAGATCTGACGATAACCTTCATAACACCCTGCCGAGAACTGGTTCCTGCGCGGACCATATCACCAAAGAGCTGTTCCCAGCATGGTATTCAAGAGATGTTCTAATAGAATACTGCAGTAAAGTAGCAGAGGTCAAGAAGGAGCAGCTAGAGATGAAAAGTAGCGAGGAAGTTGTGGGCAAAAGAATTGACCCACGGCTCGATCCATATGGCGCCCGAGACTTCGACAGGGTTCCGCCTGCAGCCGAAGAATCAATCCGGACGTGGGTCCAAGCTGAGCGTAATGTTGAGACGATTGTGCGGCAGAATTCGGCAGATCTGCTTGCTGAGAAATGTGGGTCGTTCTCTGCTGAAGCACAATCTTACCTCGATGCATATGAAAACAGGTTCCACTAACTTGTCAGCAATGTAATTTTATAACACTCTTTATTTTGTATATATTGAATTTTCTAATACAGTACCATTATTGTATAGCTATTTTCTTCATTGGTCCCTGAATGTGTGCCTGAAAATGTATGGTACATCGGTGTTGAGCTATGGCGCAATCGCTGCTGACTCAAGCGCAATTACTCCGTATGTCGTACAGTACAGATTGTTGCTTTTGCATAGCTAGTACAGTAGTATAACATAGGATTAGTGAGATGAGGAATTTATTTGCGCCTGACTAGAATTCATTCATTAACTTTACTACAATACGTAGTATGATATCATGGTAGAATCAGCTATTGAGGGTTTCCCCTTGGAATTACAAGCACAATTAGGCACAATATGTTCTATATACTTTACGCCGTTAGTTTCAAGTCCCCTACTAAAGCGCCAAGATAATATATCTCATTATTAAGTACCTCAATGTATGGCTCGTCTTGCAATCAGGATACATGGGTACTTGAACAAGACATAGCTATTTGCTTCAATAGCTCCCGTTTCAATTGGACCTCAAGTGCAACGTATTCCTATAAGCAATTACAGTATGTCCTGGCTGCAATAAAATAAGCTTGCCATGGTACCTGATAGCTTGAACTTGAGCTTCTACCGGTAGTTCCTGAGAAAGGAATTCGGGCCACTGTAATTCTATCAATTGAGCTTTATTTCCACAATTCTCGATTAACATTTTAGTTAGTAGGAATATAGAATTATTGGAAGAACGAAGCGAAAGCATCCAAATTTTACTGCATCAAAGTTGTATTAATCGAATAACATTAATATACAATCATCACTCATAAACCAACTAGATACAATAAATTAGAGAAAAAAGGCAAACTTTTTAGTAAACGAAGCCGAGAATCTTGCCGGCAACGTGCTTTCGTCGGGCCTCCTCGTGGTCCATGATACCAGCAGAGGTGGTGAGGATGATGTAACCAAACTGTCGGGATGGGAGGAGGTTGGTAACCCACTTCTCAATGTCACCAATTCGGATGTTGAATCGTGGAGAGATGACACCAACCTTGTTGAGTCGACCGTTGAGGAAGACAACAATCTTGCCAGATCGGTGGTCGTCAACGAACTCGAAGTCGTCAATGTAGCCTGGATAAGAGTTAGTATAAAGGTTCAAGACCAATAAAAAAATGTTCAGAGAAAGTAAACGATAGCTGAGTGTTCAAAAGTCAGCCATCGTGTAAGAAGCATTCTCCGAAATTAATCTTTCGAGTACTTAAAAGACAAAGTGAGACTGAAAAAACTCCACCTCATCCAGTTATCAACTCGATACCAATAGGGGGAAAAATTACATACCGTGCTTCTGGATGACGGCAAGGAACTTGAGGATGACCTTGGAGGATGGTCGGATCAAGACCTGTCGCTTACCAGCCTTCTCGGCGTTGGTGATGGTCTTAAGAGCGTCAGCAAGAACGGAGGTTCGAGTCATTTTACTGTTTTGTTAGCAACCCAACTCTTCCAAAACACCTAATCTACCCTGCAAAACACGTCTACAACTCGGATCCCTTTAGTCATGGAGGAGTGTTCTTCTCTATCACTTTAGACAAGAATTCAACCATGCATGTATTTGGCTACCGGTGTATCAATGCTATGTGAATTTCATCTCTTGAAGAGCCAAGGAGCAAATACATTACTCCATTGACACTTCAATAAACAATCTCACTGCAAGGAGACCGATAACATGCGGATT
Organism: Blastobotrys vanleenenianus; assembly: GCF_965637985.1. Lineage (NCBI taxonomy): Eukaryota > Fungi > Ascomycota > Dipodascomycetes > Dipodascales > Trichomonascaceae > Blastobotrys > Blastobotrys vanleenenianus. Next base: position 224,324 of record NW_027481885.1, on the reverse strand, counting down.
CTTACAATTTTTTTGGCGAGTGGTCGTACTTCGGAACAACTAATGTTGGTAAGAGGAGAAAAAAAGCGGGAAAAAATGTGAGCGCTGGTATTTTAATGATTTTTCACCCAAAAGTGTCTCACCCCTGCTCTGTGACTTGGGGAGTGGGAACAATGCTCCGCCGCGTGCGCGCGCGACGATTTCAAAGCCCTAATTTTGGACTTTTCCATTTTGGGGTGGTACGCGGCTGGGAGCGTACATTGCGGCTCACGCGGCTCGACGGTTAGCCGCACAGACACATTGGCCTGACAAAGTAGAATTAGAGCGCTTGATATGAAAGGCCCCTCAATTGAATAAAAAACGATATTGTTTTCTTTTTTGTCCTCTTTTGCATTCTACTTACTGGTACTAAGCGTGACATAATAGCTCAGTTTATCATCTGTAGTACCACGAGCGTAGCAGCCATTCATTGCTTTAACAGATGAAAGATGGAAGCTGAGCTGTTCCTTCGAAATACTCAGCTTATCTTTAGCTACTGGCTGAACATTGATATGAGATGCTGCTCTCAGATTCGATAGTTTGTCAATTTCATGGTTCGTAAAACTGATTACTAACGTGCACAATGATCTCCCACCCATCACAATCCTATTACATGTATCACGGCCGAATACCCGGCACTACGATACTACGAGCTTCTCCTGTAGAATCATTGAAGCTCTCAGAAATATTTTTACCCTGCTTGAGTCCCCAGCCTGATAACTCTACTGCCCCGAAAAGAAAGTTGGGAGGTGCGATACCATCACCATCCATCCATATACCGACCCCCCAGTCAAGCGGAAATCATGAGATGAACGGCAAACGCGAGACGCCTATGGTCTTACAGGCCATAAAAGTAGCCAGAATACTCCCAGGGAACCCAAACGTCCATAATAACTTGGTATCCATTTTATTGTCGATATGGAATCACGGGGATGATACACCCGAGTTCCGAAGGCTGCTAGAGACGACCGCCGAGACGATTAGCGATGGAGAGAACACCGCGCATCCAAGCTTGTTTAGAGACGACTACACAATAGTTCTACTAGCATTGTTTGATCTTGTTTTCTCAGACCGGCAAAAATTACTGACCGACGATCGCTATTGCGAATGGATGTTGTCATATATGGCCTTCGCCTGGAAAACCATGGCGTCGCAAGCCACGGTAATGTCAATTGTCAACACGTCATTCCAACGCATTGCCGAGACCATTAGTGACATTGAGGCGTCTAAGGGGCTGGTACTAATTCCCCGGCCGCCAGAGGTTTACACTGCGGCACTGACGGCGATGACGGCCTGTTTTGACCGAGGTGTGACAAAAAACAGCCCATCAAGCTCACTCTCAAAAGTAGAATTTCTACCTTTGCTGCTTCATTTGATACTGGACTGCATTGAGAAAGCCCCGGAGGAGAGCTCTGTAGTTGACGCAGCGTTTGGACTGCTGAGGGTAATCGGCACTAAATGCACAGGTAATGATGCGGCATTGATCCTACCGCGCGTCGTATCGGTGGTTGTTAAGGAAATAACTGGCAAATATGGCAAGGCACCTAATTACAAGTGCTTCGTTTCGGCATGTAAGGCTCTCGGCGCCATTGTGCCAACCGCTCTGGACGATGCCGACCTAAAGAAAGAGGCCGCGGAGAAGGACATGAGGACCGATGAGTGGGTCAGGGCCACAAGTGAACAATTCAGAATGGCTTTTAGTGGCTTTGCGGTTGCTGTGAGATCACATTCACATCATGCAGTCCTTGACGCGTTGTTTGATTTTTGCATTCCAATTATGAGTCGGTGTAGTGTTTCACTGACTTCTTCAATGGGTATCGCAATTGACTCGGTGATGACCATTTTATCGAAGCGGGAGATGAACTCTAACAGCGACTTATGGTCAGATATTCATTCAGGGACCTTCTTTGCCATTCTAAAACAGAGTGGTCTTTTGCGAAACTTGTTAATGGAGAAGGTGGACGAGTGGATCGAAGGCATTCCCCAGGCTTTAAATTCCCCTGATGAGAAGCAGGCATTGGTGATATTAAGAGCAGTAGAGTATGGCATGCAATATGCCAGACGGCTCAAGGTCCCAATGCAGGTGCTTGATCTTAGACTGATGGAGTCTCTGACTGAGGCATCGACGATCTTCAAAGCAGATAGAAGTACGCCGAACGTTGCGGAGTTTAATCCGAGAAAAGCGCTGGCTCCGACTGGTGGTAAGTTCCCTGTACAGGTGGCGCCAAATCTTTCGGTATTCGGGATCGCATCTCAGTTGCCACAGGTATCTGAGACGGCGCTCTACCAGCTTATTTACAACTCTAGTTCGGCCGATGAGTCTATGCAGAGGAGTCTTCTAAGCTTCTCAATTGATACTCTACACAATTCACTAGACAAGTCGAGGAAGTTTGGCGGGCTGTGGATAGCAACAACTGCACTAACTGGAATCAACAAATCACGTTTGCAGGGAAGGGACATTGAAGAATTTTTGAATCTTGATATGATGCTAGTGGAGTCTTCTTCTTCCGACCTGCAGCCGTTAGTTGAGGACTATTTTGGCATTTTGTTGGACATCACGGAACAGAATGCTTCTAACCTCAAGCAAAGTTCGCTCAAGCCGATTGATAATGCGACAATCGCACTTGCGCTATACGGTTTAGGTGAAGTATCTGCATATTATGGGGAAGAAATGAAGCATGCATTGCCTGATATGATATCTCCGTTAATATTCTACTTGGGGAGTTCGAATACGGGAATCAGACAGCAGGCTCAGCAGGCGATATCTCGTGTCGCGTACGATTGCCAATATGAGAATGTAGAGAGGTTATTGGTTGACAACGCGGACTATATCATTGATGGGATTTCGCTAAAGTTGAACACATTGGATCTGTCGCCCCAAAGTGCCGGTGTACTGTCCTCGTTGATAAAGCTTGCTGGACCAGAAGTTGTGCCTTACATGAGGGACGTTGTTGTTACGCTCATGACTATTTTGGATAACTATCATGGATATGCAGTTTTGACGGAGGGAATCTTCAGCGTTTTTGACACTCTGGTAGAGGAGGTTGTAAAAGGATTTGCTGGGCAATTGACGCTGAAGGATAAAGAGAAGAATGGGACTGAAATCCACCTTACGAGCGTTGAGGAGCTGGTTAGAGAGCTTAAATATAAGCCAGACAGAGATCAGTTTGAGTCTATTGCAGCGGAAGTTGGTGCAAAGGGATCCTTTGATGAATACTGGGAAAACAAGAGCAAATCTCGAGACGAAAATGAAGCTGAAGAGCTGAATGCGGAAACTGAGACCGAGGCAAAAGAGATGGACAATGAGGAAGAGGAGGAGGATAAGAAATGGCCATCTATTGTGCCAAAGTCCACGTACACTACAGTGAAGAAGATTGCTGAATACACGGACATATACCTGGTACATGAGTCTGCAGCGATGAGATACAACCTGGCCAAAATCATTACCAGCGCAGTTCCCGTGTTAGCAACAAACGAAAAGGAGTTCCTTCCACTGGTGAACTCGTACTGGCCAGTGTTGGTTTCGCGGCTCGACGATAGCGAAATCTCTGTTCTTGAGGCGGTATTGGAAGCGATTGCTCAAACGTGCGAGTTTGCCAGCGAATTCATGACTCGCCGCGTGGAAGAGTTGTGGAAAAAGCTGCGTACGCTTTTGCCGCAGAGGAAAGGACGGCTGCCGAAATTCTCCATAGAAATGAGGAAGATGATTGCGGCGCTGCAGTGTCTTGAGAAGATTGTTTCCCACGTCCAACTAACGGAGGAGGTGTATGGGTCGATGCTGGAGAGCGTAGTGAGTTATCTCTCTCCAAAGGATTCGGACGACTATCGGGAGCTCTTTTTGAGTTTACGGTCTGCATTTGAGCGAGTCAATGGCGACTATGTTTGGTTTGAAATGATGAAGCTGGGCATGATTGGAAAGAAACTGCCTATGCCTCGATCGAGACTGGGATTGGAGTATGTTGCTGTTACATAAGTATTTCAACTAAACAAAATCTAGTCTCAATAAAAGTACCATAATCGCGAATATTAACTTGGGACCTCTTATACAGAAGCTAAGCGAAAGAAGTACCGGTACCGATACCTTGCCCAATTGAATTAACCTGGTGTACGCATTACTATCGTTTCATAGAAGTCAGAAAATTTTATTACCGGTAATATGAAAATTCTAGAAAATTCCAGAAAATTCTAGCTAATGAATTAACTTGAGCACCTGATGGCTTGAGCCAAGATGGGCTGTGTGCCCCCCCAGACACGGACGGAGGTGATACCCATTCAAGACGGAGGTGATCAGACATCACCAGTTACACAACAATGCCCGAGATCGGAGAAGTCGCACATGCCGCGGCAATTCTGCGGCGGTTCTTAGTCGGAAAGCTCATTAAAGCTGTGGATACTACTGTAGATGACAAAGTATTTGCGTCGCCATTGACCAATGTCTTGTTTGAACGGGCGTTTAAAGGCGAGACTGTTGAAAGCGTCGGACGGCACGGCAAGTACTTTTGGTTCAGAACAAGCAACAGTAAGGTCGCGCTGTTACATTTTGGCATGACCGGAATGGTAAAAGTCAAGGGTATCGCGACGCACCTTATTGTTATGGAGAATGGCGGCGACCAAGTCGTGCTCGAGCGGTTTAAGAGCGAAGAGGCTAAAGAGGACATGGCCAGAGGCGGGTACAAAGAGGTCAAGGATGAAGTGTGGCCGCCTAAATACTACAAATTTGTACTCAAGTGTGACGACGACACGCAGGTTGCATTCTACGATCCTCGGAGACTGGGCAAGATACGCTATTTTGAAGGTATCGGGTCCGACGAGGAATTGATGAAAAAAGAGCCATTGTCGAAGCTGGGCATTGACTTCTCGAAGCCCGACTCGCGGTGGGATTTCGAGACGTTTTGTCAGAAAGTTACGAGACGCAAGCTACATGTCAAGACTCTGCTTATGGACCAGGCGGTGTTTTCAGGAATTGGCAACTGGGTGGCCGACGAGGTGTGCTACCAGGCGCGGCTTCACCCTCAGGCGATGACCAACGAATTGACGGAACACCAGCTCAAGGCGTTATATGATACAATTATAAACATTTGCGAGTTTGTGGTGAAAGTTGAGGGCAACACAGCACAGTTCCCGCACGACTGGCTCATGCTTTACAGGTGGGGTAAGAGGAGAAAGAACGACAAGACGAAAACGGCTCTTGGGCATTCGATAAAGCACATTACTGTAGGTGGCCGAACCTCAGCATTTGTGCCTGACCTTCAAAAGTTGACCCACGAAACCGAGAGCGACAGCCAAAATGATAGCGATGGCGACAGCCAAAGTGATGAGGACAATAAGAAGAGCAAGTATTTCAAGAAAGCACGCCTACCCAAGAAGAAGTCCAATTGACCTGTACGATAACCGATACCCGCCGTTGCACATGGCTGCATTCCTTTGCCTAATATGCCTTACCGCGCCTAATGCGCCTACCATGCCTAATGTGCCTACTGTACTACCCTTTCACACACAATATGGGGCTAATATGGCTAACATGCCTAATATGGTGCATATGTCTGGCACAGCGGGGAGAGGACGCGTATGCCCTCACCGGTCGTTCGTGGATATGCCGGAAACGGCTTTTAGTACACCCGGCAAAGAAGCGTAAACTCCGCCAGACACAATTCCGCAATATCCATAAACCAATTCTACGTCGATTGCCTTCCAAATACTGGGCTACTGGGCCTCGAATTCAATTTTCGCCTTTGTATAAAGGGGCCATATGACCCGTCTCTCATCATAGACCCGTCTAGCAGGGAGAGGCGCAGGATTGTGGATCGGTGGACCGGCATCGCTGCACCGATATGGCGCTAAATCGCAAACAAACGGCACGAGAGCATGTCGATGCTTGCTCCTGGAAATTGCAAAATTCACTCCGAAAGGTTTTCATCAGGCCCTGGATTAAACTCCAGTATCCATCGTATAGCAGCCCTGGGGGTTTCTCGGTTCACAATGGCCCTCGGATGACTCGTGCGGCTGCAACTGGCGATGTGCGCGGCTCAGGGGGAGGGAGGCACGGGAAGACGTTCGCCGGTTCCGGCCGTACTAAATGATCGCCCCACTGTGAGACTCTCAGCCCACACGGCTGATTTTGAAAAAAATGCGCCGACGCTTATAAATTGAGCCCAGGGTCCACCTTTCAAAGGCTATGCATATTTGACCAAGCGGACTGCACTTGGACGAATCAAACACTTTTGGTATTTGCCACTATGTTGCCCGAAATTCCAAAGCTCGAGGACTACGATGTGTCCCCGAAAAACGGGTTCCTTCCGGAGGACCTGCCTTGCACCAAGCTTAAAGACCCATACTATGCACCGTGGGAGAGCCTAGCCGAGAACTTTCCGGCGCTCATCCTGACAAGACGGCTGCGTGGACTCGTAGACAAGATGCCTCTGCTCTCCACAGACCGTCTGGACGGAGAGGCTGAGTGGCGAAGGGCTGTTGTCATCCTCGGCTTCATCGCCCATGGCTACGTATGGAGCGGGGACCAGCCCAGCGATCACCTGCCCAAGCAGGTGTCCGAGCCGTGGGTAAAGGTCTGCGACCATTTCGAACTTCCAGCCATCGTCACATACGCCGGAGTTTGCCTGTGGAACTACAAGAAAATCATCCCTGACGAGGATCTGACGCTGGATAACCTCGCCACGCTTCACACGTTCACTGGGTCGATCGATGAGAGCTGGTTCTACCTGGTTTCGACGGCCATAGAGAAGCAGGGTGCCCCGTGCCTGACGACTGGTCTCGAGGCCATCCATGCATGTCGTCGGGGCGATTCCGAGACGGTCGTCCGGTGCCTCCAGACCCTCGCCGAGTCCATCGACGCCATCAACACTTCGCTTGGGCGTATGTACGACATGTGCGACCCGCACACCTTCTACTTTAGAATCCGGCCCTATCTTGCCGGGTGGAAGAACATGACCGACGCTGGGCTTCCCAAGGGAGTGCGGTACGGAGACGAGAAGGAGTATCGACAGATCTCTGGCGGATCCAATGCCCAGTCGTCTCTCATCCAGGCCCTGGACATCCTGCTCGACGTTGAGCACCATCCGACTGGTGAGCGGCCGCGAAAGACACCAGGTACCGAAGGCGAGAGCCCCAAGCCGGTTTCGGAGAAGAAGAGGAACAATTTCATCCACGAAATGAGAACGTACATGCCTGGCCCTCACCGGAGGTTCCTCGAGTCGCTCCAGCAGGTGGCCGACATTCGTAACTACGTTATGAGCCACAAGGACGAGACGCCGGCTCTGGTGATCTCGTACGATGCGTGCCTGGCCATGCTGAGAGCCTTCCGTGACAAGCACATCCAGGTAGTGTCACGATACATCATCCTCCAGGCCCGGGAGGCCCAGCGCAAGAAGCAGACCAATGGCGCGGTGACGAAGCGCGAAGGCCTGGCATCCACGGCTCACAGCACACTCCTAAACGGCAAGAAGCGGATGGATCGGGGCACTGGCGGTACTGCATTGATTCCATTCCTTAAGCAGGCCCGAGACGAGACTGGTGACCCTGCTGCTTCTTCATGGGGCAAGCGTCTACTCGGCGACAACACAGTCAAGCACCCCCCTGTTGTCAAGCGGTATCGCTTCTCAAGCTCCGACGAGGAGGACACTGTCTCCAAGAACAAGTATGCCAACGCACCCCACAATGTGCCGCTTCCGTCTGCATTCAGGAACTATAAAGAAGAGGAGGAGGAGAATGAGCATTCCGTGGGCCTCAACGGCCAATGGGAGGTCGAACCGAAGGAGAAAAATCGTGCCGGCCACTGGTGACCTATTTTTAATGATGAATGATGATAATGAATTGTAATTACCCATACCTCTAGTGCACTTGGGGGGACTAGTCCCCCCAAACCCCCCTGGGGCTCCGCTACGCGGAGATATCGTTGTGAAATGATCAATTGAATTCCTCCGCGGAGCGGAGCTACGGGCGTCTGGGGCTGGCCCCCAGGTGAATTGAAGCAGTGGTGGGCTCCTCTCCCCCTTGAGGCTCCGCTACGCAGAGATTTGATCTGTTACAGGGTATTTGTTACGCATTGCTACGGGAGCTTGGTAACAGATTGGGAGGGCATGTTACAGCAACGAAGGATTTTGTTACGTTGTTGCCGTCACCCAGGATACGGGGGTCTGGGGGCTGGCCCCCAGCTACGGGAGCTCGAGGGCTGGCCCTCGAATACATTTCAGTACCAATGGAGGGACTGGGGCTCCACTTCGTGGAGATCCACTAGAAGTGCATTAATAACAAAAAAAACAAGGTCATTAAATATTATCTTCGTCAGTGTCGGGGTCTGGCTCGACAACGTAGAGCCGGCTCATCATCTCAACCTCGTCAGTCCACCGCCTCAGACGCTTGCCGTAGATATAAAGCGGAAGCCCAAACAGGCACACAAATAGCTCAATGCCGCCAAACGTCAAAAATGTCGTCTTGCTGCCCGCGCCTTTGTTGAATTTAGGCACGAACAGCGAGAACAGAAACCCGAGAACGTTCTTGGTGAGGTTCATCGTGACCAATACCTCACTGGCAAACATTTTGTACGAGTCGACAGCGTAGGTAATCGCCGTAGTGGAGCCCAGAGAGCACCCAAAGCCGGTAATCCCCAGGAAAATAGTAGGCACGATCCAATGGTCCTCGTCGAAACTGGACCAGCCGAAACCCATCATGCCGGCCGTCACTGCGAACATTACAGGGATAATCATAACCAATCGGTACTCAGGCTCATAGATACCGTCATTGCGCCGCGAAAAGTATCGTACGAGCACATCAGAGAACCGGCCAGCAATAGCTGATCCAATGCAGCCGCCAATAAACGTGCTAATGAACAGCAGCGCCACTGAAGTAACCGGGAAATCGTAGGGGGCCCTCTGGAAGATCTCGGCCAGCACTTCGGACAGAACAATGAGCCAGACGACTGACAATGCGTAGATTACCGTGGAGAAAAGCAACCCCGGGTATGCGAACAGGACAAATGGCCGCAATGCAATCATCCACAGCTTGTCTTTGGAAAAGACGCCGTTGTAAATTTTGAGCGTCTCGACGTACTTCTTCTTGGGGATCTGGGCGGATGTCACGCTCATAGCCCGTTGCTGCTGGTGCCGCTGTTGATTCCAGAGCCGCGTATTGAAGGAAAGGGCTTGGTGCAAGTCTGGACGCTCCAAGTCTCGCGGGATATCATGCTGCTCTGGCTCTGGGGCAAACGTTGGGTGTCGCTCTATATGCTTTCGGGGAGTAGTCACACCCGGCGTGGCAATTGCAGACGCTGGAGTGAGCGGCGAGGCAACTGCAGACGCTGGAGTGAGCAAAGAAGAATCAACGACATGGTGGGACGAGAAATCGGGGAAGTAAGAATCGCTGGCCTCTTTAGTGTGCGGAGATGGCGATTTCGATGGGGATCTAAGCGATGATGAGCCATTTTCTTTGGGAAACTCATCAGACAAGTCCTTTGACTCGTCGGACTCTTCTTTGGAGTCATGATTTGATACTCTAATCGTAGAATCTTGGGAATGCTCTCCCTGCGATGAAGCGGGCATGCTTAGCTGCGATCCCTTTGGAGTTCGTGACACATGAGACGTGTGGGAAGTGTGGGACGTGTGGGAAACAAGCGAATTGGCTCGGGCCTCTCGAGCCAGCTTGGTTTCTCGCAAGGATCGCGAGTCCTTGGGCACGGCGGGACGGTCCCAGAACGTCTCTGGCACGAAGAAGAAGGTCAGCACGAGGTTCATGCCCACAACCATCGTCTCGATCCAAAAGAGCCAGTTCCAGTCAAGCCCGGCCATAATGAACCCAGCGACCATGGGCATAATGTTCTTGCCACCCAGTAACAGCAGCGTGTAAATGCCCAGCCGGTAGGCTCGCTCGTGGAGGAAATAGATCTCGGCAATGGACGAGCTGGGGAGCGCTTCGGTAGGTGAGCCGCCCAGACCCATAATAATTCGGGCGCCCAGAAGCGAATTAAACGAGTGCGAGGCTCCAGCCCAGATAGACCCAGCCAGCCAAACACAAAGAGCCACGAGGTAGACAAGTCGCTTGCCGTACTTGACAGCTAGCGGGGCGAAGATGACCGACCCAAACCCGAGAACCAGCATGTATGCGCCGACAAGGTAGGCGAGCTTGGTCTGGGGCACGCCAAACTGCTCCGATAAGTCGTTGAATACAGCAGCAAGGATGGCCGTCTGGCCGCCGATAATGAACGAGTGGAACCCGATAACCCCTAAAGCCAAGTCGCGCCGCCATACTGGCCAGTTAAGCGGGTCGTTGGGGTCGTTCTGGGGCTGTGGGTAGAGGATGATCCCTTGGGCTGTGCGCTTGAGTCCATCGTCTATCTTCTCGTGGCCTGCCCCTTCCAAGTCGTCTTTTTCCTCTTTGGTCATCATAACCACAGTGCCAGTGACCTCTCCGTAATAGTCCTGAGGTTCCTGGATCCCCAGGTGGCTGACTCCTGTCGATAGCCGCATTCTTATCTCTCCAAGCTCTAAATGACCGGATTAATTCTCACCGGGCGCAGTTGGTACCGGTGGTGGAGTGGAGGAGAAGAAAAAAATCTGTGGGGCCAAGGGGATATAAATATACGTGTCTATGGTGAAATTTGATCTGCTGCGCCTGTAAAAATTAAAGCGCCTGGTACATGTGTGGTTATATATCTGAGAAAGAGACCATATATGTGGTTAAATGGTTGAGCGATGCGATAGCCACTCGCGCATATCTGTGTCGGAAAGCCACAGCAGTTTTAACCGTACCGTCTCACACCTTGCTGGCCTGCTTCTGTACTTCTGTACTATTGTACAGCTTCGGGCTATTCAATATCGTCCAAATAAAAAAATCCAATATACCGCTCTTCGACAGAGGCAGATATTGATGATTCGCGGAAAATCGTTAGTACCGTCGATCTGATCATCCCTGCGGTGTTCCATGTTCCATTACACCACTAAGACGTCATACATATAACTAACCCCTAAAGCCTGCTTCAAGGAGAAATGGAATGAAAACGCACGTGTTGTCACTCCACCCTGGACGATCTCCACAAACTTCAAGGACCCTACATTTTTGTGGGTTCTTACACTGTACTTTATTGGATCCTCATCGATTGGACTAGGCCCTTCAGTTTTTTTGGTTGCGGTCAATGCGGGGCGCCCGTGATATTCGCATGCATGCTGCGGGGTACGTTCAGCCGCACCCGCCGCACGATATCAGGGGTCTCCACGTCACTTTGCAGTTCAGGAACCATAAAACGTGTTAGTTGTCCTCGTGAATTCTCCACTCGTAGCTCGATTTCTTTTTCTCATCAGAATCTATTAACTTATATGTAGTAAGTTACAGCGTAATTGCAAACTTCCCATAACAACTGTACCTGTAACGGTGAGATGAGCTCATGTCAATTAAATCTTGTGAGTGGTGTGTTATGGGCTAGATTTTGGAACGCGAGTTAACTGTGAACACGTTCACTACATATATTCAGTTTAAATCTTGCCACGATTCAGGGGGTTATGATCTTCGGTGCAGAGCAAACTCTAGCAATCTGCTGATAGGCAGCTTATCTTTTATTATTTAGCACTACCAGGTACATGAGATGACTGAATATCATTATGCTATTGCTGGCACGCTCCTAGGCTCCGTTTCACGGAGGCTCTGTAGTTGCTATCTGGAACTGTAGCTACATGTTAACTACCACTATTCAATTGCACTGCTTCGAGAATATTTTACGGAATTAATTTGACTACCGGTACTGGGGTGATTAGCCACAAAAATGGAGTAGAGCTCAATTCAGCCAAAAGCCCCCTTGATAATAGTAATACCGCAGTAGCAGTTCACACCGAATGGAGCAAATCTATGAGCCCAGTTGGTTTTATGTGGTGTATTCAAGAGCTCAACTCACCGAATTACGGCAGCCTGTCATATTTATCTTTGATTGTGGCAACTGCAAAAAGAATAATAATGATTTTGATTAACGTGGCAAAGGATCTATCAACAATGAATATGAAAGGCCCGACATTATCGCAATTAAGCTCCTTACAGGCCCCTACATGCAGTAAAATACGGGTAGTTAGAGTGGTTTTGCAATGTCTGATAGTTTCTTTATTCTCGTATCTATATTCTATAAATCAAGCGGTGCCATTTGCTATCTTATCAGAATGTATTACAATAGTGCCAATCTAATCTAATCTCTCTAGCGTCATTTCTGAGGCTAACAGGATCTATTATACCTCCAAACTCAATGGTTAAGGTCGAGTTTTAAGTAAAGGTAAGGTCCCAGAAGTCAATCCGCACATTATTTTTTTTGCTAGACGGTAACTCATTGACGTTTTTTCTACCTACTATTTTTGGATGATATAATGCCTATAGCTGTATTTTTAAATGTCGAGGAGGTTCACTTCGTACTACCTCTATTAGGAGCCGTCTAAGTCATATTGGAAATCTTATGTACTTATATTGGTCCCCTTTCGCCCGTAATAGGCGTATTTATATACAGCATCACTGTTTTCTTCGGTACTAGATAAACTGGCTTTGACTAAGGTATAAATTGTGTGCCTACATTACCGGTATTGCTACGTTCAGCGGCAGCACCTATAAAAACAATTGAAATTGTTCTATCCAGAAACTATCGTAGCGGTAGAGTTGAGCTTCCTGAATGGTTAATAAACTCCATTATTTGTTATGCTTTCATGAGCCAACAGAGATCAGAACAATTGATTAGTGCAATTCCTCCGCGAAGCGGAGCTACGGGGGTCTGGGGGCTGGCCCCCAGCTCAATTGAAGCAATGTGTGGTCCCCCATACCCCGTTGGGGCTAAGAAATCCTTTAATCACGTTCCTCCGCGAAGCGGAGCCACGGGGAGTTTGAGGGGCTGGCCCCTCAAGGACGTCAGGTCTACCCTGCTGTTCTCACGGCTCCCAAGCCGCAGAAGGTGCGGCTGAGATCGTGGGGAAAAGCGACAGCCGGGTAAAGATAATGCGCGCGCGCGCGTAAGTGGGAGGAATCACCTAAACGGCAGGCAGTGGACAACAATAGGCACTACACACACAGAGTAGAAGGGAGGAGAGAGAGCAGAGAGAAGAGAAGAGAGAATTGGACGAGATGGACTACAATCCGGACGATGCGAAGTCGACGTGGCAGTTTATTGAGGCGGGGATCAACAAGATCCTTGTCGACGACCTGACGGAGGGGATATCGAAGGAGAACTATATCCAAATATACACTGCGATCCACAACTTCTGTGTCAGCGTCAACAGCAATGTGGGCGGGCGCGGCGCTCCGGTGAGCCAGGTCGGGGCGTACGGCATTCACAGAGGCGCCCAGCTGCTAGGCGCCGACCTGTACCACCAGCTGGAGCAGTACCTGACGCGGCACCTGACTGCTTTGAGGGGTGAGGCGCTTAAGCATGAGGGCCCGGGGCTCATTGACTACTATAACCGCATCTGGGAGCGGTACACCATTGGTGCCGGCTACGTGAACCACATCTTCAACTACTTGAACCGCCACTGGGTGCGGCGCGAGCGTGAGGAAGGGCGGCGCCACATATACGACGTCAATACGCTGTGTCTGGTGCGGTGGCGCGACGTGCTGTTCGAGGCGATCAAGCAGCGGCTAACGCAGGCCATTCTGCGCCAGATCGAGCGCCAGCGTAATGGCGAGGCGGTGGCGACCTCCAACATCAAGCACGTGATCCAATCATATGTCTCACTGGGGCTCGACGACACTCAGGCGCGCAAGGAGAACCTCAAGATATACAACGAGGACCTGCGGCGGCCGTTTATTGAGGATACGCGGGCGTACTACCGCGAGGAGTCACGTGCCTTCCTGGCGGCCAACTCCGTTGTTGAGTATCTCAAGAAGGCCAATGCCAGAATTGAGGAGGAGACGGCTCGAGTGCAATTGTACCTTCATCCGTCGACAGAGAACTCCCTTATGGAGGCGTGTAATGAAATTCTCATTTCGGACCACGCGGGGGATATCCAGGTCGAGTTTCAGAGGCTTTTGGCGGAGGATCGGCAGCAAGACTGCCATTTGCTCTATAAGCTGTTGTCTCGCGTAGAAGGGCTGTTGGTTCCTGTCCAGGATGCTTTGCAGGAGTACGTTCAGAAACAAGGGCTGGCGGCTGTTTCCGCTTTGAAGAAGGAGACTGTAGCGGCCGGAACTCCCTTGGATGCAATGGCCTATGTCCAGACCCTTTTAAGGGTTCAAGCAAAGTACTCTGATCTCGTTAGGTCGGCGTTTGAGCTCAATCCGGGTCTTGTCCAAGCGTTGGACAACGGGTGCAAGGCGTATATCAACCACAATGACATAGCTGGTCCTCTGGGTCGCGAGTCCAAGACGCCCGAGCTTCTTGCCAAGTACTCGGATATGCTCCTTAAGAAGTCGTCGAAGCAGGCGAACGAAGATACGGACATTGACGAAGCGCTCAATGGCATCATGACGGTGTTCCAGTACATTGAGGCAAAGGATGCGTTTGAGAAGTTCTATAAGCGACTTTTGTCCAAGCGACTGGTACACAACACATCCCTTTCTGAAGACGCGGAGACCAACATGGTGTCCAAGCTCAAAGAAGCATGTGGCTACGAGTACACCAACCATCTTCAGCGCATGTTCCAGGATATGCAGACCTCTGCTGAGATGCAGTCGCAGTTCAAGGCCACGCTTTCCAAGGAAGACTCCGCCATTGACTTTGCCCCCGCCATCCTGGCGGAGAACTACTGGCCGCTCCCCGACTTCCGGTACACCTACAACATGCCCCAGGAGCTGCACCCCGTGTTTGAGCGGTTCCAGGGCTTCTTCAACAAGAAGCACTCAGGGAGGAAGCTCAAGTGGCTGTGGAACGTGTCCAAGGGCGAGATCAAGGCCAACCTTCCCGGAGCGCCCAAAGCTGGGTACAACTTTTCGGTCTCTTCGTACCAAACAGCCATCCTCATGCCGTTCAATCGTAAGGACGAGTATTCACACGCTGATCTCCAGTCCATCACCGGTCTTCCCGACGACCTGTTCAACAGTTCCATGGTATACCTGCTCAAGGCGCGCTTACTCATCCAGTCTCCCGCCGACAAGGCCCCTGGCCCCGATGTAAGCTACGCCGTCAACCTCAACTTCAAGAGTAAAAAGGTGCGCATCAACCTCAACCTGCCGCTTAAATCGGAACAGAAGCAGGAGACGGAACAGACGCAGAAGAACATTGAAGACGACCGAAAGATGTTCCTCCAGGCCGTCATTGTGCGTGTCATGAAGGCCCGCAAAGAACTCCGCAGCGTCCAGCTCATCCAGGAAACCATCGAGCAGTCCAAGAAGCGCTTCTCGCCAAAAATCTCGGAGATCAAAAAGAGCATCGACTCCCTGGTAGACAAGGAGTACCTCGAGCGCGTTGACGGATCAAAGCTGCGATACCTCGCCTAATAATATTTTATATATATTTAATGCATCTCCCTCCTAGATAACACCTCTGCTTAATTAACCAGACCCCAGGCCCCACCTCGCGGAGAAAGTAACCATTTTGCAAGAATTCTCCGCATAGCGGCGCCCCATGAATGCTCCACTGCTTCAATTGACCTTGGGGCCAGCCCCCAAACCTCCCGTAGCTCCGCTCCGCGGAGGGATTCAATAGATCATTTCACAACGATTTCTCCGCGTAGCGGAGCCCCAGGGGGGTTTGGGGGGACTAGCCCCCCAAATTGCTTAGCGAGTAAAGTGTAGATAGTTGTTACGTAGACTATGGGAAAGCAACATCTCGTCCTAGGGACTTGGCGACCCAGTAGCCGACAGCTTCTCGTACAAGGTTATTGCTGGACCATTCTCGGCTGGGGTGCACTCGGTGGGCAAACAACAGGAAGAAAGTGTTGGACGCACGGTCAATGGCCATAGTCGTGCCGGTGAAGCCAGTATGTCCGGCACACTCCTCATTGGCCATTGGACCAGACCAGTAGTACTGGTTGAGCTCGAAGCCAAGACCGTGGTCGTCACCAGGGAAGTTGGTGTTGTAGTTGTGGAAAATAAGGTCGACGGTCTCTGGTTTGAGAATCTGCTGGCCATTATAGGTACCGTTGTTCAAAATCATCTGGCACAGAATAGCAGTGTCGTCGACAGTGGAGAACAGACCAGCGTGACCCGACACACCGTCGGTGGCCCAAGCCTGCTCATCGTGGACGGTACCCCTCACTGGCTGTGGTCGCTGAGGCTCACCAGGACCCAGAACTGCAATCTGGAATTCCGTAGTAGCCATTCGACTGTAGGTCTTTGGCGGAAGCTGCTTGTTGCCCCGGTTGAAGAATGTGTCCTTCATGCCAAGCTTCGAGGTGAAATCGCCAATCAGCTCGTCCAGCTTTTTGCCAGTGATCTCCTCGAGAACAAACGCAAGGGTCTGGAAGTTGATATCCGAGTACAGATACGTAGAGCCCGGCGCGTTAAGCAGCTTCTGCATGAGCACAGCGTACTTTCGCTGAGTATCATTCTCATAGTACGGGGTGAATAGCAACGGAGACGGATCGGAGTCAAATCCACTGGTGTGCGTCATCAGCTGCCTAATTGTAACGTTCTGCTTGTCATTGGTAGCAAAGTACGGGATGTAATCGACCACTGGCTTCTCAATGTCGAGCTTACCCGCCTCAATCTCCCGGAGCGCAGCAATTGTAGTGTACATCTTGGTCAGACTGGCCATATCGTAGATAGTGTCCACTTGGGTCTTGATACGCTCACTCTCTGGCAAGAGCTCGCCGTCGACGTTTGCGTAAAGGTTGGCATATCCCGTAGCGAATCGCGACACAATTGTGCCCTTGTGGCCAACAATTACAGAGCTACCGGGCTCAATTGGATGAACCACATCGTAGGTAGCTGCTCCGTAGTTGGCAGCATGGTTGTACGCGGAGATATTGGTCTCGAGCTGTTTGAGAGGCTCCGACAGCAGCCCGACTGATTCAGGGGTACCGGACTTGAGACAGTCGTGGCAGCTCTTCACAGAGGCGCCCAAGGCCACGGCAGGCAAAACAAACGGCAAACAGAGCTTCATTTTTAGTCAATCTGCGACAATATAGAACTGATGAGTTATATACACCGGAATCAACCAGGAGTTATATACTCTTCAGTAGACTAATAAACCGTTGATCAGCGCACCGGCCATTTCGCCGGGATTATACTCCACAGCGCGGCATACGGCGCGCTTCTCCACAGGCAATTCATGCAGCAAAGCCAAGTGAGATACGACGTTAAATCGCTTATCGCAGGATGATCTCATCATAAGAGTCCGCCTCAGCCAGTCGACCGAGCTCAATGTTGAGTGCAGTTACCCACATATCCCGCTCCTGGCGCGACCGCGTAAGAAACACCATGGATCGTCCGCTCACACCGAGCCGCGTGACTCGCTGAAGACCGCCCCCAGCACTTTGCGAGCGATTGTCCTTCTTGCTGGGCTTGGATACGACCTTCTTCCGGCCAAACCACAAAGCAAAACACCGTAACGTTTCTTCCTCGCCGCTCTTCCACCCATCTTCGTAGACGCGGGGCAATGCGTGGCGCCCGGGATCATTCTTATCAAACCACCTATCCCGCCTAAGCAGATCTGTACCGGTGATTGGGCCGGAGTATACGTAGCAGTCCTCGAGTGCAATGTTCTGGGCCCTCCGGTATGACACTCGCGGCTGAATGTTACCTGACGAGTCCCGCTCAAACGGATGGTACAGGATCAGCTCTCCATGGCAGAGAATGGCGTAGTAGAGGGTGAACGAGGCATACTTGCGGGGTTTCTGGTATACGAAGCCCTTTACATGGATAGCCCGGCCCCACGACATTCCGCTGGTGTGATACATCAGGGGGTCGGTGAAGCCTCGATCTGTTTCCCACTTCGGGGCGGTTTCGCCGACAATGGCATCCATATCCTCGTCAATGTGTAGACTATCAAGATTCTTCTGGCGTACTGCGTCTCTTCTTTGGGTGTCCTGGTTCAGGCGCTCCTTCCAGTACTTCATTAGCTTATTAAGGCGGAAGACCCATTGATCTCGCGTGAATGAGTCGTGGGCTTTGAGCTTTAGGGATAAACCTGTCTTTTCTAGCACAATTTCGCATATTCGCCCTCTGAGCCCGGTGGTCGTCATGGCCCGTTGAGTGACAGAATCGATCAAAGCATCTAAACCAGTTTGTGTTAGTACCAGTGTATACCAGTTCCCCTCAATCCCCATGAAATAATGAACGTACCATCAACAGCTCTGATATGCTTGACCTCTGTTAGATCAATAAACCCGTCAGACTTCTGAATTGAGGCCACCTTGCGCTGCATCTCGAATAATGCCGCCTTATCAAACTTCTCAAACCGCTCAGCAAACGACACAGGAGTATCCCGCTCCGGGTTATACTTGAGCCATTGAATCTCCCCAGTGACATCGTCTAGCTGATACGGACTGACGTCGTAGGTTATAGGAATAGACGCCGCAATCTCATCTATGTTGTCGTTTTCAAGATCAATTGGAGAGGAAAACCCCATTTCGGGCCGCGGAGGCAGACTGCGCATCACTGGCGAGTAGAAAAGCAAATGATCGTGGGTGTGAAGGTATATGCGCTTGACAAACAACTGATTCGGTTGTAAACGGCCGTTCCAAGAGCTCAACCGCGTTACAAACCCTTCAACAGGGATGGGCTCCTCCATTCGCGACCCGTCCTCCAAAGTAATAGTCCTGGTATAGGTTGTCTTCGGACGCAGCTCTAAATCGTGTGTCCTTACCATGGCCCAGGAGGCCTGCATTTGTGTTTCATTATTATCAAACATCCACTCAAGACGGTCGTATCGCCGCCACGCGAGTCCCAGCTTGACCTTGCCCTCCCATTCTTTCTCAATGACTTTCTTCATCTCGTCGATCTCCTTCAAACAGTCTAAAGTGCGAGTAAAAAAGTGCGCAACCGTTCTGCTTGGGGTAGCCCTGTAGCTGACAACATCTCTGACGCATACCATGGGGTCCCGCTTCATCTCCAGCATTTTATTAAGCTCGTGATTCGACAGCTGGACGTCTGCAGATACACCGAGATCAGGCACCCTGACATTGACCACGGTGTCGCGCTGAATGCCAATTACACTGGCTAACAGAGCCAACCACGCCAGTGCAGAGTGTACCGACCGCGATCTCATAATGTACACAGTACTGCCCCTTTCGCCCGGGTACCATAATGCAAGTGTCTTGTCTAGCGATGAAAAGAGGTTGACGTTGAAGTCGTGGCCGATATGAACGTCGAGTTTCGACTTGGGCTTGGTTTTGCCCTCAATTCGCGCCACTCCTCGAGACTGGTAGAATTGCAGCGCAATGGGCTTCTCGTCGTTGCCAGTGGTTCTAGCCACAACCAGGTACTCCTTCCACCGCTCAAGCATGCGTGTCTCAGTAAACTCCATCTCGTTGAAATCTGACGACAGGAATTTCGACTCGGTCTGCTGGACCGTGACAAGCATTTTCTCTATTCGGATGATCTCGCCCGTTTTCTTCTTGCGCAGGAACCGCCGGGTGTTAAGTAAGATGGTTCCCTTGTTCTTGACCCTATGTCCATGGCGGTGGACAGCTGAGGCAGTCCGTCCAGTCATTTGAAGGGCAGTCTCTGCTATGTTGTGTGGGAACTTGACTCCCGCCTGCTTGATCATATCTCTTTTCCGCGGCAATGGCTCGTCCTTAACTTGGCTCTCCTTGCTATGAGTATTTTTGAGAATGGACGACAGTTGGTTAGAAGCGCTTACTTTGGACAGATTGAGGCTCGGCATTCGAGTAACCTGGCGCACAGTCGACACTGATTCTATATCCGATTCGAACTCCGCTGACCTCAGGGCGTTTTCTGTGGCCGTTTCAACCTGCCCCAGTGAAGTCATGGTAGTTGGAGTGAGGCTCAGTTGAGCAGGAGCATTATACGTTGAGGTAGACCCTTTGGCCCCCTCCTGCGTATCCTCCAATCCATCATTAATAGACCCCTTTGGAGTACTCGATTCAGATCTCCCATCAATTGAGGCAAACCCATTCGTCGATGGCAGCGACTGTTGAGCAGTGACAAAGGAAGACATGCTCACTTCGGAGTGCTGTCTTGAGCTTCGTAGAGGTATCCTGAGGCTCTCATACGCCTTAGGTGAAGCGCTTAACGGGTTCTCAGCGCTTAATGGGTCATCATATGCAGTAAGAAACTCGGCACTATCATTCAAAGGGCTCAGTGATCTGCTCTTAACACTAATATCAGAGCCCAGCAATGGGCTCCTACCAATTGGAGGAAGTAGCTCACTTTGCCCATGGGAGGAGCTCCCGTAAATATTCTCACTTCCATGGTGACTCCTTAATGAAGTATCCAAGAGCGGTGCTCGATCCATTGAACCAAGCGTGTGACTACTCACATTCTCGCCCTCGGAATACGTTTCAATTGTCCCTGGTGCGCTGAGCGCATCGCGATGGTCGTCAATTCTCTCTTCACCCTCGGTCTCTGCCCCCAGGGCGAGGGCGGGATCGCTATTTGGTGCAGAGCTGGCGGTATGCGTCCGGGCCATCTCCAATTGCTTCATCGCATTGTCATTGAGCTCGCCTATACTGCTTCGTGGACCCCGCTCTCGCGCCTTGTGGTATTGGCGTCCGGCAAACCGCTTGAGCGTAGACGCCTTGGGCATCATGCTCCGCATCAAAGCGTACCTCCGCTTGCCCCAAACTTGCCTATTCTTGCGAATCCACTCGATGGGGATGGGCCCAATGACATACACGCGGCTCTCCTTAAACGCACTCACAGGGGTCGCATTGTACAGCCGCAGAGCCGTGTACGAGTCCTTTGGAATCAGCCCGCTCTCCTTATCCCAAGAGCTCAGAAGCTCGCCCAGCTCACCGCGCCCAGTCGACTCGCCGATAGACTCGGACGATCGATCCGCCCCCAGCGCCTTAAAGAAAGTCGACCGTTTCGTTCGAATCATCCTTTTATTACAGCCTCCTCCACGACACTGTAATTAATATATTCGGTAAAACTGATCCTCTTGTTATCTAATTTAGGGTCTTCAACTCATATACCGTTTCATCTCCTTCAAACTAGCAAAATATGGCCTGCGGTTATCCCACGCCCTGCTCGTTATCGATCTCAGATTGCGCCCCGACGACACACAAAGATTCCCCTGACGCGCGCGGCGCGTGCGGCGCTAGACAGCACGTGACTTACCCGAAAACCTCGCGAGGCTCATGCGGCTCGGATACCACTACGCGGAGACACATCTCCAAGGTTTATAACCATCTAGGGGAGTGGGGTGTTTATGGGGGGGACCAGTCCCCCCAAACCCCCCTAGGGCTCCGCTATGCGGAGAATCCTTAGTTCCTCCGCGAAGCGGAGCTACGGGGGTCTGGGGGCTGGCCCCCAGGTTCAATTGAAGCAATGTTGATGGGGATTCTGCTTGAATGTCAATGATCTATTAGCTGTGCAATTTTATTCTTTTTTCATGATAGGTCGTGCAATTTAAAGGGTCTCGGTGAGGAGCTTGTTGAGCTTGCCAATCTGGTTAGAGACGGAGACGTCGACGGTCTCGTTGCCAATCTCAACGACCAAACCGCCAAGGATGTCTGGCTTGACGTTGTTGACGAGCTTAAGGGTCTTGCCCTGGCCGTACTTGGAGGTGGAGAGGATCGACTCAAGCTTGCCCAGAGTCTTCTTGTCCAATGGCTCAGCGGAGGTAACAGTGGCCTCAACAACACCGTGGTGGGCATTGGAAAGAACCTCAAACTGTCGCGCAATGTCGGCAACAAGACCCAGTCGGTCGTTCTCAGCAAGCACGGTGAAGAAGTTGGACACGGTCTGGTCGGCGTTGGTGGCCTTGGAGAGAATCTCGACAACGACCTTCTTGTCCTCAGCAGAGAGAGTTGGCGAAGCAATAATAGTGGCCAACTTGGTGTCCTTCTCAATGAGGCTCTTGACGCTGCTGATAACCTTCTCGGTCGAGGCAAACGAGTCGTTCTTGACGGCGGCACTGTAGAGCGCGGTAGCGTAGGTACCGTCGATACCGAACAATTGGACCGGTGGCTTGACGGAGATAGCGGCCTTGGTCGCGAACCCTCGGGCGGTCTGTCGAAGAGCGAGTCTGAACATCGTTAGGTTAAATGGATTGGGCTTTCCACGGGGTTTGAGCTGGTCGGGTGTCGTCGCTTCTGAAAAAATTGGGGCATTGGGCGACGGGCCCGGCCGTGGGCCAATCAGAGCTCGCTTCCGGGTAATAAACTCCCAACCGTTTCCGGGCACGGTAAAGTTGCCTCATTGGGATGAGTGAAAAATTGGCTTCCCGTTTGGTCTTCAGTTGATTTCGTTTGACGAACGACACGAAGGGATCTTTAAGGGTGGTCGAGAGATGATTAGACTGCCGATTAGAAGCGTGCGCGCATGGTCGGCGGGCCTTCGGGGTATCCGCATGTACTCCAGCGAGGCTCCCCAACCCGAACCGGTGGAGCAGATGCCTGGCAAGGCAGTGCGAGGAGGGAGAAAGTTCCTGACCGAACAGGACATTGAGCGGCAGAGACGGCTCACCCAGCAATTGGACCGCATGGAACTGGTCCCGCTGGGTCAGAAGTCGAACCTCAATGAGCTGGAAAGACAGGATAAGGAGGTTACGAAGCAGATGAAGCTCGCCAAGGAGATTGTCAAGATGAAGAAGCTTAAGCCCATCTCGCCGTCGATGCGATGGTACAGACGGCCCATCTACCCGTATCTTCACAAGGGAAGCCCAGTGCGCCAGCTGACTATCCCCAAGAAGAAGCGTGGAGGCAGAAACCATCACGGTCGCATCACGGTGCGGCACCAGGGTGGTGGACACAAGCGACGAATTCGAATCATTGACTTCTTCCGAGTCGAGGGTGGTGAGCACACGGTCCAGCGGATCGAGTACGACCCGAACCGGAGCTCGCACATTGCGCTTCTGAAGAACAACGAGACTGGCGGGCTTTCATACATTGCGGCTTGTGTCGGCATGCGAGCTGGAGATGTCGTAGAGTCCTTCCGAAAGGGCATTCCGCAGCGAATCATGGACAAGATGGGCGGTGAGACCGACCCTTCGATTCTGGCCTCTCACATTGCGCGAAAGGGTAACTGCCTGCCGCTGAGGAACATCCCGCTCGGTACGGTTATCCACAACATTGGCATCACCAGGAACGGCCCAGCAAAGTTCTGCAGGGCCGCTGGCACTTACGGACGACTGTACGAGAAGCACGAGCACAATAACCGGGCGGTCGTCCGACTCAAGTCCGGCGAGTACCGGTACGTGGCTCTGGACGCGTGTGCAACCGTGGGCATCGTATCCAACCCGGCGCATCAGCACAGAATGCTCGGTAAGGCCGGTCGAGCGCGAAACCTGGGTATCCGACCCACGGTGCGTGGTCTGGCCATGAACAACGTCGACCATCCTCATGGTGGTGGTCGAGGTAAGTCTAAGGGTAACAAGCATTCCCAGTCCCCGTGGGGTGTCCTATCCAAGGGCGGCTTCAAGACCCGCCGCGGCAAGAATGTCAACCGAATGCTCGTCAAGGAACGTCCGCGTGGCAAGGAGAAGCGTTAATGTTTTGTATTATTTTTGTATCTTTGTATATAGTATAACCATCCACTTGTACTGTATTCGAGGGCCAGCCCTCGAGCACCCGTAGTTGGGGGCTCTGCCCCCAAACCCCCGTAACGACAACCTAGTTACAATGTTACAATTTTTTTTCGTTACATTGTCACAAACGACTGTCATTCTCGTTGCAATGCGTTACAGAATAGGGTACACCCCGTTACAGCTCAGAGCGAAAGCGGACTTCAGGATGGTTTGCGGGTATATGAGTACTAGCAGTAGAGTGTATTCGAGGGCCAGCCCTCGAGCTCCCGTAGCTCCGCTTCGCGGAGAGCAGTGATCTTGTAAGAATTCTCCGCGTAGCGGAGCCTAAGGGGGGCGTCCTCCATATACGGCTGGCACAACACCCATATCTGGAGTATCTTGGCTAGCCCCTCAACCCCCGTTAATTCCGCTTCGCGGAAGTCTTCAATTGATTTGGTTAGTCTCAGGGGGAGTCTCTTGGGGAAAGAGGGTTTTTCCCCTGTTGTAGTGAGATATATTCGAGCGCTATCCCGTAGCTCCGCTTCGTGGACGGATTGATCTAGCCCCAGAAAGGATAAGAAATGATGAGTAGTGTGATTATGATACCCTATTGTATCAATTGAAGTCTCAATAGATTATTATAGACCGAGGTTTGGCGATACCTCGGAGAAAAAGGGTGGAGAGGTTCCTAGCAAAACCAGGTTGTCTCCCTTTCCTCCTGAGGAAATAAATAGTTGATAGTATACACGAGAATCCCTGGTGGAGTTACTGGAAGATCTGGCTCGAGTTAAGTGCGGTCATCATGGTGCTCACGTCCGGAAGACCGTCCGAGTTAGATACCAAGAAATCGTACCAGTCGCCAAGATTGCCTCCGCCTTCAGCTACGGGCAGGCTCGCTTCGTCCGTAACCGCAGAGGGCGCCTCGTCCTGGTTAGTACTCACGCTCTTGACCGAATCAGCGCTGTAGGTCACGGAGTCGACGAACTCTGGAAACAGCTGTGACGGCTGGAATCCTTCAGAGTGATGCGCGTATGGCGATGTGTTGGTCACAAAGTAAAAGTCTGGCGAAGACCCGATCTTGCCCCTACCGGTCGCAGGAGAGTTGCTAGACAGCGCCTGCCGTTTGGCCGGTTTGTCCGAAGAGTCCGCAGCTTCTCGTTCGCGTTTTGATTTTAGTGCGTCCTGTGCACTCAAGCTAGTGTCTTCCTTCTTGTCCCTTTTGCTCTCCGGCTTTTCATTAGTGGGTGACTCGCCATTGTGCGGGTAGTGCGACTTGAAGTAGCGGCGCGCTGTGTGGACAACCTTCTCTCGCACGTCTCTGTTCTGCTCCAGGTATTCAAACAGCTTGATGATGCGCCTCGCCACAAGCCACGTCTTGCCAATCTCCTTCATCGACTCGACCGTGGACATGAGTGCCTGGCGGGCCCGCTTGCTCGCCACTGGATCGTCGGAATCGGTCTGGTAAAGCATCAGAATCATCGCCGAGAAAGATGTGTACACAATGAAAGCAGGAGTATCGCCCAATTCGTTGAAAGTACGCATGTTCTCAAGGATCTTGGCTATCATGTGCGCCGCCTGGAAGGGAATGCTCCACGAGGCCTCACTCCGGGCATCCGAGTGGATCAAGTTTGACCGGTGCACGAGACACAGGAACGTGTAATACTGGCTGTGCAAGAGTGCAGTGAGGAAGTCATGGTGGCGCTTATCGGCCACCGAATACTTCAATTCCTCGGGGAGGTTCCGCATCCATGTCGCCATTAGTATATCGCACTGCGTTATACTGGGGGCCTTGTTCTGCCGTCTAGAGCACTCAGCCGACACATTGAACTGCTGGCGCAGTACGTACCCGACAATCTCGCTCAGCTTGACCGAGTGAATGAAGAAAAGACCGTGCTTGCGGTTCTGTGGGTATACCGATGGATTTCCCGGTTCGTCCTCATTGAGGTCCTCCATGGTGATCATTGGCACGTCTGTGTCTTCGAGGTTGATCATGGTGGGTCGGCCAAGCGCTGAGGCTGTGTAGCGGTCTCGAACGAACAGACACCAAAAGATGCGCTTCCACATCTTCTTGTCGCTCGGGGCCATGCTCGACTTCTCTACGGATCGGTGGAGCCCAATACTCTGGGCAATGGTGATGGCAATGTGCGTCCAGAAGTAGACGTTTTTTGTGATCTCCTCGGGGTTATCCCACCACCAGCCCAGCAGCGCCGTGCTCTGCACTACAGATATACGGTCCGTCTCGTAATTGGCGTCAAACAGCGCCTTGGCGCGCTTGTAGAAAGTCATGCTCGCCAGAACAGAGCTGCCACTGGCGTCCTGGAGCCCCGGATTGCGGCACGCCCTCGACCCAGCTAGCAGAATCGACTGGAGAAGCAGAAGAGACGGCGGGTCATTAGGGTCGTTGTACTGGCGCATGAACTGTGACCGATTGACCAGCGGGATGATGGGGTGCACCTTTTCAAAGTACGCCTCTACGATATCGTCGCACAGCTCCCGCGACGGCAACAGAAAAGCGCCGCGGATCTTTAAAATGTCCACATCCTCCTTCTCCATCTCGCTGAGCCGCGATCTGCCAGAGACTTCAGGTAGCGAGTAATGGTATGATTCGGAGTGGTCGTTGAGGAGCATTGTCAGGTTGGACGTAGACCCCATGAAGGCAACCCGCCCGGGGCCCTTGACCTTGTTATCCAGCAGATTGGCCCAGTAGTCCGACGGCTCAAACGACTTGGGTTTGGGCAGTTTCTTAACCTGATCTATATCGTACTTGGGAGCCACGTTCTCCGCCGTGGTGTGCTCCCCTACGGTGACAGACCCTTCCTTTTCCGAAAGCTGCTCTTTCTCCTCTTCCTGTAGGTGTTGTTTCTTCTTTTCCTCGTTTTTCTTCGACTTGCGGTGTTTAACCTCTGGAATCCGGCATTCACAACCAAACGCCGCACAATTCTACTTCGCGTTAGCCTGTTTTGAAAAGCTTTTGGCAGCTGTACTTACCGTACAGGGCATGTGAACAGTCACATCACAGCGGACTTTTCGCGCATGGCACCTATCCAGTTAGTCCTTTTCCTTCATTAACCATTGCTGAGTCTCCTTAGAACCCAGAATGAGCCTTTGCTGAGCCTCATTGACACGCTAACAGGACTTTGCTGATTCTCCTTGGAATCCGGAAGACAAGCCTGGTGGGTAACTTCACTGGGGGGCCAGCCCCCCAGACCCCCCGTAGCTCCGCTTCGCGGAGGGGCCTGTAGAGAGGGGGTGTAACAGGAGGGTTTGCGAGTCTAGGAAACTCTGACCAAACTTTTCCGAGGCTTCTTGGAACCCAATGAACAAGCCATTGTTGAAACTCATTAGACAACAAGCATTGTTGAGTGTTCCTGGAAACCAGTTGGTGTATCAGAACATCGTTGAGTGTTTTCTGGAAACCCATTTCGTGCAACAAACGGTCGTATACTTACACTTCGCAGGCTCTGGAGGCCCTCGACTTGGCTCTTCGAAAGCTCCCCTTAACATTGGAGGACTTGGACTCACTCCCGCTGTTCGACTCCAGCGTGTTAGTCGCTGACATTACGTCCGGCTTGGCCTCGTCGCTGCTCATCCTTCCTTTCAAAATACCCCTCGAAATCCAGGCTGTATATATACGCGGGGGAAGATCACAACCTTCCAAGGGCGAATCTGCCGGTACCTGATTAGGTGTGAGCGGAGAGAGCCCCCTCCGTCGGACTTCCGCCTCATGCTTCAGCCGCTCCTTCCCCCCGCTGCTGCTGCTGCTGCTGCTGCTGCCTGTGGCCATGATTCAAAGAGCGGAATCATCGGATCCGTGATTTTTCTTGGTAGGCGTAAGAGTGGGGTGTTCATGGCTCTTGATAGTTTGAATGGGTTGTTTTAATGGGTGGTTTAGTGGCAGAGAGTAGTTGAACATATCGAATTTTTGCGATTGTGACATTCTATAGCCAAGCTGTTCCGCTCTGTGCGGAAAGATTTCGTCATTCCTCAGCCGGTGAGGGACACAGCAATCTGCATATTTTTGCCATTGAGCTACAACCTACATATACAGTGTAGTCTATCTACACAGTAACAGTTGTACGCAGTTAGTACTTTAACCCCGTCGTAGCGTACTATATTAGCCGGCAACAAAAAAAGAGGACTCTGAGTCAACCGATGCGTATGTACCAGCGGACGGAGATTGCTGATCAGACCGGAATCCAGTTCTAACCATCGGAATAATCCAGTTGAGGGGATAATTCTTCTATAGGCGTGATTCCGCTCGACTCACAGAACAAAATTTATCAGGAGTCATATTAAAGCCGCACTAAAGTTATGCCTAGTTATGCTATGTGCCCATACGGCGTAGTGAAAACTTGACATGTGAAGACAGAGATGCGTTGCACATGCTTAATTTGCCTATGCTAGATCTTTAACCCATTAAACAGCTCATAGCACTTCACTCAATTCGTCCCTATCCTTTTTATTTCTAGGCCATAAAGCTATTCTATAGGGGTCAACTCCTTCGGTTAAATTCTGTCTCTGTGGAGAAACACACCTCGGCACTACGCGAGACCCCGAATTCCTCCGAAACCGTTACCCGTTGGTCTAGACCCACTGTAGGTACAACGCGTTGCACGGCTGTGCAGCACGGCTGACGGAGTTAAACGGCGACCGATGAATGCTTTGAACCCGGCAGAAAAGGCTTCGGACTGCGTTGGTAGAGTGGACATCGGACCGACTAATACCGAACTATTCTTTTTGACGTATTCGATGGCATTCGCAACGAGGAGGGGTCTAGTTGAGAATTCTCAAGACCTAATGTCGAAGGTTCATGTACTACTGGCCCTCGCGGCATGCCGCTATGGTTCCATGTTTTAACACGTCGGCATGCCGCTGTGTTATTCCCTAGCGCATGAGATGAGATGAATATGAGAGCTCCACATTTGTTTTTGAGCCTATTTAGTGATCTCGAGTGGTTGTGTATTGAGTTTTAGACATTTCGGAGCCATGGTTGCCAATACAGTTGTACTGGTGAATCTGACATTATGTACCTGCAGTGCGGAGGCTTCAGTAACGCTTGATCCCCAGACGATGCAGAGGCGGGGATCTGGGGGCCTGGCCCCAGCTTCGGGAGCTCGAGGGCTGGCGCTCGAATACACTCCGCTAATACGTACTATACTAATGAGGGGGGAACAATCCCCAAACCCGCGGAGAATTCATTGAGATATGGTCAATTGACCTCCGCGAAGCGGAGTTAGGGGGGTCTGGGTCAATTGAAGCAGTAGAATGTCCATACCCCCTCGCTACGCGGAGATCTCTTCGAATGAACAAAAATGGTTAAATTAACGAATTAACTTAATCAGGTTGACTACTTAATATCACTAATTAAGTGTACAATATATTTTCGATCGATCGAATCGAACTCCCCCATTAAGTGATTAGCCTTGATCTCAGCGAATAGCCATGGGAGGACAGTGGCGCAGTTTAGCCCTGTGTGCCTGTGTCAGCATAGCAGGGACATACCTGGTGACAAAGTCCCTCGAAAGCAAGCAAAAGACGTCGGAAATTAAGAATGGCGTAGCGGAGTTGATTGGAGAGACCCCCGTGATCCGCCTAGCGTCGCTGAGCGACGCAACCGGGTGCGAAATTCTGGGCAAAATGGAGATGCAGAATCCGGGCGGATCAGCCAAAGATCGTGTTGCCCTTGCGATTATTGAAGAAGCAGAGCGAAAGGGGCTGCTGAGACCCAACTCTGGGGACATGGTCTTTGAGGGCACGAGCGGGTCGACTGGCATATCTATTGCCATTTTGTGCAAAGCTAAGGGATACGAGGCTCATATTGTGCTGCCCGACGATACGTCCCAGGAGAAAGTCGAACTGCTGACCAATCTCGGAGCTGTAGTGCACAAGGTGCGACCTGCCGGTATCGCCGACTCCAAGCACTATGTCAATTACGCCCGAACGGCAGCAGAAGCCATCAACAAGGACGATAACGACCCTCGCAGAGCGGTCTTTGCAGATCAGTTTGAGAACGAGGCCAATTGGACCGCTCATTACGAACACACTGGGCCCGAAATTTATAGACAAGCTGGCGGCAAGATCGATGCATTTGTCGCCGGTGCTGGAACTGGTGGCACCATTTCAGGTGTAGCACACTACCTCAAGGAAAGGCTGCCCAATCTCAAGGTAGTGCTGGCAGATCCTCCGGGGAGCGGGCTGTACAATCGTGTCAAGTTTGGCGTCATGTTTGACACAAGAGAGAGGGAGGGCACGCGACGGCGGCACCAGGTGGATACTCTCGTGGAGGGAATTGGTATCAACCGAGTCACGAGGAACTTTGAAGCAGGGCGGGCACTCGTGGACGACGCAATTCGTGTGGACGATGCCGAGGCGGTGAAAATGGCCAAGTACATCGTCGAGCATGAGGGGTTGTTTATTGGCAGTTCTTCGGGGGTCAACTTGGTAGCAGCGTATAAGTATGCCAAGCAGCTTGGTCCGGGACACACAATTGTGACCATCATTTGTGATTCGGGCAGTAGGCATCTATCCAAGTTTTGGAGGCTTGCCAGAGACGTTAAACCCGACTTGGACTTTTAATTAACAAATTCGCATTCCATTTTCCCGTGTATTCATTTTCCATTGGTACATTTTCCCTGTTCATTCATGTCTCCCCTTTCCTGCTCTTTCATTTCCTGCCTATTGGTAGTCTCTTTCTTTCCTACCCATTCGTGTCTCTTTCCCACTCATTGTTGCTTTTTTCCAACCCATCCGTAATTCCTTCATAGCTATTTCCTTCCCATTCGTATTCTTGTCTATCCATTCGAACTTGATATTCCACGTCTCCTTTTTCTAGACGTCATTCGTACTTGATTGTCGTTGTATACAACAGTCCGGGACAATGGGTGGTCAATTGTCATTGGAGATCGAATATCATGCTGGAATTGTGCAGTGTTCTGTGACCTGGCCTCCTTTGGTTGTATGGTATCTAAAACTTCTTCACTGGATGAACTCTTGACATGGCTGTCGTTGCTCGTATGAGTTTTAGCTGTAGGCTTTACTTTGTTATCATCTTCTTCGTAGATAAATGACTGCAGCTTCGGCTTTAGATTGTTAGCCAATGGCTCATGTAGTCCGCCGCTTTTTGTCCCCTTCAACCGAAAGTCCATTGCAAAGTTATCAAAGTACCGGTTAGCAGCCTGTTTCTGCCATGGCACGAAAATCTCCTCGTCGACATCCGCAGTGCCTCCTAGCCCTGTGACGACAATTCTATCTACGTAAAACACTGGTTCAACCCCACGCAGCGTCCATTTACTCGCCCTCACCAAAGCTTCAAATTTAGCCCAATCATACCCGCTTCCAAGTCCACTACTGTCTACTTTTACTCCTTTGACTATATCCGCTGCTACTGTGCCCATTTCCTCAACAATCTCTGCCCACTTGGCATCAAAAAGGGCCCAGAACTCATCTACTCCATCCCAGCACCTGGCTACAATCAAGTCTTTCCCCTCGAATATGGCCAGTACGACAAATTCGCGCCTCTCACCAACTTCCGTCCACTCTCCAATCTTTAATTTATTAACAGAAGGAGACACAAAACTCGCTAGATACATCTGATATCGTAGACACCATAGATATACCCAGTACAGTACTGTGCGTTGATGATATCGCGTTCCCAAAATGGTATCACCGAAATTTCAAATCTCAACTCAACTAACCAAGAAATATGTATCGAAAGTCATACAGTAGGTGATTTTTAACTGCGAGAAAACGAAAAGCAAAACTGCTAACACATTACTAGTTTACCGATATGGCACGATACCTAATCCAGGTACGTTCAAGATTGCTGGCGACACTCTCACCGTGTCCCATGCTCATGAACCGCAGATCGACCCTTCGATGCTGGTGAACGAAGCTCAAAAACAGCAGGACAACGAAGCCGCCTTGGACGGTATGCCTGAAATTATCCCCAGTGCAGACCTGACCTATAATCCGCTTTATCCAATGACCTTGGACGAGCAGCTAAGAACCCTGTTTGTCGGGAACGTTCCGGTGGAGATGCCTGATTCGCTCTTCCAGACGGCTGTGCAGCATATCCCCGGCCTGGAGCACTGGGTCCGGTTCAGGGACCCCAATGGTAAGCCTGAGCCGTTTGGATTCCTGCGATACAAGTCGCCAGCCGCGATCAAGGCCGCTCTTCAGATCCTGCCGAATGTCGTTCTGCGGGACAAGAATCTGGTGGTTGGGTGTGAAGAGAACACGATGCGGTGGCTCGAGTCTCAGGAGCCAATTTCCATCCAGGCAGTGGCTCGTAGATCGGCCGCTGACCTGGAGCGGATAATTCTAAACACGTTTGCCGCGTGGTCGCAAGCGACTGCGCCTCAGGTAGTAGACGAGAAAAAGAAGACTGAAGAAGAGTCTGATTCCGACGTTGAGAACCCAGAGGAGTCGGTTATGGAGCTTTATAACCGGTCGCTAAGCGGTGGAGATGATCTCGGGGACATTCCAGCCGATGAGCGAGAGGGTATTCTCAAAGAGATCAAGCGATTCCGACAGCTCTCCATCAAGTTTGAAAAGGCCAGACTGGCGGCAGATGAGCGGTATGGGCAGCAGAGGCAAAATGAAATAGCCAGGGCCTCGCAGAGGGAGCTCAATGGCGACATCAATACGGCAGAGCGCGAGCTACGGCGTGAAGAGCGAGAAATGTACCGGTTCCCCAGCGAAGACGATCTCTCGGACGAAGAAGATCTTGTTTTGGAGGAGAGTCGGCGCATGAAGGAGCAGGAACGTGAAGATCGGCTATACGAAGAGCGGAAACGACGATGGCTCAACCGAGAACGCACAAGAGCGTCTGCATTAGAACGGGAAATAGCGCGAGACGAATCGCGAGAGGACAGGATGAACAAGGACAAACAGGCTGCTTTGCGGCGCTACGCAGAATTTGACGATGATGACGACCAAGTCAGGAAGGCAATGCTGTATTATTACGACCATGCTACATGGGTCAAGGACCGGCTGCGAGCAAGAGAGCGCGAAATCGAACACGACAAGGCTGACGCTATTGCTGAAGAGCAAGAAATTGAAAGCGAAGTTAGGGCAAATCCGTCGTTCTTCCACAGAGAGGCGGAAACGGCCAAGATCTCCCTTTCACTGGGGGCCAAGAAGCAACCTACTACTACTACAACGGCTGAGATCAATCTGCCGAGTACAAAACAAGAGCTCTTTGCGTGGCCAGTTAAGTGGGAAGTGCTCGATAAAAACCAAAAGGTCATCATTGACGACAGGCTTAAACCGGTGGTCGTTGACAATATTATTGAATATCTTGGTGTACAGGAAGATGAGCTCATTGAGTTTATTATCCAACATGTCAAGGAACACAAGTCACCGGAATCCTTGCTTAAGGAGTTGGAAGAGACTCTGGATGAAGATGCAGAGGTGGTCGTTGAGCGTGTATGGCAGACGTTGGTCAAGGAAACCGAAAGCTGACCTATTAATGTAATATCTAGTACGAGTAATGAATAGTCCTAACATGTATATACTAGTGCCCATTAGTTCTATTCTTTGCCATGGTCGGCTGCAATAGTCTTTCAACTTTAACGTATTGCTACATGGTAAATTCGCCAATGGGCACAATGCACATGTTTCGCGGAGGCGATACATGCATATGAAACTTTGTAGGTCTTCTCGAACCCAAATGTGTACACGAAAGTGTATGAAAGTTTGAGAATGAAAGAATCAAACAATGGGTACTGACTGATCAAGCAAACAGCCGACTCATATTTTGAAACTTCACATAATCATACACATTTGTACTACCGGTATTGTTTCTTCATCATCATAGAGATTTGTAATATTACATTAGGAGTGACCGGTTCTGACATGCTCAAATGTCTATATCAATTTGGTCCGGGTTTTCAACCTCCGGAGAGGGCTGTTGCTGCGGCTGAGCATTTAGCGGCGCTTCTGAGCTCGCTACAAACCCTGCCGGAGCATTAATTTCCCGCGCTATGCCTTCCAATGCAGGATTTGTTCGCAGCTTCGCAGCTTGAGAAAGCACATCGATGCCATATCTTTCTCGAACCTCGCGCTTGAGCCGAAGCATCTCTTTGTAGGTCGCCTCTGACCCATACTTTACCTCGAACTGCTCCCATTTGTCCCAGAAATCATTCGAGTTGCTGGGGTCGTTAAATTGGCTGGCAAATTTGAACAGAGCCCGTGCGCGGTCGATCTCGCCCAGTTTCTCCTCCATATTAATAAAGTCAATGGCAATAGTGTTGGCATCTTGATCTGCAAGCTGATCAAGTGCTTTTTGGAACAGTTCTCTAGTTGCTGGTAACCCGCGATTCTCCGCAATGCGCGATATATAGTGCCGGAACAGCTCGAGTCGGTCCTTTCTGTCGATATTCTGCACGGCACGCTCGTATATTCTAACGGCGTTATTAAATAGGCCCTTTTCTTCTTCCAGCTTGGCATATAATAAATAGATTGACTTTGAAAAGTTAGAGGGGCACCCCTCAAGCGCCTGTTCGAACAGGTCTCGCAGTCGCTCGAGACCAAGATTCCGCTTGACGGCCTTGTTAAGGTAGATATTCCAAAGCTCAAATGCAATTGGGTAGCTGAACAGCTCCAAGCCTCGCTCATAGGCTTTGAACGACTCCTCAAAGTAGTTGTTCTCTTCAAGCAAGTTGGCATAGTTGACAACGGTAAGCGCAGTGCCGATCTTGAGCTCGAAAATACGCTCATACAGAGGTTTTATGTCGTTCAGGTCGCCTCCCGATTCTACGAGATCGACGTAGAAAGACCACAGTTTAATGCTCTTGTGCAGTCTTTCTTGAGGCGGCTTGCTGTCATCAAAGTAGTCAATTGTGGATAATTTCGGGCCCTTGGTAGCTTGGTCCATTACTTTGATGGCGCGGTCAATGTCGTCGTTTTCTAGTTCCATTTCAGACCAAGCGATCCACACATCAGCAAGCTCATCAACGTCCTTAAACGGGACCTTGATCGCCTTGTCAAGAATGATTCGGGCGGCTTTCATGTCGCCATGGGTCTTATAGAACCGCGCATAGTTGATCCACAGCC
Source organism: Blastobotrys vanleenenianus (assembly GCF_965637985.1). Taxonomy (NCBI): domain Eukaryota; kingdom Fungi; phylum Ascomycota; class Dipodascomycetes; order Dipodascales; family Trichomonascaceae; genus Blastobotrys; species Blastobotrys vanleenenianus. Next base: position 189,718 of record NW_027481885.1, on the reverse strand, counting down.
TGCTGAACTTGCCGTAGGCCTTGTGCGGGGAAATGGTGGTTACGGCTTTTGCGTACGTCTCCAGCGCCTGCTCTATATTCTCCCCCCACAGGTCGGCACGTTTCTGCCATTCAGCTACGTTGTTCGAATTCTGGCGGAGCACCACGTCATTCAGCAGGAACGGCCGGCGGTCCATGAGCTGCTCGAAATGCTCCATTCGGATGTCCAGTTGGATATTCTCGCCTTCACCGGTTTCTTCCATCATTTTAGCAATCAGCGTCTCTTCAAACTCGACAAAACTGTCAAACACTTGAGTGAAGTCGCGAATTGTGTCGGCGGTAGTAATTCCATGTTCCAAAACTTCTCTGGCCTTTTCATTCTCTCCCCGGTTCATCCAATACGTAGCGAGATTAACCTGTAATCGGCCCTTCTGGTCGACATAACGACTAATACCACTTTGAATAACCTGCTCAGCGTCTATGCCGCGAATTTTGGTGTTGTGTACCAGCAACTCTACTAGTTCTTCGTACAATTGGAACCGGCTCTTACCCTGAGTAGGTCTAAAATCCGGGTCATTGAGGACATCATACAGTACCTGGGCAGCCCTCTGCGGGTTGTTCGACCCGTGTTTCTCCACCAGCGTGTCAATATAGCCCTCTACAGCGCCCTTGTTGAACTTGATATAGCGACTCCAAATGTGGTCCTCGGTCAACGGATTAACTCTCTGGGCAAACTCCAAATACAGAGGCCATATTCGGCCATGTAGGCTGACTGGGAGCGTCTGGAGCGCCCTGTCAAAGCAGCGTCTTGTCCTCGTAACTCGCTTAGGCTGCTGAGTGAGGAAGCTCAAGTACGAGATCCATATGCGAGGCATTGTACCCAAAAGCTGGAGAGCCCGCTCAAACAGATCATTGACCTTGTCAAATTCCTCCTGGTAGACCACTGGATTGGCGTTTTTCAACCCATCAACGCGCAGGTCAAGATACAGCTTCCACAGCTTGTAGGACCGCGATAGCGTCGAGCACGCTCTTTCCAGCACAAAAGACTGATCTTCCACGCTCCGATCCGACAGGAAATCAATATATCGCAGCCAATGCTTCAATTCAAACGGATCGCGGAGGATCTCCCGCTCGAACGGGATGTCATCCTCTGTAATTGGATACATACCCTTCGATAACCCGTCGTCAAAACGTCAAATTTCATGATAATCGGCCATTGCTGGAGTGAGTTTTTCCGGGTTGTTGGGACTTTCCGCATTGGGACTCTTTTCCGTGATGGGTACCCACTCCACCAAGAAACCAGCCAGAAGGACCCCTTATATATATTGAATCACCATTGAGCGGTGTATACGAGAGAACAAATGTCGTCTGGAAATAGGTAAGCAGAGCAAGACGAGCCAATAAGGACAATGGGCTAATGCTGAGGTAGAGAGGCGGTTTTCCCCACGCGAATGACCCTGACGGTCATGAAGACGAAGCTCAAGGGAGCAACGCAGGGCCATTCGCTGCTCAAGCGTAAGTCGGAGGCCCTGACGCAGCGGTTTAGAGATATCACGCGGCGCATTGACGAGGCCAAGCGCAAGATGGGCAAGGTCATGCAGACTGCCGCTTTCTCGCTGGCCGAAGTCAGCTATGCCACAGGGAACAATATTGCATACCAGGTCCAGGAATCGGTCAAATCAGCTCGATTCAGGGTGCGGGCACGCCAGGAGAACGTTAGCGGCGTGTACCTGCCGCAATTCGAAGCATACTATGAGGGCTCGAGCAGCGACTTCCAGATGACGGGTCTCGGGCGGGGTGGCCAGCAGGTGCAGCGGGCGACCCAGATCTACTCGCAGGCGGTCGAGACGCTGGTCGAGCTTGCATCCCTCCAGACTGCATTTGTAATTCTCGACGAGGTCATCAAGGTGACGAACCGGCGAGTCAATGCCATTGAGCACGTGATCATTCCTCGCACGGAGAACACCATTGCGTACATTAACTCGGAGCTGGACGAGCTTGATAGAGAGGAGTTCTACCGGCTGAAGAAGGTGCAGAACAAGAAGCAGCGGGACAATGCTGCGGCGGAGGCTGAGCGGAAAGCCCGGATTGCCGCGGCGCTGGAGGCTAACAAGGACAAGACGGAGGAAGAAGCAGAGCAGGAGCTGATGAGGGAGGAGGAGAAGGTTATTGAGCAGAAGGCTGCCCATCTTGCCGACGAGGCGGAGAGCGCTGCTGACATGACCACCCAGGGAGAGGACGAGGATGTTGTTTTTTAATACCACAATATATAAATTTGTCGAAAAACTGGTAGGCATTTCATTATGTGATCTGTAAAATGCGTTTAAAGCGTCAATTAATTGTTAAAGCATTTTTATTTGGTCAATCATCAACAATCTGTAGGCCTTTTCATATGCGATCACTTTGTAGGAACCTTTTTAATAGGGGGTCAATTCATGGTGTCTCAGTCAATCCTACTCGCCTTAAAATATCCTATCAATTGCAAAGATAGCCGCTAAGATGAATGTTCAATTAAAATATCCTATCAATTTGCAAAGATATGAGTTATTCGTATTAAACGATGCATATTTTACATCTTATGTTAATAGGTTAATAATAATATTAGATCTATGTACCCCCAAAAATATTACCGCCTATATATATACATGTACATGGTATATTGTCCCTCGAATAATCCTACCGCAAGGAAAGACTCATAAGGAAACCTATTTTCTATGGGAGATTCAGATCTCCTATTCATTTTTTTTCGTTCTGGCAAGTTATTGTTCGTGAAGAGGCTTCTCATGCCATTCCCTGGACGCCATCTGCTTGAGTCGACTCAGTGCTCGAGCAAACGCCATCTTCTCTTCGGCACCGCTGAACACGTCGCTGCTGAAGATATCCGAATCCGGGTCCAAATCCTTCAGATCAAGCTTCTTGAGTCCCGGAACAGCATCATTAAACAAATGCTCAAACGGCCGCTCCGCCGTAACCGCTAGTCGCGTCCGCGACTCGTATGCAGCATCGAGGAAAGTAATGAACCGTCGAGTAACATCGACCTGACGCACAGAAAGCATAGGGATATCAGTAAGAACAATACATGGGAATGCTTTGGTAATTTCCAGATAGTCTGCGGCCGATAACGGTTTGCCACAGAGCTCGGTAAACGTAAACTGCGCAACGTGGTCCTTCACCGACTTTGGAATGTCTACTGGGCGGCCCCAAACCGACAGATGCGTATGATGTTCAACATGGTCCTCAACCCTAGTGTTCCCTGTAGATTCCTGAGCAAAATACAAAAACCAAGTGTCCGCATGGTGAATTGCCTGGGCCCGAACGTCATCCAACGATTCCCCTTCTGGCGGGAAGAAATAGGTCCCCTTGCTGGGACGATCCAGCTTTCGGTAGTCTGTCGGTGACTTGAGGTAAACTACCTCGTTGGTGTTCTTAAGTTTCTGAATACACGGCAGGAATGAGTCTCTCTGGACGCCATTCTCGTAGAGCCCGTCCGGAGCACGGTTCGAGGTGTAGAAAATAACCACCCCGTGCTTCGGAGAGAGCAGCAAATCGAGGAGCCTTCTCAAAATCATAGCATCAGCAACATCAATGACCTGGAACTCGTCGAAACACAACACATTGGCATCTATAGCGATCTCATGAGCAATTTCGGGGACAACATCAAAATCGGCCCCGTGCTTAGACTTGAGCGCATAGGCCCGCTTGTGCACGTCCTGGATAAACGCATGGAAATGCACGCGGCGCTTGGTGAGGTGCGGCGGGATGGTCGAGTAGAACATGTCCATTAGCATCGTTTTGCCGCACCCTACGTCTCCCCAGAGGTAAATGCCGTTGGGCTGGGGTCCAACCTTGTCCTCATCGGCCCTGGAGTTGCGGGATCCGAGCCATGAAAAAAAGGAGGCCTTGCGAGTACCCTCGATAGGCCGGTATTCCAGCAGATCACAGTGCAAGTGCTGCAACGAAGACAGGACTTTACGCTGGTAAGGGTCGTTCCGGATTCGATTCTGAGCGACCAGGAAGTCGTACTGGGCCAGCGGGTCGCGTCCGGAAGCTGCTGAGGCGCTATAGCCTCTCCGGCTAACTTTCAGTACTCGAGCGCCGCGAAGAACGGCTGGAGTCGGCGCTAGTCGTAACATCGCTTTAGCCAATAATGCTCGGGTCAAAGTCCGATCTTTTCACTTCCCCGGGGTTTAAAGGTGTTCTCGGCATTCCGGATCCGTGGCGCGGCTGTCACGTGCGGCTCAACGGTCAGCTGTCACGCCGCACATGCTATTACAAAAGTCTCGCTAGCACTGCCACTAGCAATTGTATTAGCTGCCATTACGTATAGCAATTGTATTAAACGGCATTCGAGAGCCTGCCCTCGAGCTCCCGTAGCTCCGCTTCGCGGAGTGTTTCAGGCAATTGAAGGTACCAGCCCAACTTTTTATGCCTCCCACGTAGCATTTAAGTGAAATGTAATATGTGCTTATTAAAATGTATTCGAGGGCCAGCCCTCGAGCTCCCGTGGCTCCGCTGCGCGGAGTGCTTCAGCCAATTGGAGGTGTTAGTCTATTTGTTATGCCTCGTACGTACATATTTCCATATTTTTTTAATCTTATCAGAATCCATTACGCGTATACCGGTACTCACAAGATACCACATGTCGCTGTGATTCAGTTCTAAATCAAAAATTGGTCTCCCTATAAAGGTTATAAGAGGAACTATTAGCTTAACTTTAAAGAATTACAAACAGCGGTAATATACAAATGATAATCATCAATTGCGGGGAATAAAAAAGACCCCTAAGTTACGGATAGCCGCAGTAGCTGGATGTTAAATGTGGTAAAGTGCTTGGAACTTAATAATCTTGAATAAAATCCGTTGCCTACTAGGGCGAAAGAGGACTACAATAATTGACGAACATGGGACTTCTAATGTACCTGGTAATACCGGTATTATAACGGGTCGATTTATGAGAAAAAAACTTGGGCCTTATTTTGAAATATGCTTTATGGCTTTATCTCGTGGTATCAGCTGTCCATCGCTGGAGACCTCCTCTGCACGTAATCTCGATCACTTACCATGATATCACCGCTACCTGTACAGGGGTAATTCGTTATCTCAGGTACCTAGATTAACCTTCCTTCATCCAAGGGGATACTCTAATCAAGATTATTGTCATTAATACACTTAGTTGTGTTAAGGTTAAAATTCACGGATATTAATCCCACATATCACCCTTTATCTGATCTCAACACATTTGATGACATGTCTAGCAAAATTATGGATTATCTGATCTCACGCAGCGCAATTGGTATGTTTGCCAAAGTTATGGATTATCTAATTTCACGCAACACAATTGATTACCATATCTACCAAAGTTAACGGGAAATTTGCCGAATACTATATTTGTTCCTCATAAAGTACACAAAACTGAGTTAAACAGCGAGTGATCATACCATAATGTACCAAGGCAGTGCCGGTAATATTTCGGCGTAACATATTAAGTGGCCTTACCCAGTAATTTACCAGGAAGAAAGCTCCGTTTGCTCTGTATGTAGAAAAAAAAGCCACAACTACCACCTCGGTACTCTAACATCATAACGTTGTGGCAGAAAATAAATTTATTAAAATATCCAAACGAGTATGGTTTTTTCAAAAAATTCAAAGAAATTGAAAATGTAAAGCGGAATGGATGGTCCCCGCCTCTCCCGGGATATGCAATAAGAGTAAATGAGAGAGTGCGGCGTTTACACCGTGTTTTTTGGAACAGGGGTTCCGGCATTTGGACCGACTCGGAGCAATATGGCGATCTCCCTAGGAAGCAAAACAGAGGTACCAATGATGGGGAGCACTGTATTGAAAATGTGGACATTGCGTGGATAAGAGATTGTGTATGTGCCATGTCTGGTACAGGTAGGCTACGTCAGAGTACAGCTGCAAGGCATTTGCCGACCATGTACCTACTCTATGCACTTACGTACGTAGTTAAGCCGCTGTCAGAGGACGAATTGGATCGATCAGCGTTGAGGCGCGGCATCTCAACGGAGCCTTTTACATATGATGATTGAGCCAACGGCACCCCAGTCCCTCCGCGTATGATGGTTGAGCCAACGACTCCCCAATCCCTCCGCGGAGCGGAGCCCCCGGGGGGTCTGGGGGGCTGGCCCCCCAGGAAAACAACGCAGGCCGAAGCAAGGGCTCCAAAACTCCTGTCGTTAGTGCATAGGAGAAATATGAACATCTATTAATCTGACAAGTTGTTGTCTATACATAGGGTGCATTAAATACATTATGAAACGTGTTTGTCGCGAAGTATGCAATCACACATGCAACACTCTACGGACCCAACCTACCCCTGAAAACAATTCGAAACGCTGGGAGGAATGAACAACACGGCGACCCCTTGGGTAAATTCCACCGCGATAGTGGCTGCTACCAGTCGCCAGTTACTCAGAAAGTCCACAGGCGGTGATGAAACAGTTTCTACACGCGACGTGTATTAGCGAAGGGTGGGTCGCCCCGTATAGCAAAAGTGTCAGACACGGCTACGACAAGCGGGAAAATGATGGCTCAACCAGACGCGCGTAGATCTGAGCACACGCCAGGGGGTGTGGTGGAATGTGCGTTTGCCGTGCGCCAATAACCCATGCAATGCACGGCGGAGAGACGGACGTGCGTTGACCCCCCTTTCCGTCACAATTAATGGATAGCGTACTTTTCTCATAGCTGAACAATTAGCCTGTCACGAATACTTGGAAAGAAACTGGAAGGAGTGTGACCAGTAGCAAAGGCACTTGGTGGAGCGCGTACGCGTAGCGATCGGCTGTAAGATGAAACCCCAATCTGGCGGGGCGTGTCGAGATGTACGCAGGCGGGGGTTCCTTTTTTGCTAAATTCGGTACCCGCGCCGAGTCACACAAAATCCTTTTGCCCAAATGCTACCCACCGTGATACGTACGCCTATGTGGTGATCAGCAAGCAGCGCCAATTACTTCCTCCCCCTACTTCTCTCCCACCCTTTACGCTCACTTGAAGAATATCCTTGCGACGCATCTTTTTATTCCTTCCTCCTCCCACATACCCCCCGTCGTCTAGCTTGCGACACGCTATAGGAGAGAGATTGCGAAAGGAAAACTGAACTGGCAAGGCCTGGCGCTGGTGTAAGTTCGTTTTTCTATAAAGACTGCTATTGCTTCAACAAAACCCTCGAATTCCTTTATTCGCTATACCAGGGGATACGAATAACCTTTGATAGGCTGGTGTCCTCCCCTCCCCCCCAATTCTAACTGTCGTCACTCTTTTTATTGCAGTGTGGCTTCTTGATCGATCATCCAACCTTTGGTCAATCGTTTGAAGAGCCCACTTTTGTTACCCGGGGGAACAGGTTCCACTTAGCGTTCTTTGCAAAGGAAAAAGCTTATTGTTTTTTGAGTTCCGTGCTAAAACGCTTCTATTATTTGCCATACCTAATTTGTCGCTGCAGAAAAGAGTCGGTTTGAGACTGTGCACGGGGAAGTATTAAATTTGGTACCAGGACATCGAGATATTGGTTCATCTGTATCACGACGTATTGGTGTGTCAAGCTTTGAATTCTTCTTCTATTTTTTTTTGGTTCTCTTTTGCTTTGTTCGACCTTTTTTCTTGAACTCTTTACACTCGTTTTTTTTTTTTGATTAGTTGGCGATGATTTGTCGCGCGATCGTACTTTTGGCGTTGGCTTACCTCGCTGTGGTGAGCCAGGCGCTGAGATTGCCGGTCGCCGGTCGGATCGTGTCGCCTGCTGGGAACCAGCCCAGGCACTACAAACCCGACGCGGTCAAGCGGCACATGTTCAATGTCAACGCGACAGAGGCTGCGGTAGGCGGCGAGACGAGCCAAAAGGACGACTCGACCTCCTCCTCCCAGGCAGTTGTGCCTAACACTGCCTCGGAAACGCACAATGACGCTATAAAAGATAGCGACAAGATTGCTACCACCATTGACCACCCTTCCTATGAGGGCCGTGTCTCTTCGGAGAAGCAGCACCACTCCGTGGAGGCTGACCCGTTCAGCTCGGTTGAGTTGCCAGACTCTGTGCATCATTCGGTTGTCCCATCCCATTCTGTTCCACAGGATAATACCCCTGAGTCGGAAAATACCCCTGTTTTGGTCCCACCACCATCTTCTACTTGGGTCGCGACCGTCTTACCTTCTACTTCCCAGCTGCCCACCACCAATGGTAAGCCTTCTTCCAAGGCTGCTGAGGAGGTGTCTTCTTCCAAGGCTGCTGATGAGGTTCCTTCTTCCAAAGTTGCTGACGAAGTTTCTTCTTCCAAGGTTGCTGACGAAGTTTCTTCTGTTTCTACGGCTGCTGATGTGGTTTCGTCTTCCAAGTCTGCTCATGAGTGGACCACTGGCCCAGATGAGATCGTCTACGAAACTAGCACCCACTGGCGAGATATCAGCGACCCTCAGTCTGCTTCTCCCATTGTGGCTTCTACTACCCCACAGGACAAGAGCCAGGTGAATGTCGTTTCCTCTTCTGAACAGCCAAGCTCTCCGCAGCTCAGCACTATCCAGCAGACTTCGGAGCAAGTTTTGACGTCTCAGTTTACCAAGCGGCAATCGACTTCTGAATTCTCTAACCAGGAGTCCACCTCTGAATTCTCCAACCAGGAGTCTGCTTCGCAGCTTTCTACGCGGGAGTATTCTTCCCATGGTTCGCACCGGGGGTCTACTTACCATGGTTCGTATCGGGGATCCACTTCCCAGGGCTCGACTCGGGAGTCTGCTTCCCAGAGTTCGAGTGGGGTGCCCGCTTCTTCCTCTTCTGATGCGGACACCATTCTCTCCGCCATTGACTCTGCGTACTCTGGGCTGTTGAGCTCCCTTTCTTCCTCTCAGCCAGTCACTCTGACTCCAACTTCCTCCGCGTCGACTGCTTCGTCCGGACCAAGTGGTAAGTTTGCTAAAATTTGTTCACTGTTCAAAAAACTAACTTTTTCTTTATTATAGCCACGCCATCTTCCTTCACTCGACACCGACACTCGGCCAGTTCTCAAATTGCCGAGACCGATGCGTCCAAGGCCTCGTCCTCTATCCCATTCCCATGGTTTAGCCGATCTTCAACTTCGGGTTCATCCTCTAGTGCTACTCTCTCTGAACGATCATCGTCCGAGGAGGGCTTCTTCAGCATTATTCGATCCGCGCTCACGGCAGAGCCATCGGACGTGCCGTCTACTACCGAGTCATCTTCGAGCTCTTCCGTCTCCCAGTCCGCAGACTCTTCCACCGAGTCTGCTACTCCGGCGTCTGTAGCTCCGCCAAACTCTTCTAGTGGCTCCGATATCAGGACCACCAAGACTATCACCGTCACTGCTGGCGCTCAGCCGACCGCTTCTAGTGATGCTTCGGATAGCGGTTCCTTCTCTGCCTCTGCATCTTCGGTGTCTGCTGCCTCGTCTACCTCTACCGATAAGCCTATAATCCCAACGGGCAGCTCTTTCTGGAGCTCGGTGTTTGCTCCACAAAGCACCGCTTCGTCCAACCAGATCGTTTCTTCGATCCTTGCTAGTGGCTCTGGATCTGGCTCTGGCTCTGCTGCCTCCGCCTCTGGCTCGGTTGCTTCTGTTGCAACTCCACCCGCCTCCGTCTCTGGCTCGGTTGCTTCTGTTCCAACTCCACCCTCCTCTTCCCCCTCCTCTGATGTTGTTCCTACGGCTTCGGCATCTCGAGTTGTTGTGCCACCAATCTCGTCTGGTTCGTCCGTTCCTATCTCGAGCTTGTTCGGTACTACCACTCGACCGTCGCGACCGTCGTACACCGCATCGGGAGGCGTCAGCTCTGGTATCGTTGGCACAGCCAGCCCTTCTACGACCCCATCTAGCTTCATTATCCCACCACCTATCTCTTCGCAGCAGCCATTGGGTACTCTGTCGTCGAGCAACACTGTCGGGCAGTCTTTCTCGGCCACCGGTTCATCGTTTGCCTCGTCTGGTTCTATACCCGTCGTGTCCGCTGTTCCCACCATGAGTTCTAGTCTACCTGTCGTGTCCGCTGTTGCTCCTGCGAGCAGCAGTGGTTTAGTCTCGGGCTCTCTACCAGTCGTTTCGGCTTCTGCCTCTGCCTCTGGCGTTTCCTCCTTTAGTGGATTGCAGTCGGGTGCTTCTTCCACCGCCTCTGGGTCTTCGCCAGTTGTGGCAAACACTCAGTCGTCGACACCGCTCTCCACGGGAGCTGGTTCATCCTACACCACTGTGCAGAGTGCCTCGCCATCAACCTCTGACTGGCTTCCAGCTATGATTATCACCCAGAACGTGCCGACTGTGACCTCGGTGCCAGGCTCGTCTAACACCGCCTCACCAGCCAGCTCCACTCCGTCGTCGAGCGGCGTGCCATCATCCCTTCCAAAGGCGATTGCACCGTCCAATCCCCCAACCAACCCACCAAAGGATTCGCAAGTGATCCAGATTGGTTTCGACAAGCCACTCAACTATCCATTTGTTGTTGATCACCCGCTTGCTGTGGCCCAGATCTTCCGAAACCTGCCAATGGGCCTCGGCTACGGCCTTAGCCTTGACGCCTCCAACGTGTCGATGGTCAGCGTTCAGCCATACGAGTCGGACTCTGCTGACTACCTGGTTACTGTTGCTCTGGCCTACATCCCCAAGAGTCTTGTTCAGACCCTTGACGCCCTGATCCACACTCCGTCGTCGCAGCTCTACAGGGACCCTGACCAGGGTGTTGCGTCGCTCATGAATTTGATTGACCCAACTATTCCACTGATTCCAGGCAGCTCAGGCGATATTACCTCGGCCGGCAGCTCAGGCAGCTCGCAGACCGGCGGCAATGGGTCTTCGGGCAGCGGCTCTGGTAGCGACGGTGGAAACGGCGATGTTAGTGGCAGCAGCGGTAACAATGGTGCAGGAAACAACGGCAACAACTCTGGCTCGCTTGACCAGACTGCCCCAGAGTCCAAGGTTAACACCAAGACTGTGGGCATTACTGTGGGTGCTATTGCTGGCGCTGCGGCTTATGTTGGTGCCATCTTCTTCGTTGCTAAGCGATATAGAGAGAAGCGAAACTCGCTCGTTTTGGAAGGCAGTGATGAAGGCAGCATTGGATCCCGGTTCTTTGACGACCAGTCCATCTCGAGCGGCAACACTGGCATTCGTTCCAACAACTCGAGCCGCCTGGGCGGAAGCATACCGATTGGCCAGCAGCCAATCAGTAAGCCTGTTATGAGTGAAAACTCTTTGGGTTGGGCATAGAGATCCAAAAGTAAAAATAGGCATTTACCATCTGTTTTAATATTCCCCCTTTTGTTTTTTTCAATTTCTTCCTCTTCTTCTTCACTACTTATTTTTTATACAATACATAATCTTTACCAAAACCGATGCTAACACATGACTTAGCTAACTATCTACCGGTACTACCAGTCCCCCCTGGGGCTCCGCTTCGCGGAGTTCTGAACTGATACTGGGATTTCGTTACGCATTGCAACAGAAGTAACAGGAGCTTGTTACAGTGTAACGAAAAATTGCAACGATGCTACCACGCAGTCGTTACAGGGTTTTGGGGGCAGAGCCCCCAACTACGGGAGCTCGAGGGTCGGCCCTCGAAAACAGTATAAGTACTAATGGATGGTCGACTTCGTCCGTGATTCGACGTGCCAATTTTGGCGACTTAAATTATGAAACGAGACTAGACTGACGATGAGAGGGAATAAATTGAATTTTGACTAACTTTAATGCAACAAATAAGACAATTGAAAACAAAAACGAAACAAATTAACAGATCACTGTTCCTGGTTCATGACAGTTTGGTTGTAGTAAAGATCACAGGCGTGTGGGTGCAAAGAGCAGTATCGTGGCACCAGCGGGGCCGCACCGACGCCATTGGCTACCAGGTATTCTCGGAAGTTGAGGATTCGCTGGGTCAATTCGGTGGTTCGCTTGTTACCATTGGAGTCGCGGTTCCCAGACCAAAGGAGCTCGGAAAGAGCAGCGGCCCTTGGCCAGAGCTTGCCGTCGATAACAGTCTCGTCCACCTGCTCAGACCACAGTGGAGCCTCAGCACCAATTACATGCTTTGCCTCGTCGCTTGTGAGCCCTTGGGTGAAATCATAATCGTAGATTCGCTGCCATGTCTTGTAAGGAGCGCACCAAGAGCCACCCTGGCCGCCATAGTTGAAGTTTGGTGTGTTGGCGTCTGGGTTCTCCATCACGTTGTATCGAGGGTCGTTAGTAACATAGCCGCCAACACCGCAATCAAGGTAGAAGAAATCAGAAGAGGAAACAACGACGTCATAGCCCTTCTGGGCCAGAGCCTTGATGTTGTCGAGACCATTGTTCCAGGACTGCATAATAACGTCAGTTGGGATGGTCTTGGCATGGAAGTCGGCTGAAAGAACAGAGTCTTCCCACATCATGAGCCGGCGGTTCTTTGGCTTCTGGAAGATCGGGAGAGCCTTGTCAACCCAGTACTGGGCAAGGTCAAAGTAATTTCGCGAAGAATCTTCGGCAAACCACTCCTGGACTGGTCGCGAAAAGTTGTAGCATTGTGTCTGCAATTCATCGAATCCAACGTGGAAGACATTGTCAGTGAACACCGAGGAGAGATCATCGTAAACTTTCTCGATAAGCTCGTAGGTACCGTTATACATGAGGTCGAGCTGGCCAGGGTTAGGCTGGACGGCAGTGTGATACTCCCACACGTCGTTAGACCACCAAGAGTTGCCACAAGCCACGGCCTTTGGATCCGCCTGCTGCCAGCCCGAGGCAGAGTGACCCGGCATGTCAACCTCCGGGATAATTCGCACGCCCCTCTCTCGTGCGTAGGTGATAATGTCCTTAACATCCTGGGTGGAATAGATCTCTCGCGGGGAATAAGCGTCTTTGGTCATTTCCGGGAGACTTGAAATTTCAATTGGCCAGGACTGAGTGTCAGTAATGTGCCAGTGGAGCACGTTGAGCTTGGAAAGCGACAATGCGTCGATTTGTCGCTTGATAGCCCGCACAGACTGGAAGTTTCGGGCCGTATCGATCATAACACCTCGGTGGCCATACAGAGGGGCGTCTGTGATCTCAACTGGCTCCTCAATGAGGAGGCCATACTGGCCGTCGGAAATGATAATCTGCTCGAGCGTGTGGAAGGCATGAAGGGCGCCCCAGATGGTCTGGGAGCTGATTGCAATGTCCTGGGAGCCTTCCTCAATCTTGAGCGTGTACGACTCGTCGACACCATGCTGAAGATCAGCTTCAAAGTCGGCAATGTCTAGTTTAACCCGGATAACAGCCGGGTTATTTCGTTTGTTGAGCGCTGGAGGAATCCCCGTCGGGAATGGCTCAAACGTCGCAATTGGCGCTTCAGTGGCATATGGAACCCATTTAAGCTCGCGGATAGTGTTCTGCATTCGATTGAATGCTCCGTACACAATTGGATTGTAGTTGCTGTCCAGATAAAGCCCACCAGACACCGGAATGGGGCCGGAAGTGCCCCACTTGATCTCGGACGGCTTTGGCAATGGATTGACCGAGACAGCTTCCACTACTGCCACGAGGCAAGCAGCAATAACAGATAACAGTTGGAGCTTCATTTTTGCCCTCGTCCTGGTTCGATCTGAATAGCGGGCTTTGCGCATATTTTTATAACAGTGACTGGCTCAGTGACTCTGTTCGCCGCAGACCCTTTCCTCCACACTTCGCGGTCGATCCAATGCGCCGTATAATACATGTAATAGCAAAGCAGAGGGGAGTGAGTGTAACGTTCACTACTGTAGTATCTAGCCTGTGCATAACGATCATGACGGGGTCTGCAGTAGTCGCCGATCGGCATGTTACTTCCTAAGAATGTTATCTGCCTGCAAGGGGCACCACCAGGCAACCTGGGGTACAATATTATGAATGATGCGTCCCCCTTTCCTGTCAAGCAGATTCGTGTCGCATTTGGTAGGATTGCATCAGCCAAGGTCTGGCGGTTAGGTGATATTTTACGAGCGGCACTTGCGACGACATTGCAGATAGGCAGCTTCGGAGATTGATGAAGATCCTTCAGAGGTGACCTTTAAAATTATTACATTTGGAGGGGAGAAGTACGCGAACGTGGGGCCTATGTAATAAAAATTGCCTATCTTCAAGCTGGCCTCACATTGCTATCATTTAAACATCGGAAGACCTCTCTTCCGTTTGAGCGGATGCAACGCTATTCGAATAGATTGTTCATGACTGCCAACTCATTATTACTGGGATAGTAAATACCTATGGCGAAAACCACAGTGATTCGTATATATCAGACACTGAGTGATAGTCTTCTGGGGGAAACTGGCCGTATTAATAGTATTCCTCCATCATACCTTCTACGTACTAGCGTACTATATTATGTGAAGCTATGTGATGGGGTATTCCTGATATTGAGTACTGTGTAGATCGGGTATATAATTTTTCTTCCACTCCGCGTAGTGCAGTGTCAATATGTAGATGATGTGCCATTGCTTCCGGGACTGTGGAGAATTACGACGTTAAATTCGGTATCAATGATACGACCTATATATGATACACAGCCGTTGTGGTTTGATAAACGCATAGAAAAGTGGGCGTAATCCGGAGACAAACCCCGGCCATGTCGTATTGGCCTGAGTGATATCCGTAATGTGATACATTAAGGGGGATTCTGATTATTCTAGTTCGACATAACATAGTGCTAGTGCGCTAGCGTCGTCATTACCGGCAATCGCATCGGTTATGTAGGTTCGCAATCGGATGTCGGTAGTGTAACATCTCTCCAATGCTACAATGCATCTGACGGCATGAGATCTCGGCACAGATGACTGTACATCAACGTCAATATTATACTCTCTGGTAGTGGCTGGTGCAGGCTTTTCGTATTTTTTGAGAACAGTGTCACCAATGGTGTTTTACATGTTTTAGCTCTAAAAAGAAAGGCTTTTTGTGCCATTGGCTTGTTAGAGCTAGGGAAATCGGGCAATAGTATGTTATTTTCATTAAGCTGAGATCCGGGGAAGCTACGACAAGTGGCGGGAGTCACCCCATTGCTCACACTCGGTGAGAATATGGTCAATTGTTTCGAGGGTGGAATTGTCGCGCTGATTGTCGGGTCGAGATCTTGAAACTGCTACTCGGGAGAAGGTACGGCGTATTGCCTTAAGGAAAGTTAACCTTTTTTTTTACGAAATAATGGGGAGTTCATGCTGCTTAATTTGATCCATCATAAAAGCCTTCAAACAGCAGTTATAAAAAGATTAAATCAATTTCTAAGCTACTACAATATCAATCTATTATACAATATA
The DNA here is from genome assembly GCF_965637985.1 of Blastobotrys vanleenenianus. NCBI lineage: Eukaryota > Fungi > Ascomycota > Dipodascomycetes > Dipodascales > Trichomonascaceae > Blastobotrys > Blastobotrys vanleenenianus. Next base: position 174,472 of record NW_027481885.1, on the reverse strand, counting down.
AGATTTATTCTAATTCAATTAAAAAATAACGCCGCACAAATTGCGGCTTGTGCGGCTCATAAAGGATTTTTGTAGTGTCTGAATTAACGACATTCAACAAAATACAAGACTCCGTGGCCAAGCTGGTTAAGGCGCACGACTGTTAATCGTGAGATCGTGAGTTCAATCCTCACCGGGGTCGAATTTCCTAAGAACATCTTAGGAAAGACACTCTTTTTGCGCGCGCGCTTCCAGGTGAGACATTTTTGCGGCTCAGACCTATCGTTGGGAGTTATAAGCAGAAGAATCTGAGAATACATGCAACTGACGCGCGCGTGAGTTGAGAGTTTGCCGTGCGGGCGACACGGTGTGATTTTGGGGGAACAAATGCATGCCGATACAACTTCAATTAATCAATTGCTAACGGCCGGCGCGGGTAATTCGTCCAGTTTACATATGTTGCAGCTGCTAGCTGGAGATCTATAGACAAAATCTATTCTACATTATTAAAATTGAAGGAAAATCCCGAACTACCAGAAACCAATTTCTGCCATTTTCCGGTCTTTCTATCTTCAATCTCTTCAGCTTCTCTTTCCTTTTCATCGGCCAATTCCGAATCTTTTGCCCTTAGTTTATCCAGGAACGTCGCATAGACTTTCTCTTCACCTATGCTGTCACAGAATCCACTAATCTGGTTCCGTTTGTACTTCAAAAAATGCAAAACCTCACCGAGCTTAACTCGCGGGACGAAATTGCCTGTTAGAGCAATTGACTGGCCAATGTTCACCACCAAGTGCCACCATCCAGAAGGCACATACATTGTTTGGCCAGCGAAAGTAAACCCATGGTGGAATCCCGGCGTATTTTGGGCCTGCTCATAAAACCCACTAAGGAACCATTCCGAGACCGAGTAAGGCGCAGTCACTTCTTCTTCCTGGTCGTCAACAGTAACACCAGGCGGAACGGTTTTAGGTGGGAACATGATCCAGTATTTCATGCCCGTAACGAGAGAGTTCCATGCACTGGTTCCATTTGGATCTTTGTGAAATGTGGATCCGCTTCTATCTGGTCCAATGATGAGCCAGCGGTGGTCAGGCCGCGAATCGCCTAGCAATTCAAAGAAGTCCTTTTCAGGGCCGAATAATTGCGATAGAGGTACCTCATACTCTTTCGACAACTCTTCTCCCGTGACAGTGGATCCACAATCAAATAAATAAAGCGGCGATTCATCAACATTGTGTTGCATGTACTCCGCATAAACCTTGAGCTTCCAGTCCATGTACTCCTGACGGAAGCTCACGTCACCGAACCGCTTCAATAAGCTGTCCAAGGTCCAGTCGGCAATTGGCTTTTCATGCCGGACTACGAACGGCCTCTTATACCATTCGTCTTGTTCATATTTCTGTTGCGTCATCTCATTGGCTTCAAATGTGGGAATGACAGAGTCAGAATCACCTCTGTTAGCAGGGTTCTCGTGCAATTTAACCAACTTTCGGTAGTTTATGTGAGCACACTGGAAAGGCCTATATAGATAATCAGAGAATACAATCCCAGACGCATCTACTCGAGCTTCCTGATCCGGAGACAGCTTCCAATACGTTCGGCGCCATGACCCGTACCATTTGTCGGGCACAATATCACGGTTATGCATCATAGCTTTCCACAGCTCGTCAAACCAACAAAATGCAAACATCGCTTTGGAAATATAGCCCAAATTGAGCAGGTCCTTTGGGTCCTTTATTTCTTGCAGGATATCCATGATCAGATGATCTGGAAGCATGCCAAAGTAAGGGCCCAATACAGTAATTTGATGCCTGCTAAACGGCACGTCCAAACTAAGGAGCGAGTTGCCCTCGGGCTTTACGCCCAGTGGATGGGTAACCACACGAGTTTGAATGTCCAGTCTCGGCCGCTTGGTCATTTTCTCCGCTAAAGGGTGCATTCAAAGATCTCGCATTGATCTCAAATTTTTTTTTTTCGATGGTACGGCTGTAACCATTCTCGGCGACTCAATGCACCAATACCACACCTCCATTCTACTTCCTATAGATACGGTAGAACATATGCAGGGGGTATTTACAATGGAAATTATACTTCATCATCATGTATGGATAGGATCAAGCCATTAAGAAAAGCTAGAAATGATCATACCTTTACTGAGTACGCCCAGAACCAACTGTTACCACTACAGTGCTGAGCAGGTTATAATCTACAGCGCATTTTGTATGCACAATTTGTCTCTCTATTTGTTCTCTGGATTCATATGTATTCATGTGCCATTTTAGCACAGTGTACAATTGCCGAATACAATATATCGGGGATAGCCAACCGCGGTTCAATTGCAATTGAAATTATCGGACCCCGGAAGTTACGATCGACATAAATCTGACGCCCTACATAATGCAATGCATCCCAAGAACCCCCAGCTTGAAAGCTAAAGTACACAGCCAACGGGGGAAATTCGGTACCACAATGGATACGATGTAGCTAATATTATGTGTCGTATGCTGACAAAAGCGACCATATATCGCCTACCAGTTGTCCAGTTTTTTGATGTGCAATCTTTACCATTTCGGGCACATAATGCGGCTCAGTGTCCACTTCTATGCAAGGGCTATGCAATACAAAGGGCACATTCCACACACGGATCGACCTAAAATAGGCAGTCCAAAGAGAGACACCGCTCCCTTAGATTCGGACAGACTTTTTCTCATTTAATTCGAGAAGGACAATACTGCAAATCACACGGTGAGGCCTATTTTTGAGATCTAGGGGGGCCGGATTGTTAGTTCTTCAAATATGCCGGAAGAGCAAGAGGCCGACGCGCTGAGAAGGGACACTTCCCAGGATGCGGAGACTCTCGGGGAGTCAACTCCAGAGCAGTATTACGATGAGAACGCCAGTTCGGAGAGCTTGCGGCTGGATTTGACGGATACCAATGCCATCGATCCTCCACAATATCCCGAGTATGATCGCGAATCTGAACTCGAGGAAGGAGAAGAGGAAAAGAAGGGCCCCGCGCCGAAGCGAAGGTTAAGGGAACTTATGTTTCAGGGGCTTATGCTGCTTAGGCCTTATTATATCCTTGATAACTTGAACTACAAATCGTTCCGGATTGCGTTTAGGTCTTGGGTAAAGCTATGGGTATGCTTGTTGCTCATGTTTATTGGTCCGACCAATCGCTGGATTGGAAGTGTGTCCTTCCTCATGTCAATTTACTCGCTCATTGTCCCTTGCGGCACGTTCTCCATTATCCAGAGTATCACGTTTGGTATTATCTGCTTATCGGGTGCTTTGCTTGGGTGGGCAGCTGCCATAATCGCGTCTGCAATTTGTGCCAGCATCAACGGCCATAAGACAGCTAGCGACTACGCTGCGATACTCGTCCAGGAGGGCCTGTGCACTCCAGGACCAACCATAACCAGATGCGTCCAGGATTATGTTTTCGAGGGCCACTTTAGGCAGGCCAAAACGTCTGTTATATACATCATTGCGATTATCATCGTGGTCACATTCAATGTTTTCGTCAAGCTGAAGTATCGAGCCTTCATGTTCATGGGAATTGTAGGTAACATTGCCGGGTTGATCAACCTTATCTATGGCTCTTACATTCCCTATTTCAATGCGTTGACAATTGGCGTAAGTTTTTTTTTTTTTTTTTTTTTTAACTGTTGATGGCACAGTTATACTAACATTTCTGGTTCTTAGCTCATCGTGCTTAAACCTCTAGGTCTGACATTTGCGTTCAACGTCGTACTAGCTGTCATCTTGTTCCCAAAGACGTCGAATTATGCATTTTTCAATAGTGGGATGAACCAGCTCAAGGGCCTCTATAACGTGTCGAAAACGCTACTTAGCATTGTGCGCAGCGAGCGCCCATCCGGGGAAGGATTTAGCAAGTTCAAGAAAATAGGACAGACAATTCTCACGCTGCGAGCGAGAATCCCGCTCATGGAGATGGATCGCGAGATGATTGGTTCCGAAATCTCCTACGGGCGATTTGACAAGATATCAGCAGGTAAATTTAATCACCTGTTGAGTTTTGTATCTGGCCAGCTCGCAGGGTTTGAGATTTTCTTCCAGTTCATCGCTGATTGTCGTAAGGTTATTCTCGAAGAGCCAATTGAGCACCCCGAGGACCCCTGCCGGCCGTACGAGCACTCCATCGGCGCATACGAAAAACGACAGCGAGAGCTGTTCTACGACATTTCGCAACGAAAGATCAAGCTCGAGGATTTGGACACTCTTATGGACCTGGTTGCCTTGAAGCTCGAAAAGCCCACTGCGGTGGCCAGCGAAGGTCTTTCGGTTGCCATTGAGTGGCTTGACACTGCCAATCATTTCCGCGCCTACAGTATCTTCAGCAAGAAGAAATATCAGCAAAAGCAGGCGGAGATGGCTAATCGGCTTAGGGAAGTGTATGAAAAAGTTGTCGCTACTACTGAGGAACTCGACACTCAAGAATGGAAGGACGACATTATCAAGACGTTTAACCGTGTAGAGTTCATTCCTGCACTGGTTGGCCAGTCGTTGTTGTTTGGGTTCTTGGTGCGCCAGTATCTTTTCTCAGTGCGGGTCCTTCTCGAGTTTTTTATCGCGCACGATGATCAATGCCCGTCGCCGAGAATAGTCACTCCAAGGACGCGCCTTGTAAATGTAATCCTCAACAAGGATCCCCCGTCCACAGCCAGGCCACAACCCCCATGTAATGTGAGGGACGCCGAAGCTGATCCGCCTAGAAATATAGTTCAGCGAATTGGGCGGCTTGTTTCGCGCAGTTATCACTTGTCCCAGGACAAGGCGTTTATGATTGCTTTACGAACGGGCATCTTCACAGCACTTACCGCGTTTCCAGCATTCTTCAGAACGACTGCCGGATGGTACTACGGGAATCGTCTTGTATGGTTGACCATCATGTGCGCGATGTGCACATTTCAGTACCTCGGCGACACTCTCTATGCATTCCTGTGTGACGGTAGCTACACGTTCACGGCCTGTGTGCTTGGGCTCGTGACTTGGTACATTGGCTCTGGCAGTGGCCCCGGGAATCCGTATGGTATGGCGGCTGTCACAGGCGTAGTATCTGTCTTCGTCATTTACTACAGGCATTTTTCCATTCATCTCATCCCATTGCCGGCAATTATCTTTTGTGTCACTTGGGTTCTTGTTATTGGTACCTCATGGGAGGACACTTACTTGCCACAAACGAGGACCCTTGGGACCGGATTCCGTCCAGCGTGGCTGCGGTTTGTTACAGTTATCATTGGACTTGCGGTGGGTGTCATTGCGTCGATTTTCCCGCGGCCATATACGTCCAAGAAGCAGGCACGCGTTTGGTTAGCGGAGCTTCTCAAGGCGACGGGGCGGCTCCATTGTGATATTGGCTCGTTTGCCATCGCACGGGCTCGTGATCCGCGGGTTAAGATCCTAGTTGACGGCAACGATCCAGTGCTGGCGACCCTTAATAAGCTTCAAGGGCTCATGGGTGCGACAAGAATGCGACTCCGGGCAGTTAAGTTCGAGCCACCGCTGCAGGGAACGTTCCCTCGGCGTAAGTACTTCCGTCTTCTCCGGCTCCAGGGCGAGATTCTGCTTATGTACCGGTTCCTCTACTCCATGTTCAATCTCCTCGAAGATCCGACGAATGTAGTACCTGACCTGGTTGAACGGCTGGGGTGGACCAACAACAGTCTTGTATCTGAGCTGCTGGCGGTCATACAATTGTGTTCTCTCTCGCTCTTCACAAAGGCACCTCTGCCGATGATGACTCCAGCGCAGACGACGTTCCACCATTACTTTGTACACGAGATGGACACTCTTTTGCAGCAGCATAAGGCCGCTGCCCATAGGACGGCTGAACATGAAGCATCAACAGAAGAGGGCGATGAGAAGAAGCCGAAGAAGTTCCAGCCAATGCGGTGGCTAGCTAAGGGCGAAATCCACATTGACAACTACGATCTGACCCATGATGGTCGAATAGTCGTTGGCGCCGAATGCTTGGTTGCGGACATTTATGCTAAGATCGACGAGCTAGCGATGGTGGTCAAGGAACTAGTTGGTGAGCAGTACAATCTGGACCAATACTTCCTCGACCACGATCGTCTTGTCCAGGGCCTCGTTTGATTCTTAATGGATTGTATTGCATTTCTAGTGCATTGCTTGGTACTACCGTACACTGTACCGTGGTACAAGCTTGTGGCAGCTTTCTACGCAAATAACATTTCGTCTATAAGCGCTCAAAAAACGCAGAAAGATGTCTAATCATGCCTATCTATTGACTGTAGCCGTTACAGTATTATATTTGATATCCCCGGAGATGATCTGACAAAAAAGGGGGGCACAATGATGAATGCTTATGCTTGTTGTGAGACATGCGCCAACGGTCGATTCACAGCCCGCGGGATGGCGACATAGTGCGCTACAGTGTAGTGAAAAAAAGGGGGGCACATCACCCCCTGTAAGCGAGGAAGACACTCAAATGGAACGAGGAGGAGACAGAGAAGTGTCGATCCAAATGTCATCAAATGCCGAACGGCTGGCCCGGTGAAAAATTTGTGTGGGGTCGAGAGAGACAATGGCCCTGCTCGTTGTCGCACCATCGAATACACCGGCAAATATAATTAGCGGGCACGGAGCAGTGCAGTAAGGAACATAAAACCATGTACCACAGTAGTACATCCTGGGTGCGGAACGAAAAACAGGGCCCTACTTTCAGGACGCTCACATACGAGCCTTTGCAGAAGTCACCGACGGGGCACAGCGCACCCCGATCCGCAGTGCTGGAAGAAGGGATTAGATCCTGCCCCCGAGAAGAGGTGTTAATTTTTTGATTTTTTTCAACTCCTTTGGACTTTGTCTTGGCTCCCCTATCTGCTCAGGCCATTTTTGCCTTTACGGCCTCGCTTGCATTGCAAAAATAAACCCGTCTAATTCCTAGTATTCCTGTAGGGGCCGGTTTCCCCTCTAATTCGACCTATATGATGCCTTCAGTGGAAAGCTCCTTGAAGGCGCTGATAGCGTCGTGCCGGGACGCTGATACGCCGGAGGCTCGGCGCCAGGCCGTGCAAAAGTTAGGCGTTATGGTGGTGGATAATATCAGATCGGGCGAGTCCGATTCGGAGCTGGACTCGAGCTCTCTCGCTCTGATCAAGCATGCCTCGTTTGAGTTGCTCAAAGACCACTCGATAGATGTCCAGTTTGATGCGTTCACTGTTTTGGTGCACGCAGCCATTCTCGAGAAGCGGAATAGTGACGATGACTACCGCAAGGTGTTGAAGGAGCGCCAGAGCCTCACTAAACCGCGCATGCCTTTGGGAATGATAGATTTCGCGCTCGTGTTCGACCTGGCCATGGATGTGTTTGAATCAGAGCCGCAGGATCACCGGGAACTGTTCTACCATGTCTTCAGCGAGTTCGCGTCCTCTGGCCGCAAGTTCGTCCTCTGCTAGCTTAACTCTAGCCTGTATTATATTTGCTAATGATATTTACCCCATTGTGACCCATGATAACGATTACTTGTACAGGAGTAAGGTGTTTTGGCAGAATTGGGTCTCTACACAGATGATTTGATTCCAGAGGAGCAGAACAGTGGTACCTGGTGTCCTTGAGGGGCCAGCCCCTCAAACTCCCCGTGGCTCCGCTTCGCAGAGGTTTAGGCTGATTTGGATCGGCTTGTGGAGTCATTAGATACATTTTTGACCTACGACGTAATTTCTATTCACGAACTTTCTCGATATATACGACACTTAGGGGGTTTAGCGTCTTATCAGTTGTGTAGTTGGGTCCTGGGATGAGTGACGCGAGTATTATCGCAGTCCAATTGGTACTGTATATAAATTCTCAATATGACGTAGGAGTTGTACGAATATTCATGATCATGGCTACCAGTACTTGAATCTTGAAGATAACAGGAGATACTATTAAGCTCATAATAATATTTAATTAATCTCTACCAATTGGAAATAACCTGAGATGACGGCATGTCAATTGTATCGTACGACTAATTGGAAAGAGAGATCGGTACAGCGATTGAATGTACCGCACGCCTACTGGTAGTATCGGTGCTGAGCGAAATTTTTTACCGCAGATAACAGTAGGGTGCATTATATTGTAGCAGTTTTACCGTTGGAGCTTATTTTCAGGCCAAGTCAGTTTACTTAGAATATTCCAGTGATCCATTGTCCATTATGCATTCTGTTGGCAGTTGACGGCCACCCATGATAAGCCCGTAGAAAGCGGTTCCCTCCCAATACACCTGCCACGAGCGTAACAAATAATTGTAACAAGCCGTGACGACTGCAGCGAGTGGAAGAAAAATAATTGTTACCGTTCTCCTCTACCGTAACAAGAACCCTCCAATTGACCCGATCCTCAGATCTTCAATTATATGTGAACAAGAACTACGCTGTATACTCAAAGAGATTCTTAATTATGCTCTTGAATTAAATATATTCCACCTAGTGCAATTGGGGGGACCAGTCCCCCCAAACCCCCCTGGGGCTCCGCTTCGCGGAGATTTGAGCTGTGACGAAATTTTGTAACAGTGCTTGAAATTGTTTGTTACCCTGTTACCGTAGATATGGGGGTCTGGGGGCTGGCCCCCAGCTACGGGAGCTCGAGGGCTGGCCCTCGAATATACTTTAGAGCTAGTGTAATTGTAAGGACTAGCCAGAATATCTCCAGTTATACGGTAAATAGTTCCTATGCCCCTCGATTTCCACTGCACAACGAGTACTCGTAACTCGTACTCGATCTCGTATTATGAAGATGTTTCCGGAGAGCGGAGGTTGGGAGTTTTGGGGAGCGGCTGGCCAATGAGGGCGGCCCAATTGCAATTATTTGGCGGGTCCCAAGGCCCATCATCACCAAAGGTGAAAAATTAGCGTTTCACTACGGGGTGGTTCCAATCACACACGCAGAATTTAATATCATATAGAGATGTCGATAACGAGGGTTTTCCAGCGAGTCGGCCTGCTGCGCCCGACCTCTGTGCGATACTCGTCGGTGCTGTCAGTGCACCGAAACACGCCCCAGAACAACCCGTCGATTCCATTCGAGTTCTCGGCGGAGAACCAGACCCGGGCCAAAGAGATCATTGCCAAGTACCCGCCACAGTACAAGAAGGGTGCCGTCATGCCCCTGCTGGACCTGGGCCAGCGACAGCTCGGGTTCTGCTCGATCAGCGTCATGAACTACGTAGCCAAGCTGCTCGAGATGCCTCCAATGCGAGTGTACGAGGTCGCGACCTTCTATACCATGTACAACCGAAACCCGATGGGCAAGTACCATTTGCAGGTGTGCACCACCACCCCGTGCCAGCTGTGCAACTCTGACTCGATCATGGACGCCGTACAGAAGAAGCTGGGCATCCACCCGGGCGAGACGACCAAGGACGGCCTGTTCACGCTTTCGGAGGTCGAGTGCCTCGGTGCATGCGTCAATGCGCCCATGATCGGTGTCAATGACGACTATTTCGAAGATCTGACCGCCCAGTCCGTCACAGACCTGCTCACCAAGCTGCAGAATGGCGAGAAGGTCACCCCAGGCACAACGCGACGACGGGACTGCGAGCCCTTCACTGGCCAGAAGGTCCTGCTCAACAAGGAACCCTTCAATGTCGCCGACTTCACCCGGGCCGACCTCTAGGCTTAAAAAATGCATAATACAATAATTTACTCTGTCGTAACGATTGGGGGGTTTGGGGGGTTTACCCCCCCTACTACGGGGTCTGGGGCAGAGCCCCAGGAGAACTGTTTGGATGAACTCTTGGGGGCCAGCCCCCAACCCCCCGTAGCTCCGCTTCGCGGAGGGTTCGCCAATTGGTTCAACTTGTTTGGATGATCTCTTGGGGGCCAGCCCCCAAACCCCCGTAGCTCCGCTTCGCGGAGGGGAGCCCCAGGAGGTCTCAATGGGGTTTGTCGTACAGCCGAGGGTCCGGCTCAAAATGCATATATACTAGATAATAATTACAGCGTCGAAGGAGCCCTGATGGGGGGTTTGGGGGTTCCCCCCCAACTACGGGGTCTGGGGCAGAGCCCCAGGTAAAGTCTACGACTTGTCCTTACCCCATTTGACGCCGAGGAAGCCAGTGTCGTTGGACAATGGGCTTCTCTTCTTGATCTTGGGGGTATTGTCAATGACGTATAATCGCGGGTGGCCCGGGACTTCGAGCACTAAATAGCGAAAGTCGAACTTGCCAATACCGGCGTGGTTCTTCTCGTCACTCTGGATCATCTCGAGCCGCACCAGACCCTGGGCAAGATCGCCCTCCACATGGAATTGCATCAGCAGGTGTTCCCTGCCAGACGTGTCAACCCCTCTACGGGACGCAATTGGCCGGTTCCGTGCCCATTTGTTCTCGCTCTGCTCGCCGTAGGCGCTTATCTTAGACCCGCCTAGCAGCGCCTGGCAGTCCGGGTCCTTTTCAATGATGTGCTTGGCACGGTTGAACACCTGGACGTCGCTTGTCGGCAGCAGAATGTCGTTCACAAAGTAGTACACCACCAGCCCCGACAGGCCCACCCCCATCAGCACCACGCCAGTGTAGAACGTGAAGGACGCGGCGTGCCTGATCCGGATCCCTAGCGGGATCTTATCATCATTATTGGCTTTCGTACTGGCGAAGGCCCCAGGTCGTACCAGCCGCTTGTTCACAAGCCTCCCCGCGCGGGGGACCGTCCGTATCAGCCCTCGTGAACTCAGCATTACAATCAAACTCTGTGGATAACTTCTCCGCTACCCATCATCATCAACCAAGGGTTTTTTTTCCCCCCGGCACGTGACATTCACGTGATTCACGCCGCATGAAGTGCGGCTCATGGGGTGTACCTGGGGGTCCAGCCCCCAGACCCCCCGTGGCTCCGCTTCGCGGAGGGTGCATCATTGTAACGGCCCAATAATCACCGCGCAGCGGTGCCCTGGGGGGTCTGGGAGGCTGGCCCCCCAGGTGCAATGCCGAGGCGCGCTTGACACTCACGCGATCCCGCCGCATAAAGCGCGGCTCTAATATCACGTGAGAAAAATACATTACGATGAAATAACGCTAAAGGTAGTGAATATAGATGGGTACCCTGGAATCACTTAAAAAGAGAACACGACGACCACACACGTTGCAATCGAGCGAGAGAGAGGGAGAAAATGTCTGACGAGAAAGCATCACTGTCGAAGGAGGACATCCGACCCTTCTTTGACAAGCAGCGTGCGGTGACTGCGAACAAGACGTGTTTCGACTGTGGAGCGCGGAACCCGACGTGGAGCTCTGCGACGTTTGGGGTGTTCATCTGCCTCGACTGCTCAGCCGTGCACCGGAACCTGGGCGTCCACGTGTCGTTCGTCCAGTCGACGAACATGGACAATTGGTCGATCGGCCATCTGCGGAACATCCGGGTTGGTGGGAACCAGGCGGCGCGCGAGTTCTTCACCAAGAACGGCGGGTCGCGGTACCTGACCAAGTCGGCCAGTGCGTCGGAGAAGTACTCGAGCCGCGTCGCCCAGCTCTATCTCGAGGAGTTGAAGGAGCGTGCTGAGCGAGACGCTATTAAACACCCGAACGAGCACGTGCTTGACGATGTCGAGAACTCGCCGTCTCCGGGCGCCTCATCGGCATCATCTTCAAAGAAGGACGAGGACTTTTTCTCGAGTTGGGATAAGCCCATGGTGAAGAAGCCGACGCCTCCGCTCTCGCGCAGCTCTACGCCGGTCTCTTCCAGCGCTGGGACCAGCCGATCGGGGACTCCGCTAGGCACTACGACGACGACGACAACAACGACGACGCGAATCGCAGGCAAGGCGTCTTCTTCTTCGGCCAGCGGATCGCGTAGGAACATTCTGGGGTCGAAGCGTGCCCCGAAGCTCTCGGCCAAGAAGGTCGCTTCTGAAGAGATTGACTTTGAAAAGGCCGAGCGTGAGGCGCGGGAGGAGCAGGAGCGGATTGCCAAGCTTGGCTACAACCCCAATGAAGAGGCTGCTAAGCAGTCCCCAGCACAGACTGAGGCAGCTGCTAAGAAGTCGTACACTGAGCCAGCAGCACTCGCCGACTTGCGACCGGAACCTACTGTCCTCAAGCCATCAAGCACTACGACAGCCCCTAAGCCGCAGTCGGTGCGGCTCGGATTTGGCCAGACGGCGGCGCCACCATCACAGAAGTCTGCGACGCCAACGCCGCGAGCTTATACTCCTGCGGCACCGACGGATCCGGCCATTACGGGAAAGTATGGCAAGCAGAAGGCGATTTCGTCTGACGAGTTCTTTGGGCGCAATAACTTTGATCCGGCTGCGCAGGCCGAGGCACGTACGCGACTCAAGCAGTTTGAGGGCGCAAGCTCGATTAGTTCGAGCAGTTATTTCGGGCGTGACGAGGAGGAGGAGGCGCGGGGCCATGGCGATGGGGAGTTTGACATGGAGCAGCTTACTAACAACTTGGCCGACAAGCTGCGGGGGCTTGCTAACGAGGATATGGGCGCAGTTAAGGATGCATTGGAACAGGGCGCCGCCAAAGCCGCCGATTACGTGCGGAACTTTATGCGTTAATAGCGTACTGACAAAATTAAAATCATCTATTTCATGAACGAACCGTGTAAGAGTAAACTAGTTCATCGAGTTGGTTCTTCAATCCTTGTTAGATGAACCAGGATAGTCAATATTAGTTTATTCATGATTAACTTTTCCAAAACTGATGTTGTCAAGTATCTAAGTGCCGCAGGTTATTACGGCTCTACTGAGAACTCAGAAATTGAACACCAAGTACCGTATGTTAGCTCAATCACATGCATGTAACTGTGTTTGTAATTCATCAGTTTTAGTGAGAACTTATCAAGATAAAATATACATCTGAAGATCCTCACATTTTCTATTACATTGGATCGTAAGTACATTGGAGGGGCCAATCTCAAGGATACTAGAATGATTACATTTGATGCGGGTGGTGTTAGAGACGCCTCAATTCATGCATAGCTTTTGTGTAGTGAACATTAATAGAACTGCTAGCCTTGAAACTTTATCTCGCGAAAAAGAGCCAATTGGTCGCTTCGTAGGCTAGATGTGGTCCTGTGGTTGTATGGAATGTATAGTTATGAAAAGACATCAATACTGGACTACCGGAGTAAGTTTGAAGAGCCAAAAAGCATCAAGAGTCTTGGACAATTAGTTCTCGTGGGCGCGACAGTAAAAAACACTACCTGGAGATGGCGCATTGGCTTGTTGAAATAGATAATCTTTACTGAGACCCGCTAGATTGACTTTTTTCAAAGCTTTAAAAGTCTCCAAGCGAGAAATAATGAACAGCGTATCATTTGTCATCACTGAATAACTGCTATAATTCAATTCACGATTTTTAACGAATCAGGCGGCTTGATTAATGATCAGTAAGGATTTTACGTTGCTATTTGACGAGTCATAGAAGTTATCGTGAGGTCAGGGGTATAGGATGACACCAGTTTTCTACATTCATGAGAAACAGAGATTAAAAGCCGCGCTAATAAAGACTAATCCTACAGAAGTTTAGCAATATATTCAAATCCAGTTTATAGTTGGTGAATTATTGTAAAGTACTACTGTAGACCAGCTACCAACATTTTGAGGCTTTGGATGGTGATCATATCGGAGCATCACCGACGACGACAATCAACTGAAAAAAATCCCCTTATGAGCCAAGTGGACGAGGTGGATGAAGAATACCTCAACCGCCATGCCGAATGGGCTCTGGCAAGCGCTCTGAGGCAGTATTTACGCCGTTCTGGCGAAAAGGTGACCAGGGAGTGGATCCGGCACTGCGCCCAGAGCATCAAATACTTCATCGACTGGCGGCTTGACAAGCCCGACAAGCCCCCAGCTGCATGGGTAGACCACTTTATCGCGCAGTATCCTGATATACTGAGTGCTCCGAATGTCCCGCGCGACAAGCCTGCGATGGATCGTATAGTGGAAGGCCTCTTCCGAAAGCTCAAGTCCATAGCTCCCGACAACATCGCCTATCTGCACGTATCCGAGTTCGAGTACGGCATTGAGCAGGACGAATTATACTGCAGAATTGTAAAGCACGATGCGGACAAGAGGACTCCTTTAAGTGGTCCGTCATCTGAAAGATTTGTTGTAATTGACGGCGTACGCGGAGACGGGAAGCCTTTAAAGAAGAAAGTGCTTGTTGGAGCAGAGGAGGCAGAGCTGGCTCAGCAGTTTCGTGGAGAAGTCGCAATTGAACAGTATAGCCCTGAGCACTCCGTCCAGTTTTACTGGGTGCGGCACTTTGCCCAGCAGACGGAGCGTACCAGCGACCCGTTCCAGACGCGTTATCTCATTGTAAATCAAAGCGAAGTTCCGTCAGAATTGCGGTATCAACACGCGTGCCAACACATTCTCGAGCGCAATTGCATAGAACTCATTATAGTTCCGGATGAGATCAGCTACTTCACGCAGGTTCTGTACACACTGCACTTTGATCCGGCCATTAAGATGCTCCGTAACACGAGGGTCTACCCGGCCGAACCAATTGCTGACAAACGTGTACAGCGCCGGTTGTGGCTGTCCATGTTCTTGCCTGGGACTTCACAATCGAAGCTGAAGGATGCAATGGGGCAGATAGGCATTGTGCCGTATGATAAGGTGCTGCTTATGTACCAGGCGCTGCCGTTCTCTGCTCTTGAAAATACGTGCGTCGTGTGGGCGTATCCACTGCGTGTTTTGCTGACTTTGGAGTTGGAGCGCAATTATGTGAGGCCCAAGGAGCACAATGCAAGGTTTGAGAAGATTAGAGAGCAGGTAATTGGGGCATTTACGCCGTTTGACGCTGATATTTTCGATACTGATCTTTCCATGTTGGATACGCGGGGCGAGTGTATATATAAGACCCATTTGTTGACGGGCGAGCTCCTATCACCGTTCCAAGGGGACGACGAGTCGTCAGAAGGCGAACCAATGGGTGAAGAGCTCTCCAGCTCAGAGCTGTCTGAACTGTCTGACGAAAATTTGAACCTTTCTGATATCGACGATATTGTTCAAAAAATTGTTACTAATGACCGTCGTGGCGGGAGTGAAGATAGCCATGGTCTTGGAGATAATGACCAAATTGAGCATTTGACTAATGATCGTGACGAAAGTAAAGATACCAATGGTGTTGGAGATATCGACGAAACTGAGTATTTGGATACTAATGAGCGCAATGGCACGATGGAGCTAAATGATATAGATGAGGACTATGAAGAGTCTGAGAATGATTTGGGTGAGTCCAGCAATGGTGGGGATGATGATATGAAAGAAGTTGAAGGGGCGGGCGATTCGACGAAAAAAGAAGAGCTGGATAAAGATGAGCTTGGACTAGCGACGGGATTAATCGATCACATATGGGAGTCTGTCCTGGCAAACCTAAAAAAACCTTCGCCATCGATGGAAGAGCTACAGCGGGACATTCCCGTCCTCCACAAAAGCTTTGTCGAGATAAAATCAATTATTGATAAAAAACTCCGCGGCAAAAAGCCATCAAAAAGGCGACAGTCTGAGCCGCATAAACTCCGCTATGGCGCTCCAATGGGTCGCGGACTCAACCAGACCAGTGGCATCCGGCCATCCTTTCGAAGGTCCCTTCCCAATAAGCCTTCTAAAGTGACCAAGTAATCCACCACCACCCACAACTCTTCTAATGATCCGCAAGCCTTCTACAGCAAACGTAATGATTAACGCAGTTTTTGCACGTATTTATTTAATAATGTACAGCTATAAATTAACAATAATAATAATAATAAAAAATAATGACAATGGTTTATGCCTTCTTGTGTATGTTGCCCTCGTCGTCAATGGTGACCACCTCCGCCTTGACCAATGCAATTTTGAGATCCTCAATCAGATCGTACGGGTTTTCAATGCCTACGCACAGTCGAATCAAATCCTCAGGGAAATCACGCTCGGCCCGCGTCTTGGGGTCAATCGAAGCATGCGACATCTTGCAGGGCATAGAAATGAGCGAGTTGACACAACCGAAAGACACAGAAATGCCCCAGATGCGCGTAGCCTCGACAATTCGCTCGCTAACCTCGACAGAGCCCGTCTCCAGCGACAGCACCGCGCCCGCGCCTCGCGCCATGGACCAGTGCAAATCATAACCCGGGTGCGACTTGAGGCCCGGGTACCGCACTTTAAATCCAGCACCTTCGAGGAACGCGGCAATGAGCTCGGCATTGCTCTGCTGCTTCTCAAGCCGCACCGCTAGCGTCTTGACACCCCGCAGTAGCAGCCACGAGTCGAACGGCGACAGACCACAACCCGATGCATTGATGGTAAAGAACAGCTGCTCGCCCAATTCGAGGCTGTTGACGGCGATAACACCCGCCATAATGTCGTGGTGACCGCTAAGGTATTTCGTTCCGCTTTCATACACAATGTCGGCACCCAGATCCAGCGGCGACATGAGCAATGGCGACATCATCGTGTTATCCACGACAACAATTGCGTTTGGATTCCGCTTGTGAGCCGCAGCCGTCAGCCCCCGGATGTCTACGATCTTAATGAGAGGGTTAGTCGGGCTCTCCAGCAGCACCATGCGCGTGTTGGGCGACAGAACAGCCTCCACAGCAGCATTATTCGTCGTGTCTACGTGCTTCACCTTGATGTTCTGGTTCGTGCTCAAATACTTGAGCAGTCTATTGGTGCCGCCGTATAAATCGTCTCCGGCAATCACTTCATCCCCAGGCTTGAGGAGTCGTGCAATTACGTCCATGGCGGTCATACCGCTCGAGACAGCCAATGCTCGACTGGCGTTCATAATCTTGGCCATGTGCCTTTCGAGATGGCTTCTCGTGGGGTTTCCCGACCGGGTGTAGTCGTACTCGCCCATGTTGGTGAGGCTGTCCTGTTTGAAGGTCGCCGTTTGGTAAATCGGCACCGAGGAGGACCGGTACTGATCCGAGCTTTCGGTATAAACGAGCTCGGTGTCGATGGCATAGGCCTTTTTCTGGCGGGGGCTCGACGGAGCCGGGGATGGCGGCTTCGCTTCTTCAGGTTTGGCAATCGCAGACATCTCCTTTCAATTTCACTCTTTTCAACTATCCAATCCTTTCTAATATGGTTGGGCCTATTCCAATATCTTCAGTAATGGCGGATCTTTGGCAAGAAATGGTTGAAATTTCACTGTTCCCCCGGTTGGGCTTATAATGGCCCGTGTTAGCGATATGACTCTATAGCCCAGTGCCTCGAACCGCGCTTTACGGGGGGTGCGTACGGAGAACCGACCGCCCCGCAGCGAAATCGCTTAAAGTCACGTGCAATCACTCATTATGCTCTGCGCGCGCCGTTCCTCCGTGCGGCTGGCCAGTATTTTCGATCGATCGCCATATTAGCAGTGGATACGGTCTGCCATACACTGGTGTTAGCCTCTGGAAATACAGTATGGTGGATACTTCGAGACCAATTTGTTGATTAAATCTTTTTTTGATGTATTCTTTTTCTTTTTGCTTCTTTTTGCTTGTTCATTGGTTGGCAGTTACTACTGTAGTCCCGGTAAAACAACAATTTTCTTACCATTGTTCAATTGATCGATCCAAGCTGTAATATTCTCTACTATTTTTGAAAATAGCTATTGAAGTTATTAATCTGTTTTGCTGGTGAAAGGTTGAAATATACTAGGGTTGAACATCTGTTCTTGTTTATCTCTCACTCTTCTATTGGTGTACACCGTCTGTATGGTCTGTATGATCGGGGTATCGGTAACTGCCATTGGTGTGCACCGTGTATATGATCCGAGTATGGTAACTGCTAAGTATTACTCAATTACATGTACTAAGGTTTATAGTTGCCAGTATTTTCATTTGACACGATCTAAAAATATTGACTCTGATTAAAGCAATCTACTCGTACTGCCGGAGCATATGTATCGGTAGTACGGCGGTGTTAGTGCCTGGATCATCGGACGAATAAGATTTTTCATCCATCACAAGGGGAGCAACCAGTATAAATCTTGGTTAAAGGGCGACGGAGACTACCGGTAGTTGAAAAACACGACAAATCACGCATATGCTCTCTGATCTTGTTTTGATAATCCGATTCGACAAATAAGTAAAAACCACCTTGTACTCATAGAGTAGTATTAGGCCATTGAGCACCCAAATCATGTTCAATTCAGTATCCGACAGCTGGACACCCATTGGAAGTGCAATAGACTGTTAAATGTTAAAGCATAGCCTAAGTAGTAGTACTATAGTATCGGTACTTGAAAAGCTCAAATAAGAGCATGTAGCAAGCACATAACAGTCATGAAGATCTAAGAAATTTATAGCATTAATTCAAGAGTACTATCCAATACAGATTATAGGGGTACGGATTGGAAGCAGACAGTGTTCCTAAGCTGATATATACCGGTTGGAGCAATATGGGAGGAACAACCCTAACCCACTGTCAGCCGTATGCTCAGGGGAATAGAATCCTCTTCATTACGAGGACGAGAGCTTCACCGGTATGGCCCGTGCCTCTTGTCAAAATTTTTGGGAAAATAATAACGAATCCCCTAGCTTGCTTGAGGCTTTTTGCTTAAACCTCACAAACATTTGCGCTAAGCTTTTTCAACAATCGGGAAGGCACTACCCGGTACTGTGGTAGTTCAGGGCAGGTCGCGACGTGGCTCCGATTCGGCAAATAATGGCTGACAGATATGCGTAAGCGAGCAGATCAAGCGCATATAGCTCTCGTTGAAAAAGTGTGCCATAGATGAGCTCTATCATTAATAGTCCTAAAAGGTCGTTTACCGATCTGGGTAACTGACTGTAACAAATCACTCTCAAATGTGCTGATGTAAAGAGATTTTGGGAGGAAATATCCCTGTATTCTAATAGTAGTGACCTAATCTCCTATAATATGTAGGTAGGCCGACATCCGAATTGACCTATTATGATTAGGTATAATAAATTCTGATTGGAGGGTATTTCATTCAAAGCGAAGTCATAAGTCTTTGCAGCATGCTCAAAGCAATAACTCAAGTATAACTAAAGCTCTTTATACGTCTTCCAGCTACATGTATATCTATCGTTGATGTAAAAGCCTCAATGATATCGCCGCTATCTGAGCCCCAGGGGGGTTTGGGGGACTGGTCCCCCCGAATTGTACTCGGTAGAGGGTATGTTCGAGGGCCAGCCCTCGAGCTCCCGTAGTTGGGGGCCTAAGGCTCGTGCAAGATAACCCTACTAGTCATCTCTCTGCATCAACTGCAGAATAATAGAATAATATTATCTCCAAACCCTCCGCGAAGCGGAGCTACGGGGGTTTGGGGGCTGGCCCCCAAGTCATTTCATGTTTTCAAGCGACACTTAATAGTAAGTTCTACCCCGTACTGTGCGATTTTTGATTCCAATCGCCAATTGGCCAATGAAGATTTTGTGTTAACTTATACTCCAAATGTTGTTAACGGAATGTAGTCAACTTCCTCCAGGTCAACTGATACCACCAGCGGTTTCACAATTTCATATATTCCTTTACATCTCTTGAACATAAAAGTATATTATATTGCGATACAATAAGGCATATATGGTATGTACGTAGTGCGCTCGGCCATAGTGCAGTGAAATAATATATTTAATTCAACAAAAATTTATTAGACTGAAATATACCAAACACGGATTATCCAATCGTAAATATCAGCATCAGTGAAACACGGACAATTGCTAATGCACGTCATTCAGCCGCATGCCGAACTAAAAGGCCCACTATGACGTCCTTGGAAACGAATAATTGAAAGTGCTAAACGTCTGGAAAGACGCCGATAAGCCGTCCCCTCATACGTATTACGTCAATTTTCCTCCCACAGGAGGCACGACACTACCACTAATAATTGTGCAATACTTGTGCGCCAAACCAGCCTTCTGCATGGTGACCAGGTGGTGCATGCATATGGAATGCCCCACAGCCCTTTATCAGCCAGCCGGGTTTAACGGTACTAAAGCATACGAAACATGTATAGGGCCCCTCTCATATATATTGACTTTGCGACAGTCTGTGGGGCGGTCCTGTTAAACATTCACCAGGCTGGGGCTTTTGTTTCGTGTTCCTCCCATCAGACACTGCAACGGGGGGTGCTCTCAGAAACCGTGTACTCGACCTTATAGGCTTTGCTCTATCACGCGCCCTCTCTCTCTCTCCCTATTGTGAAAGGTCTGACGGAGATCTGCTAGGGGTGTCGCCAAACTGTGGGTTCTTCAACAGAATCACCATAACTTCACCAGTATCCTTCATTTTTTGAAGTATTGAAATATACGTTAAATACAAATATGATCGCCGATTTACCAAACGAAATACTATACGAGATATTCTGTTTCCTGTCGCCGGGAGACCTGATAAGGTGCTGTGAGACGTGTACGCAGGTACGTTCCCACTCCCCCCTAATACTAGTGCAAGTGCATGAAAAGGTACTAACAAAATGGCGTAGTGGAATGGCGTAGCTAGCCAGCCAAGACTGTGGAAGT
The DNA here is from genome assembly GCF_965637985.1 of Blastobotrys vanleenenianus. Taxonomy (NCBI): domain Eukaryota; kingdom Fungi; phylum Ascomycota; class Dipodascomycetes; order Dipodascales; family Trichomonascaceae; genus Blastobotrys; species Blastobotrys vanleenenianus. The sequence goes on along the minus strand of NW_027481885.1, from coordinate 154,058 downwards.
GCATCAACCTGTCGCATTTGAGCCCCAGCGAACTTCGCCGGCTCGCATGGCAAACATTGTGGATGGACGACCCATCGCGAACTCCACCTCTATCACAGCAGGCTCTAGCCCAGCGGATAGCCAGCGCCGAGGCTATTAATGTCATTTGCCCGTCGTATATAGGCCCCAAGGACTTGAGATCCCTACAACTTCTACTGCTCCACAACGATTGTCTACGGGAGTTGCGGCTGGAACGCATTCAGGTGAGCTGCTCGTGGGCCACAAAGCTGTTCGACGCCCTGCCTAGTACTCTCGTACATCTCTCTCTGAGACAGACTCTTGCAGATGCGGCGACAGTCGAGCGAATACTACGGCTCCACGCGCCTCAGCTGGTGACGCTCGACCTCAGCTACACAAGCATTGAAGACTCTACGCTGGACTGCATTGCCAGTTGCCTACAGCTGCGATTCCTTTATCTTGACGGCGTGTTCAAGCTCACAAGCGGCGCAATACAGCAGTTCCTCCAGGAATCGGCTCCCGTGGGGCTCGCAGTGCTGTCACTGCGCTCCTTTTACTGTCTACGGCCGCTGTGGGTCTTTGAATACATTAAACGCCAGATCCGTGCCGGTGGGCCCGTAGCCCAAAGCATTGACCTCCACGGATGCGATCTCTTCACATGCAAAGACATAATTGGTCTCTGCCAAATGACCCGCAATAATTGCAAAATTTCTCATAGTGCAATCCTCGCAGAAGACAGCCTCCAGGGGTATCGCGATCTTATCGACCGTATATGTCAAGGGGTCGTAGAATTAAGGGCTTAGCTCCTTCTGCTTCCGGATCTCCACCGTGTCGCCATTACTGAGAGCTTCTCCGACTTTGGAGGAGAACGACAGTAGTGACCCATTGTGCGACAGAACTAGCCGGTTACTAGCGTCGCTATTGTTTTTGTTTGTTACGTCGAGATGAATGCATGCCTTGTCTAATAGCTTTCCCACCGTAATAGTCTTGTCAAAGAACACAGCCTTTTTCTTCTCTGGATGCACTGCTTCCTGATTGGTAATAGCGTCGGTGTATGTGTAGGCGGGTCGAGAAATGTACAGGTAAAGCCGCTTCGGCTCAGGAGTCGACGAAGGGTCTCCTACTGCCTCCTTTTTCAGTTTTGACAGCGCCAGGAATGGCGATACTTTAGACGATGGCTTCGAAGTGCTCTTCTTATTAGCCCAGAACGCCTTGAGCTTGTCTAATTGCGAGGCCTTTGCCGGAGAAGAGGCGGGTTTGGCGGCTACTGGTTTGGTGGTACTCGACGGACCGGGTTTGGGGCCCTTCGGGACGCTGTCCAGTCTTTGTCCGCTCGATTTGGACGGTCTGGGCGATGGAGTCGACCGGACGACCTCTTTGCGTTTGCAACCGTGGGACTCTGGCACTCGGTGGGTTTGACAGAAGTTGAACCCACACTCGTCGCAGGTAAACGGCAAAAAGTCGATATTATTGCACAGGTGGCAGTGGCTGCCAATATTCAATATGCCTTTTGATTTTTCCTCCAAGTCTGATGATGCCATTTTCTATGTTCTTTTGGATCTCGTTTAATTCCTGAGGAAGGGGTCTATCCTCTATTTAAATGTGGTGATGCGCTCTGTGGCGGTGGCGACGTGCTAGAAGATTCGACTGTGGCGTTTTCCATTTTGCCTCCATTTCTATTTGTTAAGAGATTCGTTAATTTTTTGGATACTTCGTATAAAATAGACTTCTAATATGTTTCACAAAGGGTCGCCAATTAATTATCACCTCAGCCGCACGCGCCGCATACATAATAGTCACAAGCCGCATTAACTGCGGCGTCTTATGTACTTCATGCTATAATTGACAACTCTCCGAAAATATTTTGTAAATGAACAAGGAGTTAGTATTTCAAACGATAATAATACGTTAAAGCTTCGCCTTTTCACGCAAAACGTTCTTTCTAATCTTGCCAGTGGCAGTCTTGGGCAGCTCGTCAACAACGACAATCTTTCGCGGCACCTGGTATCCACCCATGCGCTCTTTCATCCATGCAATAAAATCATCTAGCTCCAACTCGTGGCCACTCTTCAGGACCAAAACAGCCACCGGAACCTCGCCATAAAGCTTATGAGGCACTCCGACGACGGCTGCCTCGAGAACACTTGGATGCTTGACGATAGTATTCTCAACCGAGACGGAAGAAATATTCTCACCACCCGAAATAATGATATCCTTCTTACGGTCGAGAATCTGAATAGAGCCGTCTGGATGCATAACAGCAAGATCGCCCGATCGGAACCACTGATCAAACGATTTGGCAGTCTCCTCTTCATTGCGATGATATCCCTTGGTGACAGCGTTACCACGGGCAATAATCTCGCCAATCTCATGGCCGTCCTTCTTGACGTCGACAAACCCTCGACCAGGCTGGTCCGTAACTACACGAAGCTTCTTGGACACAATGAATCCATGGCCCTGGCGCGCTAATTTGGCGTACATCTCCTCCTTTGGCAGCTCAGACCACTTTGGGTCGTAGTAACAGACTGACAGTGGGCCATACGTCTCGGTAAGGCCGTACATATGCACCGGGAAGAAGTTGTGGTCAATCATCTCTTGGAACAGCTTCGCAGACGGCGGCGCAGCAGCCACAATGACTCGACACTGGGTCTTGAGCCGCTTGGCCTTGGGCGAGCTCAGGATCATTGTATTGACCGTAGGCGCAGCATTGAAGTGTGTAATGTTCTCATTGTTGAGGATATCCCAGATATAGTCAACGTCGACCTTGCGCAGGCAATAATGTGTTCCTCGCACGGCGGTGACCGCGTATGGAAAGGTCCACCCGGCAGCGTGGAAAATTGGCAGCGTCCAGAGGTATCGGCATCTGTTCTCGCCGAATGGCGTACCGCAGTTAAGCTGCGACTCAATAACATTGGCCAGTGCACAGAGATAAACGCCTCGGTGGGTGTATTCCACGCCCTTGGGGTTGCCAGTAGTTCCAGATGTGAAGAAAAGACCGAGCAAGGAGTCTTCTTCAATATCTTCTACGTGTAGAGCCTCCCAGCCGCCCCGATCCTGGGCAAGCTTAGCGCCCTCTCTCAGCGCATAGGAGTAGCTAGATCGCTGATCAACTGTAGACGAGAAAGGGTAGGTATCATCCTCATCAATGAGAACCGGACGCTGTTGGTTCTTGACTAGGTGGGCGAATTCGCGGTCAGCAATAACTATGTCTGCGTTACCCAGATCTAGTTTGTAGAGGATCTCGCGCTCAGTAAGGCGGTAGTTGAGCCCCAGCATGATGCCGCCTGCTGCGGTGGCCGCAAAGAGCGATTCTAGGTGGGCTGGGGTGTTAGGCGCCAGAATGGCGATACGCTTGAACCCGTGGGCCTTGAGGAAGTGGGCCAGAGCCAGTACTCGTTGCGCCAGCTGGCCATAAGTAAATTGCACCTTGTGCCCGGTTCGTGATCTGTGGACCACTGCTGGGCCCTCAGGCTCAATTTCAGCGGCTCTTGGTAGGAAATATGCTGGGTTAAGCTCGTGAGTATGGTGGGCCGTCATTTTTTTCCTTTGGGCTCGTTTAACTTGAAAGTCAATCACCCCTGGGCTTTAAGCAGATTATATCCAGACTTTGGGGATGCCTTACATCGGTCAAAAGGAGTATGCGGATGCGGGGACGGACTGTCGGTAAGTCCCCAGCATGTGGAGCGATAAATAGGTCTGCAGGGGCCAGTGCGTCAGGTTGGGCCGTAGGTGCCGCCATATGGCCGAGCTTTAAGTCAGGATGAATCGATAGGTTCGGCAGATGCTCGGCAGCCGGGGGGTTTCTGCAGCAATGCACTCTATCTCTGAACAGCCCGTTTCAATGATATTACCCCATAGCCCGGAGTAACCTGCTTTTTTCTGTGGGGTAGTGATGCCGTCGCCGGCCGGAGGCCGGGGGGCCTGATCCATAGCGTTCCATTGGCTGATCTTTGCAAATGCCGAGTCTCAAATTGATTCTCGGACTGTAGGGAGCCAATAATAACGTAGAAGAGTTTTTATCGTGACGAGGCCGGTTGGTGGAGGGGTCCGCATTAAACGGGTAATCCATTGAGGGGCCACAGGGAAGTTTTATTCCAATCGGGCAACCACTATTCCGCATCTCATCGGAAAAAGCTATCCGGAGTATGATTGACTGAGAATACTTGCATTTTGGGGCTCATCTTCCCGTTTTTGCCGTTCCGCCGTTATTACTGTCCCAGTAGATTTATCTGCCCTTCGAAGCAACTAGAGCTGTTCCACTGTACTTAGTATGCAGTACTAACCAATCCGACCTTTATATCGCCTTTTAATAAGACAAAAATACCCAATATCCTACTATTTACCTTCAGTAAGCCTATTACCTAGGCATAGAACCAAGTATATACCTGGGTTTTTACCTATCAATTAGCCGTTCCTTCTTCTCTGTGTACAGACTTCAACAGTAGCAATTGGGGGGACCAGTCCCCCCAAACCCCCCTGGGGGCTCCGCTTCGCGGAGATCTGGCTGATGTGTTGTAACGGGGGTTTGGGGGCAGAGCCCCCAACTGCGGGAGCTCGAGGGCTGGTCCTCGAACTTTCTAGCAGCAGTGGCAATTGAAAAGATGAAATTTCAAGGTCGGGCGGCTCATGCGGCTTTACATGATATCGATCCCAACCCTTCCGCTATCGACAAACTGCATCGGAAATCGTCCCATTTAGCAAAATATTGAGAGATTAAATGACGAAGAAGCGCAAGAACGAGGCCTGCCCAGTGTGCAATAACACCGAAGAATTGGCAGACTGGATACTATGTGATGGGTGCAAAAAATGGTTCCACGATAAGTGCGTGGGGCTAACTAGAGCAGAGGCAGCGGAGATCACCAAGTATTATTGTCCAGAGTGCGCGGAGACATATGGGGAGTCTCAAAAACGCAGGGTCTCGCGGCGCAAAAGGACAGCAATTGACTACGTAGCATTGGACAATGGCGAATTCCATGCGGCAAAGAAACAACACATCTACACACCGATATTCGAGAACGCTACTACGTTCGATACGGGCCATATACAAGAGATCTCGGGCACACAGCTGACCCGAAAGTGGGCAGAACAGTCGGGGATCAAAGAGCCAGTAGTAATTCGCCGCGAGAACTTCAGCACAATCGGCATGACAGTACCTCCTGACCTCACCGTGCGCCGGGTCGCAGAGCTTGTTGGGGAGGACACCCCATTGGCAGTCATAGACGTGCCGTCCCAAAGTAACCTTCCCGGGTGGACCCTAGGCAAGTGGCGCGACTACTACGAGACCGATTATAGCAAGCGCGACAGAATACGAAATGTTATCAGCCTCGAGATATCGGACAGCGAGCTGGGCAAGCAGATTGAACGGCCCCAGTTTGTCAGGGATATGGATCTAGTCAGTAAAGTGTGGGATGCACACGAGGAAGCGACGTATCCAAAGGTGACGCTGTACTGCCTAATGTCGGTGCGCGATTCATACACCGATTTTCACATTGACTTTGGCGGATCATCGGTGTTCTACCACATATGCAAAGGGGCTAAGACTTTCCTGTTCATCCCGCCGACCGAGTCGAACCTCAAAAAGTATGAAAAGTGGTGCAATTCGTCGGATCAGAACACGACTTTCTTTGCAAACCTGACCGACGTCTGCTATCGCGTAGACTTGAGCCAAGGGGACTCGATGCTTATTCCATCGGGATGGATACATGCGGTACATACGCCCGAGGATTCGGTGGTTATTGGCGGGAATTTCCTGACGCCAATTAACATGGAGACCCAAGTGCGACTGGCCCAGATTGAGCGCAACACCAAGGTTCCACGCAAGTTCCAATTCCCACACTTTAACAGAGTCATGTGGTATACTGCGCGACATTATAAGAATCGCATTGAGGCGAATGAGACGGTGAGCTATTATGAACGCAAAGGGCTCGGCAGTTTGTTGGGCTATCTCAATGATATCGTAGCCCAACACGATTCTGTGCCCAAGTTTATTGGTGATGGGAAGCATTTCCTTAGTGAGTTGGAAGAATTGTGCAAGTCGCTTGAATTTAAAGCAGAAGAGGATACCCTTAAGAATCCGGATATTCGACAGCGATCGCCGCCGACGTTGAAGGATGAGGATCCGGATAGCCAAGAGCTTTCGGCACCGCTGACGGAAGAAGATTCCTCTAAGGACCCGGATAGCCGAAAGCGCTCGCCGCCGCTGCTGATGAAGGAAGAAGTGCAGTTGAAAAAGTCAAAAACAGAATAAACTTGCCGTTTCGCTTCATCAATGTAAATTTTTTTTTTCAATGCAAATAGGACATAACCCATCGGGTTAGAAGCTTTCAGAGAACGTAGTCCAGGAATTAAAATTCTAAGGTGATCCAACCGGGCCATGCTAGTTCATCGCGGGCCAACGCTCGCAGTCTTTCCAGCAGGAATCGCTCAACTTTGCCTACATTCCTCAGAACTGGCCCATTGCCGCTCTGGTCACCGATTTCGCTCTCAATTTTGATATTCTTGATAATGTCGATGCGGTCTTTACCGAGCAACGTGACTTCGTCTCCCTCGCCATCAATGTCGCAAATAAAGCTGAAGTGAATCCGCTTAGAAATATACGCCACAACTGCCATTGCCGAGATCTCAAAACCGGTAACTTTGAGCTTTATCGGCAGGGATATGAAATTTGGCGAAGGGTAGTTGAGCAACAACGTTGCGGTGACGCCTAGCTGGACATTGCCCATATACTTGACCTCCAAAAACAGCTGAGTATCCTCTTCGTGCCCTGGCCGAGGCGATGCTCTTTGGGGCTCTGGATTAGGTGACATGGTGCTGTTTAATCGCGTAGACGACGATGATGAAGACGAAGAAGACGATACTGAAGCGGAGAGTGACGGTTCAACCAACGAGGGCCTTAGCCCAGGGGTTACCGGATGGTGGCTCGTCAGAGACGACATGTGTAATGGCCCATAGAGGGGGGTTCTGATGCTGGAAAGCAGCGTCGAGGAGAGCGGAGAGTGGAAGTAGTGCAGCCCAGCTGTTCCGTTTGGGCTCAATGGCGGAGACATTGTGCCATTCAAGGAAAATGCTTCCACTGGAGTCAATTCAATATGCTCCTCATGTGGTCTGTTTGGGTCTTCAGTCGTGTATGACGGAAGAGACGAGGTCGTGCTGTTGCTTCGCTCGTTGCGCATTTCTCTCAGATCATTATTGCCCAAGTCTGCACTGTGACCGTTGGGAACCGCTTGCTCCTCTTCATCGTCAAATAGATCGGAATAGAACTCAGGGAACGGGTCGGCGATGTGCTTGATGGTGATTTCGGGTGCAACAGTGCCCAGGTTAAACGAGGTCACCGAGAGTGATTTGATGTAGGGAGGAAGCGTCAATTGCTGGAACTGGCGGTCCAGGAACGACCGTATCTTTTCCGAAATGACCTCTTCATCCTCCAGGAGCCTTTCCCAGTCAAACTCCACCGACATGCGTCTTTAGATCTTCTATCGAAAGCTTTGCTGAGTTCCTCCACCCCTCCCAATCATCCGTCATCAATTGATCGCGATCGGTATTGTGGGATGAATTATAGAAAATCTAAATCGTGTTAACTATAGTATTAACGGGTTAGCTTTAATTAATTACTAGCTACCGGTAGCTAACTACCATATGTAGCTGCAATATTTCTGGTGTGCAATTGCGTCCATACAGGCTACTGTTCCATGTTTGGTTGACAAATAGCCTAAACGCATTCTTTTTAGCCAGTGGTGCAGATGGAATGTATTGGAGGTGGACCATTCAATGGTCTCCAGACAGGTCCCGCCATGCTTTACAAAAGTTGACCAGTTTAATATTTGCCATTATTGTACATTCTATAACCAATTACCTCCACATGTTTCGTTGAACGCTTTTTGCAAAGGGAGGCCCCAGATATCTCCGCGAAGCGGAGCCCCAGGGGGGTTTGGGGGGACTGGTCCCCCCAATTGTACCAGAGAGTATTCGAGGGCCAGCCCTCGAGCTCCCGTAGTTGGGGGCTCTGCCCCCAAACCCCCGTCATACTAACCAGATCTCCGCGCAGCTTCAGGGGGGGAAGTCGTTGGCAGCACCGCCGTGTGAAGACTCTGGATAAAATGTTCGTAGCGCGCGGTTGGGAGGGCTGATTCCGGCCCGGCAAATTTTGTTCCCGCATGCCCGCGCGCGCGCGGGTGAAAAATTCGGGCTGTCGTGTCGTAGGGGCCCTTTGCCTGAGATGTTGGGAGAAGGGGGTGGAGGGGCGTGTTTGGCGGGAACCTCCCATTTGTGTGCTTTTGTTCAATTTTTCACTTCTTTTTTCTCAATCGCACACACAATCAGTTACAATGGCTTTCACTGATCTTCCTTCTGCTGCTGGTAAGTTGACGCAATGGCGTGTAGAATGCGGGCAATTGGCTAACGGTTATAGGTCTCAAGTCTCTTAACGAGTTCCTTGCTGACAAGTCTTACATTGAGGGCGCCAACGCTTCCCAGGCCGACGTCATTGTCTTCAAGGCTGTTGGCTCTGCCCCAGCTGCTGAGTACCCAAACGCTGCCCGATGGTACACTCACATCGCCTCCCTTGAGAAGGAGTTCGCCACCCTCCCAGGCGACAAGGCTGCCAAGCTCTCTTCGTTCGGCCCAGCCGCCGCTGCTGAGGAGGAGGACGACGAGGACGTTGATCTTTTCGGTTCCGACGACGAGGAGGCTGATGCCGAGGCTGAGAAGCTCAAGCAGGAGCGACTCGCTGAGTACGCCGCCAAGAAGGCCGCCAAGCCAAAGCCAGCTGCCAAGTCCATTGTCACCTTGGACGTCAAGCCATGGGACGACACCACCGACCTCGAGGAGATGACCGCGACCGTCAAGAGCATCGAGATGGAGGGTCTTGTCTGGGGTGGCCACCAGTTCATTCCAATTGGCTTCGGTATCAAGAAGCTCCAGATCAACGCTGTCATTGAGGACGACAAGGTCTCCTTGGACGACCTCCAGGGCCAGATCGAGGAGGACGAGGACCACGTCCAGTCCACCGATGTTGCTGCCATGCAGAAGCTCTAAAAAATTTACTCCAGGTTTTTTTTTTCGGTGTATAATTTAAAATACATGAAATGAGTTAATCCACGCTTACTGTAAACCTAGCTCCACTTCGCCTTCCTCCTAAGTAGCAATGGGGGGACCAGTCCCCCCAAACCCCCAACTACGGGAGCTCGAGGGCTGGCCCTCGAATACTCTGGTGCAATTGGGGGGACCAGTCCCCCCAAACCCCCCCTGGGGCTCCGCTACGCGGAGATATTCGAACAGAGGATATTAAGTAGTCATGAGGAGATGCGGACGGCTGTAACTAACAACTTATGCTACTCCGCACCCACATTCGTCCTGTAGTACCTGTAATGGTTCTACTTCCCCCTTAACATAATCAATGAGTCTTCCCTCTATTCCAATGTTGCCCATAGGCATAGCTAGTTGGTTGTAAGGGTACACTACCCCAGGCAAGCATTTGTCGTGGCCGGGAAAGGAACTGCTTGATGCACACTACAGTACTTCTTTTAAGATAAGCAGATAGTGGAAAACAAGCAAATAAGATAAACATATAGCTGACGACAAGCAGGATAATGGAAGATAAACAATATTATACTGCCAATCGCTGGTAACAGAGGAGAGCCGTGTGCGGCTTAAGCACACAAAATTAACTGCTGTTAATTAATAAAATTTTAGCCCGCGCGCGCCCGCCCCAGATGGTCCGATTCGACATTTTGAAAAATTGGTGAACCTCCTGGGATCAAGAGCGCAATGGAGTTCCAGAGCTTACTGCGGTCCTCGAGGCTGTCGAGCCTGAGCGGCCCGCTGAAACGAAATACCAAATCACTGCCGACCCACCAGGTCGTGGCCACTACGCCTTCATCCTTCCACCGACGAGACTGGGGTCTCAAGGCGCCCATTCCAGCCAAGCACCAGTCCCTCTACGTAAATGTCGGAGCCTTGGACTCCATGGAGAGCATTGCACAGTACGAGAGCGGAAGCGGAAACTTCCGACGACTCCAGCGGTTCCGGGAATTTGGAATCCCAGTGGACTTTGCGAAGAACGCTGAAACCACCAACTTCTTTGAAGCCAAGACCAATTTCTTCCGGCCGCTGAAATCCATGGAGAAGCGACATTTCAGCCAGCGGCTCGATGCGGCCAAGAAGAGCCGAGTCGCTACTCTTTCGGCGCATGAGCAGCCTCTCCCAAGTAAGAACAGAAATCTTTCTACCACGGCATCATCTCTCGAGAGCACAGTCAAGAGGGAGCTCAAGATTGAGACCCCGGCGGTCTCCAATCCCAAAGATCAGAGCAGCGGGTCCATTCTGCGACCGGCTTTGGGGCTCAACTACTCTCTCAAGGGCAGCCTGAGAGTCACTCCAACCGGCATTTCCAAGACCACCAAGGTTCCGGGCAGAATTGTCAGTGGCCGATCGAGGCCTGCCTCAGCTGTGGCGGTTGGTGGTTTCATTTGCAATGCTGGTACTACGAATACTTACCAGGCGCCTCAGGCGACCGCCAGCCAGCCGGTCATTGTTAGATATGCCAAGTATAACCGGGAGGGCGTTGTGGAGGTCAACGTCAATCTAGCCATGAGCAAAAGCTCTTCCTTCAAGAACATGTAAATAGCACTCTACTCTGTATATTCAAATATACTAATCCTTGAAATACTTGGTATTAGTGAAAATCTCCTCGCAATCCCTCCATATTACCAGTAAAAATCTCCATGTACTAATCCCTCTATATTACCAGTACAGTCAAAATCATAATATGAGTATCTCCATAATCAAAATCTCCGGTGTTAATCAAATCTACATGTTCTACCGGTATTGTTATCCATATTTTGCTGTTTTCGGAAATCCCCGTATCCTAGTCAAAGTCTTCCGGGACGTAGACACTACTTATCAGATGTTACGCGTTATTATGGAGTAAGAGATCCTACAATGATTATTGATTTATCAGTATGTCTGTAGATTCAGTTTTTCAAGGTTTTTATCATCTCTCAAGCATTACGACTTGGCGTAAGGGTCAAATGTGGAGACCGCCAAACGGCATCGGCGATGCTTCCAAGGTAAGTCAAATGCATGCAAGATCAAATACATTCACTTGAAAAGTCCAATCAATTGCAATGTAGGCAGCATGTAATAACACTACCAGCAGTGTGCCGTCGGCTCTCTAGAGAGGAGGTCTCTGGCTCGTCGTGACTCATCATGACAGGGGGGATCCAAGGACAAAACTATAAAATACCGGTAACTTAATGAGATACCAGAGACTGTAGTTCTAATAAGATAAATATTTCAACATGAGTCAAGTTAATATTGAAAAGATTGGAAAGCGGCTGCAGTTCTTGCGAGAAGCCGAGCAATTGAAGAGCGTTCTGCGGTGCGCATATTCGTCCAAGGGCCGCCACGAAAGCACCGCCGAACATTCATGGCGACTCAGCCTCATGGCCATGGTTTTCCAGGATGAATTTGTTGACCTGGACTTTTCGCGTATCCTACAGCTCTGCATCGTTCACGACTTGGGGGAAGCCATTCACGGTGATATCCCGGCCATCAGCCAGGATCAGTTCCCGAACAAGAGTGAACAGGAACGCACTGATATGCTGACATTGACCGAGTCACTAGACGCACCATTGAGAGATCACATCATGGACCTCTGGGAAGACTATGAGACTGGGAGGACCCCAGAAGCCATGGCGGTGAAGGCAATGGACAAGCTCGAAACAATTCTGCAGCATACCCAGGGAGAGAATCCTCCGGATTTCAACTACGAGTTCAATCTCTCCTACGGAGCTAAATACACTGATACGATGCCCCTTTTCCAGGCTATGAGAGCGAACATCGACAATGATACCCGTAGCCGGATGACCGAGAACTCGTGAGTCCTCTATTACGCTAGTACAATAGAATTTACGATAACAATGGATGAAGAAAATAAATATATCGAAGAATAAATACAATAGAATTTACGATAACAATGGATCAAGAAAATAAATATATCAAAGAATAAATACAAAAGGTTCACGGGAACAACAGGTCATAGTCAACGTCTAGAATACCCAACAGCCGACGCATGTCAAGCTGAGATGATGCAGTTTCTGCAGCGTGTGCAGCGGAGGAGCGTCGAGCCGCATAGCACCTCTTGAGCTCTTCATACTCCTTTAGCTGGAGGCGCGATAGGCGCGACGTGTTGAAGTCGTCAAACGGCTCATTGAACCGATCTCGCTGCTCAGTAAGATGCCTCGCAAACTCCTCTATGCCAACTTCCTCCGATCGAGTCTGGCCTTCTTCGAGGAGGTACGCAGCCGCTTTCTGCGCCGCCTTTCGATGTTTCTCAATTAGTTCGTCAATGTTCACCTCGTCCTCGCTGTCCTCGTAGTCGTACGCCTTTTTGGCCACGCTGACCAAACACTTCCAATTCTGGATTTGTCTATCCAGTTCTGCATCTCCTTCTACGCGTTTAGGTGGAGACGAGAAAATTGGCGCCGTTACTCTTCTGCGCGATACGACCAGCGGTGACCCCCTTTCGTCGCCAGAAGAAGCGGAAGAGGACGATGACGCCGAATTGAGCAGTCTACTCGAGCTCAGTGTGTTCTGCAGTGGAGAACTGCTCTTGACTACGGCAGACTCGAGAGAGGCCTCCGGAGATGGCGGCGACAGCACGGGGATGGGCTTATCTTGCAGCGACGGAGTGCGCCTGCCCATAAACCGAACAGGCGTAGAAAACGATCGCGCCTTTTGAGGCGTAATATGGCTCTCTGAGTTCCTGCGCGAGTTGAGAATATGTGAGGCATCAATTGGCGAAGACGGCTCCAGCTCCAGCCGTCTCCGTTTACTGATATTGAGCGAGTTCAGCCTTACTGGAGGCAGCGGAGAGGCTCCCAGAGGCTTTACAGGGGACCGTACGGCCGGAGAGTTCCTCAATGGCGAGGAATTGACGTCCTGGTACGGACGAGTACGCGGAAGGCTCTGCTGGTCTGTGTCCCGTGAAGGCTTCACCGGGCTTGACCTGGGCTGGCAGCCATCTTGGACCACGCCAGACTCATCAATTGACTCTAATGGTACCTGAGCCTTCGACATGATCTCTCTCTTCACGTGGGTTTTCACGTGGTTATGGTGTCTTTTTTCGAGTGTCCGGCGATAAGGGAGGATAGATCCACCTCGTGCGCGCTATATCTTCCCAATTGGAGTAACAAGTGCTTCTGGCGGACGCGTAAGGATTCAAATACCCGAAGCAGCACAGCTGGGAAGGGATGACAAGCGTTCCAACTGCTGGGCAAAACGGAGGGTGTCTCGTTGGAACCTTCTCACACACACGCACGGAACAATCCCAGGCGGTTTTTGGGGGGAGGGAGGTGGCTGTAGGGGGGAGGGGCCTAAAAGAGGCGGAAGTTTTTTGGGAGGCGGGAGGCCCCCGCGTGCGCGGGCCACATCAAGCCGCACCAAGCCGCACGGGGCTGAACCGCTCGTGGCCCTTCTCGCCGTCTCTGACTGCGTAGCACCGTGTTATTCGAGGGCCAGCCCTTGAGCTCCCGTAGTTGGGGGCTCTGCCCCCAAACCCCTGTCCTTCGTCACAAACAGTATCTCCGCGAAGCGGAGCCCCAGGGGGGGGTTTGGGGGGACTGGTCCCCCCATTAACACTAGTAACGGAGCGAGGGCCAGTTCGAGTACTACTCGGAATACTTTTGAAAGACTATTCATCGCTGTTATTGGTTTCTATCGCAATTGTCAAGCTATATGTTGTAGTATCTTACTGGTATTCTGTAAAAGGCAGTTCCAGAGGGTCGTTTCACATCTTGGTAAGTATAGTGGTGTTCCCACGTTTCTGGTTGAACAAAACCAACTAGATAAGAAAAAGGCCGGCGTTTGACTGACGGATTATGATGGATTGGCGGATTTAGGGTGCAAGGGGGACGCCGCACATCGCGCGGCTGAATGTACTGGAATATTCAAACTCAGCGTTCCTGAGTAACACACATCACCGCACGGCTGTGTTGCCTATCGGAAATTTTTTTTCAGCGACTGATAGGGCATAATATTCGACGACGTGAAAAATTAAAACCCCTAGCAGCTTTGCGTTTATTTGATAGAAAAAAAAAATGGGCACGGCAAGCAAAGCGACGAAGAAGTTTCAAAAGAATAATTTGAAGCGGACCGTCGAACAGCGACGTACTGTAAAAAAGTACAAGCAGATGGTCGACGGCCGAAAGAAGCGACAGCAGAATAAGACGCGAGCTGTCGAGGCCCGATCTAAGAAGACCGACGCCCAGGAAGACGAAGTCAACTCTAAGGAAGTGTTCAACGACATGTCGATAGAAGATTTCATGGAGGAAGGGTACAAGGTGCCTGAGCCAAAGAAGAAGAAGAACAACCGAAAGTCCAAGAAGGATGAGAGCGAGAGCGAATCTGAATCCGAGGACCAGTCCGCCATGGAGAAACACCGAGCCGAATTGGATAAGCTCGCCGAGACCGATCCGGAGTTCTACAAGTACTTGAAGGAAAACGATAAGGAGATGCTCAATTTCAACCCTGAAGATCTGCCAGATCAGGACGACGACGAGGAGGACGACGATGAAGACGTTGAGATGGGAGAGCGAGAAGGCTCTGATGATGTGGAAGAAGATGAGGAAGATGAAGAAGATGAAGTTAAGGATGTCGTCACACTCAAGATGGTCAAGCATTGGCAGGAGCACCTTGAGAAGGAACACTCGCTGAGAACACTCAAGAAAGTACTCCGGGCGTTCGTCGCAGCAGTCCAGTACTCTGAGGCTTCTGAAGCGGACTCCGAGCACAAGTACGCGGTTACTGACCCTGAAGTGTTCAATGCGCTTCTGGTGTTGACCCTTACCAAGGTCCCCGAGACCGTCAAGCATCATATCCCGCTCTCCAACGGGCTACCAAAAGAGTCCAAGAAGCTTAAGACTCTGTCACAGCCTCTGCGATCGCATGCTGCCTCGCTCAAGGTGCTTCTCACTGGAAAGCATGATGCTCAGACCATGACTCTAATTCTCAAATCGACCTATGAGATGCTGCCATACTTTGTCTCTTACCGACGACTGGTCAAGGATGTCGTCGGAGCCGTTTCGGATGTTTTCAGCGCTAGCGCCGAGGACGAGTCGAAGCTGGCGGCATTCGATTTCCTGAAGCGAGCGGCCACGCAGTACAAGAAGTCGCTCCTTGAGATTGTCCTTAAGAGCGTCTACTCTGGCATTGTCAAGAGCAGTATTCGAA
Source organism: Blastobotrys vanleenenianus (assembly GCF_965637985.1). NCBI lineage: Eukaryota > Fungi > Ascomycota > Dipodascomycetes > Dipodascales > Trichomonascaceae > Blastobotrys > Blastobotrys vanleenenianus. The sequence continues at coordinate 138,833 of NW_027481885.1, read as the reverse complement.
CTAACATCCACACCATGCCATCGATTAACCTGCAAAAGAACTTGGGTACCACCCTGTTCGATATTGACGCCGCCGTCTCCTACCAGCAAGGATTCCAGTTCATCCGACAGCTGGCGATCCACCTGCGGAATTCCATCGTCAATAAGTCTGCCGAATCCTACAAGACGGTTTACAACTGGCAGTACGCCCACTCTCTTGACTTTTGGTCGCGAGTGTTGTGCGCTCAGTGTGAGAAGGAGGCCGAGTCGTCTAAACCATCGCCTCTGCGAGAGCTTATCCACCCACTGGTCCAAGTTACCATTGGTGCCATGCGATTGATTCCAACTCCCCAGTACTTCCCACTGCGGTTTTACCTTATCCGAAGTCTGATTCGACTTTCTCAGCAGACTGGTGTGTATATTCCACTTCTGCCTCCAATCGTCGAGGTACTTTCCTCCACCACTGTCACCAAGACGCCAAAGAACACCTCGCTCAAGCCGCTTGACTTTGACTATACGATTCGAGCGAGCAAGGGCTACTTGGGCACGCGAATTTACCAGAATGGCGTCTGCGACCAGATTGTCGAGCTCATTGGCGAGTTCTACGCTCTGTATTGCAAGTCTATTGCCTTCCCGGAGCTGGCTGTCCCAGCGATTATCACGCTGCGACGGTTTATCAAGCGAAGCAAGAACATTCGGTTCAACAAGCAGCTGCAGCAGGTTGTCGAGCGACTCGAGCTTAACAGCAAGTTCATTGAGCAGAAACGAAGCACTGTGAGCTTTGGCCCAACGCATAAGGAAGAAGTGAATGCATTCCTCAAGGATGTCGACTGGGCTACTACTCCACTGGGCAAGTACGTCAAAACTCAGCGTGAAGTGCGAGAGGAACAGCGACGAATCCTGCGAGAGAGCATGGTGGACGACGAAGCTAATGAGGACGTTGATGATGAGATTAAGGCGGCCATGGAGTCTTCTGATGAAACTTCTGAGGAGGAGGTCGAAGATGAAGAGGAGAGTGACGATGACGAGTAAAAAGTTTTAATTAGCCTATTTTAGATTCTGTACCCACAAATAATGTAAATACTTGCATCAATTTGAGGAAAGTAACTGTTATTTTGTTCAACTTTCGATGAGAATAGGAACACCGTAAGATAGCTTCTTTGATGGCCAACATTAAATGCTAATTAGTTCCCGGCAGCTACTAACAGGTTTTCGACTAGCGAATAATTCGCACAAATATCCCTTTGATTCATTTATTTATTACAAGAAATGGTTGTTTTAAGTACCAGATACTGTACTGTAAACGTGTAAAATGATAAGCTTGAGATCACCGGTATTTGAGATGAGTCCAGCCGTGCCACTCGCGCACCACCTTATCGGAAGTGAAAAATTGAAATCTTAAATCAAACTACCGACAGAACACGCTATGATAAGACTACCGAGCTGCTTTAGCCGTCTGATAGTGGCTAAACCGGCCAGGCAGTTTGTTAACAGGCCATATTCGTCTATTACTCCCGCGAGGACGAATGTTTTGAGCGGCTTGAGATCGCGGTGCGAGACGTGTGGGTCACCGTTCCACAAGAACGGAGACGAACATGCCCCGGGACACATCCATGAGCCTCCGAAGAAAGAAACTCCATCAGTTAAGGAAGAGGATAACGCTGCTTTTGATCAACTCTTTGCATCTTTGGATAAGGATAAGCAGGAGTTTTTAAAGAACGAAGCGTTCCGACAGGGATCGGTGAAAGATAGCAACGACTTTGGCAAACTCAGGATGAAATGGGCTCTCGCAAGTCAGGAACCAATTGCCAAGTCAATTGCCGAAGAAAAAAGACGACGAAAAGAGAATGACCATAAGAAAATGTGCAAGCGGTGCTTCATGATCACCAAGCACCAGCCCGAAGAAATCAGAATGCCAGAGATGAACGCCAAGCAGATCAAGGAGACGATACCAGACTCGGCGACGGCCGTTCATGTTATTGATGCCATGGATTTTCCGTGCACTGTAGACCGGACTTTCTCGTCGCGGCGAAACACGCTGTGGGTGATCAACCGTGCTGATTTGTTGGTTGATGAGGAGCACAAGGCAAACAAGCGGCTTCTCCCGTACGTGCAACAAGAGCTATACAAGATTGCTCGGGTGAGCCCAGATAGGGTTTTCGTGACAAGTGCGAAGCGTGGCTGGGGTCTCGGGAAGCTTTACAGCGCCCTCAAGGGAGAGAACTATTTCGTGGGATCCACTAACACCGGCAAAACTGCACTGGCCATGGCATTATGGGGTGAGTTCCGAGGATCAGCTATGATTCCAGACTTGGTCCACCGTCGGCTTTCGGTGTGTCCGTACCCCTGGATGACTCAGTCGCCAATTGCGTATGAACTAAAGGAAGATAAGATTGTCATGGACATGCCATCCTACCCGGAGGCAAATATGGGCACTTATGGCGTTGTTAAGAACGACTACCTGCGGGACATCACTTATGGCCATCAGCTCACTCGGAACCCAGGTATATACAACGTCAAGAAGCGAATCGTAGCCAGCTCTCCGAAGCAGATGATCTCGTTCGGAGGTCTGGTGGTGGTTGGTAAGGATGACCAGCATCTTATTGGGTGGACAATCGGGTATGACCAGCACGTCAAGACAGCAGTGTACAATTCCCTCGAGAAGATTGAGGAATGGGCGTCAATGGAAGAAATCCCAAGGCATCTTAAGCAGGTTTCCAAGCAGTTCTACCATCACCCACAGGCTGCCAAGAATGGCTACGACATCGTCAGAGTTCCTATTTTCTCGGGCGGCCTGACTATTGCTGTACGAGGAATTGGTATCATGCACTTGAACATTTTCGGCAAGATCCCTGAAGAGGGCATTATGCTGACCGTGCATAAATTAAAGGGGGTTCAAATTGCATTTAGATCCAACATCTTGCCTTATCTGCGGAATAGCGGGCGTGGCGAGCCTGTGGCTGAGATGTTGGCTGAACAGGAGATCGAGGCCGCCAAGGAACAGCGTAAGCTCAAGAAATGATAGATTATCTATAATAGAACTGTACATAGGGAAAAATACTAACAAAGAATCCATAACCAAAAAAGGACATTCGTCGCGTAATTTACAGAAAGTCGAGAATTATCAAGGGCTTCGAAATCTCAATCAGTTTCAGTTTGCCGCACTCTGTGCGGCGCGCTTCAATATATTACGCTTAATTAAGTTCCGTTAATTAACCACAAAATTGGATGTCCCAGTGATACGGTCCGGCCAATGCTCTCAAGTACAGTACTGTCCAAGCTCAGGAGGATACGAAGATGCAATGCCAGCGGTGTAGACTGCCGCTGTGGCCTCATGAGTCGCTGGGAAATCTGACCAAAGTACAGCAAAACCTACTATTAAAGAGCGGGAAACACGAGAATGGATCACCCCAAACTATCAGACCTCCGGGGAAAGTGCCGTTCAAAGGCAACGAATCATTCGTCATGTTGACGGAATCGATTATGAATAATGCTGAGGATGGCAGCCCACAATCACCTTCACAGCGAGAAGTTGACCGCGTGGGGTCTCGGTTGGCTGAGGAGCCTTCAACGATCATGGCTGAGCCGGACCATCAGCTAAGCAAACGGGTGGAAACGCTGGAGGCACTTTTCGACAATTTATCTGCCAACAGCGACATTGATTACCCTGTTTGTACCGACTGCTCTGAGATGATCAGGGATAGTCTACGCGCTCGGTACGAAGAAGTGTGTAGCGAGCGAGACGTCTACATTAGCTTTCTCAACAAGCTCAAGGACCAGCCTGGAGCCGGAAGCGAAGAACTCGAAGAGCTATCGGATGAGATCAGAGCACTAGAGGTAGAGAACAAAGAAGCTCTAGAAGAATTGAAGCAGGCGGAGGCGGAACGGGAGGAGCTTGAGAAAGAGCTGGAAAAGCTAAAACTAGAGTCTGAGGAGCTTCGCGAGGAGGAAGAGGAGTTCTTTAAAGAGCAAAATGAGTATGCATTGAAGCTGAGGGAGCAGCGGAACGAACTTGACCGCGTAGAGTCGATATATACGGATCATACCGTTCGGCTGCAACGACTGCAACGGATCAACGTTTACAACGATACTTTCTGCATAGGACATGACGGGTACTTTGGAACCATTAATGGATTGAGACTGGGGCGGCTGAAGGACAAGAAGGTCGAGTGGCCCGAGATCAATGCTGCCTGGGGGCAGACTCTTCTGCTTCTTGCTACAGTCATTCAAAAGCTCAATTTCAAATTGACGGGGTATCGGTTACGGCCGCTTGGAAGTGCCTCGCGCATTGAGAAGCTGGACCCAAACAACCCCACAGGACGGCCAATCAGCCTCGAACTGTACTCATCCGGAGATCACACTTTCGAACGCCTACTCAAGCACAAGAAATTGGATGCTGCCATGGTGGCTTTTTTGGTTATTCTGCGCCAGGTCGGCGAGTACGTCGAGTCAATGGACTCATCGCTTCGCCTGCCTTATAAGATTGAGGAGGACAAGATTGGCGGGTATAGCATCAAGCTCAGCATGAGCAGCTCAAATGAATCTTGGACTACAGCATGCAAGTATGTCCTTACCAACGCCAAGTGGATTCTTGCCTACGCCAGCAGCCGATAGGCTTCTTCCCCCAAATTTGGGTGAATTTAAGATTTTTTTGAAAAGTTTGGGTGAATTATTGCTGTGCACAGCCGTACCACTAATCTCCCCGGCAACGCCACACAAATTTACCTCCCGTGAACCCAGCGGTTTCCAGGGCAGCAGTAATAGAGAGAGCAGGTGGCGATGATGCTGGTGCTAAAAGGTAAGTGGCAAAGATGGAACGACAGGGACCGATGTGCTAATGCTATAAAGACGGGAAACTGGATAGAGATAAGCTGGTGAGCGTGCTGGAAGGTTGCTCCTGGGGTTTAGCGATAGACTGCGACCGGGTTACATCAAAAGTCGAGTTAGGTTTACCACGGACAGTCACCAACTGCCAGGTACTGGAACTCGCCGCTGAGATTGCGGCAAGTATGACGACGGTCCATCCCGATTACTCAGCTCTGGGCGCCCGCGTAGCCATTAAGAGCCTCCACTCGCGAACCCCGTCAAAGTTCAGCGCGGCAATGTACAACCTTACTGGAGTAGTGTCGCCCCAATTGTTAAAGACTTTGGACGCCCATAAAGAGCGACTGGACAAGGCAATTGATCTCGAGCGAGATTTCACGCTGAGTTACTTTGGGTTCAAGACTTTAGAGCGGGCCTACCTGCTAGCGAAGGACGATGTAACCCAGGAGAGGCCGCAGTATATGTGGCTCAGAGTAGCGCTAGGCATCCATGGCGACGATATTGATAAAGCACTGGAGACCTACAACTTCATGTCGCTCAAGTACTTCACCCACGGGTCTCCCACCCTGTACAATGCAGGCACCTGCATCCCGCAGATGTCGTCATGTTTCCTCGTAGGCATGAAGGAAGACTCTGTTGAGGGTATATTCGACACCCTGAAGTTGTGTGCGCTCATTTCGAAGCGCGCCGGAGGCATTGGCCTCCATGTCCACAATGTCCGATCCGCCAATTCGCATGTCAAGACTACGGGAGGCAAGTCCAACGGCATTGTGCCCATGCTACGGATATTTAACAATATGGCACGCTATGTAGACCAGGGCGGGAACAAGCGGCCGGGAGCCATTGCTGTCTACCTCGAGCCGTGGCACGCCGACATTTTTGAGTTCATTGAGATTCGCAAGAACCATGGCAACGAGGAAATGAGGGCACGCGACATATTCCCAGCCCTCTGGGTGCCGGATCTGTTTATGGAGCAGGTAGAGAAGGACGGCGACTGGTGCTTGTTTAGCCCAGACACAGCTCCGGGGCTGTCCGATGTGTGGGGAGAAGATTTTGTTGCGCTGTACCGGCGATACGAGACTGAGAGCCGCTACCGCCGCAAGATCAAGGCGCAAAAGCTGTGGTATGCCATTCTCCAAGCTCAGACGGAAACAGGCACGCCGTTTATGCTTTACAAGGACGCTTGCAACAGCAAGTCGAACCAGCAGAACCTGGGCACGATTAAGTCATCCAACCTGTGTACAGAGATTGTAGAGTACTCATCTGGCGACGAGACTGCTGTCTGCAACCTGGCTTCTTTAGCGCTTCCCATGTTTATTGACGCCAGAGACAGCCATTGTTTGAAGTACGACTTCAAGCTTCTCCACAAGGTAACCAAGATAATTGTGAAAAACCTCAACCGAATTATAGATATAAACGCCTATCCAATAGAGGAATCACGGCGCTCCAATTTCAAGCATAGGCCAATAGCCGTTGGAGTACAAGGGCTTGCCGATACGCTCTTTCAGCTCCGGCTTCCATACGACTCTGCAGCCGCTGCAATACTGAATACCAAGATCTTTGAAACCATCTATCACGGCGCTGTGGAAGCGTCTGTCGAGTTGGCGGCGCGGGATGGGGCTTATGAGAGCTTCGCCGGGTCTCCTGCGTCCAAAGGACTCCTCCAATTTGATCTATGGAACCACAAGCCAACTGATTTGTGGGACTGGAATAAGCTAAAGGCGAGCCTGGCACAACATGGGCTTCGCAATTCGCTATTGGTGGCTCCCATGCCGACGGCTTCAACTAGCCAGATTCTCGGGTTTAATGAGTGTTTTGAGCCATATACCTCGAACATATACTCGCGACGCGTTCTTTCTGGCGAGTTCCAAATAGTCAACCCTTATTTAGTGCGAGATTTGCTGGAGCTCAATATGTGGGACGACCGGATGAAGCAGCTCATCATTGCAAACAATGGGTCGATTCGCAACATCCCAGGCATTCCCGAGGACCTGAAGGATCTGTACAAGACTGTGTGGGAGATAAGCCAGAAGCATGTACTCAACATGGCAGCAGACCGAGCACCATTCATTGACCAGTCCCAGAGCACCAACATCCACATGCAGGAGCCGACCATGGCCAAGCTTACTTCGATGCACTTTTATGGGTGGAAGAAGGGCCTCAAAACGGGTATGTACTACCTTCGGACGCGAGCTGCCTCGGAGGCCATCAAGTTCACTATTGATGCGGAGCTCGTGAAGCATCAGGGCAAGGCCATCCGACAGTTTAGTCATTTGCTCAAGCGGAGTTATGTGGATACTGAGCACGTTGCCAGTTCAAGCAGCAGCAGCAGCAGCAGCACCGACAATGATGACGACGAAGACCGTCCGCAAAAGGCTCGTCGCATGTCCTCCAATGTCGATATATTCAGTTCTAAAACTCTCGCGTGCCGGGTGGATGACCCGAACAACTGCGAGGCTTGCTCTGGTTAAACTTGTAAATAGTATATTTATTCTCCTATCCTATGCTTTCTTTCATTTGAATTGGGGGCCAGCCCCCAAACCCCCGTAGCTCCGCTTCGCGGAGGGGTGTTGCAGCGGAAGTTTGTAACAACTTGGGAGTTTGTAACAAGCTGTAACAAACCCTCTTTGGAAAGTTTATCACAGTGATATGGCGTTTTCTCCGCAAGGCGCAGCCCTAGTGGGGAGGCCACGCTATTTGATATGATATTTATAATAATACTTTTCTCTTCTATGATGTTTCTCCTACCTATATGATATTTTATCTACGGTACCAGCATTTCTTCTATACATATGATATACGATACCAAGTGTATCCATCATATCTCATACCCGCAAGGTTATTTTCTCGAATGTCGCAGAGTTGGTGATCTTGTCTTAGCAAATAGCTACAACGATAAGCTCAAACGGCACAACACAACGGCAAGAGCGCATATAGCACTAGTCAATGGCCAATTAATGAACTACAAGCACATCTATAATAGCTCAAAAGTCGATTATCATAGTCTACAGCCCTATCGAGCCAGGCTTGGCATTGCGGTCGTTGTGAAACCTGGTTAAAACCATCGGAGTTTGGGATGTACCGGCGATCCGAAGATACCGTTTCGACATTCAAACGTCTTCATTAGATATAGAGAATAGAGATGGTGAAGAGGTACCATGACGATGCAAGTTATGCAACCATCCCCTCTGGTAATTCGAGCTGCGAACAGCTGGCCGAAGAGTACGAAGTCAGCTCACTGGCCGAGAACGAGGAAGAGGACATCGTACTCTGGAAACGATCGTGGTTCGACGTGCTCATGGAAGGTCCGCGTAAGCCGGTAGAGCCCCGGGTCAGCTATCTGTTCGGAGAGGACATCCAAAGGCTACCTACCAAGCTGAACGAGCATCTACCAAAGAGAACCAAGCAAGTGCTGTACTGGGTTCTTATCGGAGCTTGGGCTTTGCTCTTCTATGTTCTGGCAAAGCAGTCGGTCCTGGCGACCGATATTCGCGTCGATGGCGAACCGGCTAAACTCATTCACTGTGGGAGTAGCATCTACCCAGTGTGGGCCGGCAGGAACGACGCGTGTGGAATAGACGGGCGCAGATGTAAGCACGAGATTGGCGAGAAGATGCGTTTCAAGTGCCTGGCCGACTGCGTCAAGGAGAGCTGGACTTATTCCGAGGCATCCGTGGGCGCTTACGACTCGATATACAGACCCTATGTCATTGGAGATGGTATCTACCGCGCCGACTCGTCGGTATGCGGAGCCGCAGCTCACGCGGGCGTAATCAGTAACTCCATGGGCGGCGAAGTCGTCATTGAGTTCTTGGGTACCCAGGACAGATTCAACAAGTCCACTGGCAAGTATGGTATTGAGAGCATTGAGTTTGACTCCGCGTTCCCTGAGAGTTTCCAGTTTGTCACCACAGGTGCCAACAAAGACTCAAAAGGCACCAAAGACTACCGGTGGCTCATTATCTGGCTCAATGTCGGAATATCGCTGGTGTTTGGATACTTTGTGACGAGCGCCGCAGGGTTTTACTGGGCCATTGTCGTTTGTGGCTTTTGGACCGTCTGCCTGGCGTCCAATCCTCCGGTAGAAGGGGCCAACGGAGAGCTTGACAACGCGCTGGTTATTGCTGAGCTGGTCTCGGTATCGTTTAGGCGGTTTCTGCCGGGCATGCTTGGGTGCTTTGTCATTTACAAGGTGGCGGCCCGGCCGCAGCTTGTAAATCTCGACGCGAACCTGAGCAGGTCGGTTATGTGGCTTTCTGGGTTCTGGATTGGTATCCTCGAGAACTACGTCTTTGCGTACCTGCCCATTGACAGACTGACGGTCCATGATCTCAACAGCCAGCCCGGAGCATGGCTGACGCTTGTCATAGTCATTGGAAGCATCCTCGCTATAGCAGTGGGCCAGGCGTTTGTTATCTGGCGCATGGGCAAGTTCCGGCCGTATATCACCTTCTACTTAGGGGCTATTGGCTTGTTGGCAATTCTGGCCATGATCCCCAACCAGACGCTGCGGGTCCACCATTATATCCTTGCGCTAGTGCTACTTCCTGGTACAGGATTTAAGACGACGCCGAGTCTCTTTTACCAGGGCATCCTCGTCGGCCTTTACGTTGCTGGAGTATCCCGGTGGGGGTTCGATTCGGTCATCCAGACTTATGACCAGCTGCGACGAGGAGCACCTTCGCTCTTGTCTGGCGCTCCGCAGTTTGTCCCATTAGATTTCAAGGCTGGCGGCCAGGTTATTCGATGGAACGGCACAGGGAGCGTAGATATGCCGGGATATTCGCTGGTTGTTAATGATGTAGAGCAGTATCGCGGCACCAATGCTTCCTTTTCGTTGGCGGAGTGGATCAGCGCAGAGGGCCTGGCGAAGGTCAAAAAGTTCTACGTCCGCGTAGCATATGCTGGCGAGGTCGTGACTGGCGATTATACTAGAGCTGGAGTCATCGACCTGATTTCTTCAAAGTGGACGAACCCAAAGCCTGGTGTTGTTTAATCAATGGCTGTCGTTTAGCATCCTCAAAGGGGACCAACCCAAAGGCTGTCTGCCGTTTAGCACCTTACAAAGCAGACATGCCGAAAGATTAATGTCGTTTAGCCAAACGCATCCTCAACGTGAACGAACCAAAGGCTGTCTTTTAACATCTTTAAAGAGGATGAACTCAAAGATACCAAAGGCCTAGCATGTTCAAAGTGGACGGACTAAGGCTATCGTTCAGAATTTTCGAAAGTACTCGAAATCAAGGCCTGGTGCCATTTAGCCAAAAGGTTCATTTAGCCACTTCAAATGGAACCAACTGAAAGACTGCCATTTACTATCAAAGTGGACGAACCAACGGCTATCGTTAAGCACGTTGGATGAAATCAAAGACTGGTGTTTGCTTAGCATTCTGAAATGAACGAGCCCAAAGGCTAGTGCGCATTAGAATCCTCATCGTGGAAGAATTCAAGGGCATGATGTCGTTTAGCTACCCAAAGCGGATGAACCAACGGCTTTTTTTTTGGTATCTTCAAAGTGGGCGAACCCAAAGACCGTTCTTCAGCATCTTCAAAGAGGACGAAATCAACGGCTGTCTTTTAACATCTTCAAAGAGGACGAAATTACTCGTTTTAGCATCCGCAATGTGAACGAACCCAAAAAAAAATCTGCTGTCGTAAGGTTCACGAAGTCTCTTTCGAAGTCTCTTTTCTTTGCGCGTCGAACTTCGTCGGGGAAAAATTATGCTTACGTACGCCGAACCATATGCCGCATGTGTTGGATATCGACTCTCTCATTCGGCCTTACAAAAGCTCCATTCCTGCTCAACTAGTTACACAGATACGTAGAGATATGCATCTCCAGTGAATTGAGGAATCATTATCAGACCAATAACAATGGTCAGAGGGTCTCTCCCCAGGTCTCACTCAGAAAAGACTCTTACTGTTACCCAATAAACGGCCAATGCCCAATCAGACGACTTTAATTACATGCATTTACTAAGACCTAAAATACTCTGCTTCCTTACCCGAAAACCCATCCCCCAGCCCGTGAGGCGACTTAGGCCCATATGTCCCTGGCTACTGGCCCTGAAGACGCATGCCAAGCCTGCCTCACTTCAGCCGCGCACATACCGCGCGGCGTTCGCCAATCCCCACCGATCGCCCCCAACCACCAGAGATAAGGCATCGCCATCGTTAAATCCCGGCTGTGCATTAACGCGTATATAAGTACAATAGATTATACCCCTTCCGTAGTTGAACTATACCCTTAGTATATATACTGAAGTCGTAGTTGAAACCCATTAGTGTAATACTGTAAATTGTGATGAAGTTGGGTGGCTTGCTTGCGATTTCGGCGGCCATGACCGCGGCGTATGGCCTGCCTGTTGCCCAGAAGCTGCTCAGGCTGGACGATTCGCTCCACGATACCTGCCCGGTCGACACTCCAATCTCATGCTCCATCAATTCCGGCAAGGATTCGTGTTGTTATGAGGCTACCAACGGAATCATTCTGTCGACCCAGTTCTGGGACTACAATCCCGCCACTGGGCCAGACGACCTGTTCACCCTGCACGGATTGTGGTGCGACAGGTGCATTGGCGGGTACAACCAGTTCTGCAACAAGGCCTGGGAAATCACCAATGTTGAGGAAGTGCTCACTTCCACCAACCGAAGCGATCTGCTGACTGAGATGGGTGAAGTGTGGAAGAACCTTGGTGGAAACGACGTGGAGCTGTGGCTTCACGAGTTCAACAAGCATGGAACCTGCATGTATACGCTCAATCCCAGCTGCTACGGCGAGGGCGCGAGCAAGTACCAGTACGCTAGCGATTTCTACGACGCTGCTGTGACTCTTTTCAGGGAATTGCCCACCTATGAATGGCTCAAGGAGGCGGGAATTGAGCCTAGCACCGACAAGAGATGGACGGTTAAGCAGTTCCAGGACGTACTCTCGGCCAAGTTTGGCAAGTCTGTGGGCATTCTCTGCGATAGACACAACGCCATCAACCAGATCTTTTACTACTACAACCTCAAGGGATCGGTGGCTTCGGGCGATTTCGTCCCGCGAGAAGCTCTTTCCGGTAGTTCCAACTGTAAGGACGGCTTCAAGTACCTGCCCAAGGGCTCTGGTGGTGGAGGAGGCGGTGGAGGAGGCTCTGGTAAAAAGGGCTACCTAAAGATCGACGGAGAGAACGGCTGCCTCATCTCCAACGGCAAGTGGTACACTTCGGGCACTTGCGGGACGTATACCAAGAAGGAGTCTCAATTTGGCGGCATTGAGCTCAGGTCGTCCAAGGGGCCGTGCGACGTTGTTGACGGAGCTTTTACGTGTGGCAGCGGCGTCACAGCTGGTCAGTTCACCACTGAGGGCAATTATGTTCTGTATGGAGGCGAGGAGACCTGGTCTGCTGACAAGGTTCCATCAGGTACCACCCAGGTCCCTATCAAGGTAGGCTCCGGAGCTGTCAACTTTAAGCTGAAGTTCGCAGCAAAGTAGTCATACTTTCCCCATTATTAATCAAGTTAGAGACTCCTCTATTGGAGCAATACCCTGTTAGATCTCCTGTAATAATAACAATGATCTTCCCTATTGGAGGAGTACCCAATTAAACCTCCTGTAATAACCAATGATTTTGACTAAAGTCCGTTGGCGAAGGAGGTGCAACAGTGGAGGAACCCGTAGAGGAGAATGCAATTAGACGTTTGATTTGACAAAATGACGTAGGGCTACGGCCGACTCTCGTGACGCTGCTAGGCGTTTTTGGATTCTAATTGCGGCGCGGATGGCCAGTGCTGTCGCTTTCAAGGTCGGCTTGGGTCGAACTGTAGAAAATGCCTTTTGCTCGTCGAGAATTTTGATAATGCCAAGGCTTTGCAACAATTTGAGCCTTTTGCGGCTAGCATTGCGATAGCTTTCCAATTCCTTCGACTTGAAGTGGTTGCAGAACAGTAGGTCGTTTCGCTTAGTCCGAAGGCGCTGGATGCCGTACTTGTAAATAGCTATCTGTGACTCTGCGGAAAGGTTCGAGCTTGACGATGGTGGTAGCGGCGTATTGCTCTGCTCTTGGTGTATCAACTGACCCAGCTCTGACTTGATTTCGGTAATAGAAAGCCCATCAATACGGCTGTATAGCTGTTCAAGCTGTGTTTGCACACTCTCTACCGGGTTTTGTTGGCGTTGTCTCTCATTGGCCATTTTCCGCTTCAAAGTGTCAAGCTCCTTTTTAAGCGACTTGGTCTCATTGACCAGAGATTGGCACAGCGCGTCGCTCGCATCAGAGAAGGGGTCGAAAAATGCAGTAGTCGAAGCCTCAAGTGGTCGCTTGGGTGCCTGCCCCGGAGCAAGGATCGAATCAGGCGTAAGGTGCTCGACTGTGCCATTGAGCTGTTTTAAAGGGTCGCTGAACTTGGACACAGGCTTTATGGGTGTATTAACGTCAAAGCTCTCCATGCTAATAAGGTCATTTGCCGGCTCAAACTCATTCAAAGGTTGCTTTCCTTTATGGATTTGATTTGGTTTCGGCTCGTTAGTGGGCGCATTTTTGTCGTTCTCGGGTAAATTGTCGTTTCTCGGCTCGTTCTCTTTATTTGATGTCAATGGATTTGCCCTTGGGTTCCCCAGTGCTCTGAACTGTCCAAAAGTCATGAAGCGAGGCTTGTTTACTGGAACAGTGTTGTCCGATTTGGTTACAGCCAACCTTTCCAAACCAATTACGGGGGCTGTATCATTATCGCGGTGTTGTAAACCAGCTGGCAGTTCCTTTAATGGCTCTCCATTTCCTGGATTCTCCTTTAGGGGCTCGCCATTTTTTTGGTTCTCTTTTGGGGGCTCTCCAATTCTGGGGTTCTCCTTTAGGGGCTCCCTGAATACTTTCGTCCCTCCAATCCCATTTAATGTCCGTCCTCTATTCAGCACCCCGTTATTGTGATTCAACAGCCCATTATTAATATTGCTCAACATTGCATTATTAGGTTGAGCATCGCTAACTTCGGGTTTCGTGACCTGCCTGACGATATTGTCCAACTTGAGCTTGGCTTCGGTATACTCCTTCTCGGCATCTATCAGCGGTCTGTCACTCGATCCTTTGAGCTTCTGCAGGCTAATGTCCGTGAACTCCAGCTGGTCCTTGAGTTTCGACACCTCATGCGAGAGCAAAGTGTCATTCGACGACCTCGACAGCTGGTCCTCAATTTGATGGATGCGGAACTTGATCTGAAAATTGTTGTCTCGGATCTTCTCCTCAAGCTCTACCTTCTCCCGTTCAGCCGGATCCATCGTCTATTATTGGTCTGATGCATCCAATCTACGCGTCGCTTCCTCTCTCCAATCTGAGGATTATTTTTTTTAATTTTGTGTTGCAGTCGCGTATCAACATACCCGTACGGCTGTAACAAACCCTCGGAGTCACCGTTGGGAGCACCGGTATGGATCATGGGGGACCAGTCCCCCATACCCCCTGTAGCGACGTTTCGCGTCGGGCACAATCACCTCTCAATCGCCGTACCGTATATAGCTGGTCTACGTAGTACCGGTACCTATATGACCCTCGTGACTCAGTGACCTGTAGAGAGGGTGCATGGGGGTTTTGGGGGGCCAGCCCCCCAGCTACGGGGTCTGGGGCAGAGCCCCAGGTAGTGTCCCAAACCCTCTGTAGCGAAGCTTCACGTCAAGTCATATGAATGATGGACTGGGTCGAGTGTGAGAATACGAATGATGGAAGGATACGAATGATGACTAAGGTGTCAGCATGGAAGATCTGACTGGTCAATTGACATGCCGTGGAACTTTGCAATGAAGTTGTAGAAAGGGGGCCGTGACTGATCACCTCCGATATCGAACACAGTTTAACAACACCTCGGAAAGTGACGTATGGGCAACCTACAGTGAGGGACTCACCTGCCCAGGTTTTGCCCCAGAATATTCCTGCTAACCCACAGTTTGCCACTTGTAATGGGCTATCGTAGCCCCAGAGCAGGAAAAACTAGCAGTACTCCATTTGGCCGCTTGCTAGTTTCATCTGGGGAGTGCGGCTCGTGCGGCTGGATGGGACAAAAAATGAAAACACTGTGACGTCAGCGTGTGGCGCGATGATATCACTGGGGCTGGATTACCTCATCAAAGTAGGGCGCGATGACTAACGGCCCCAGCCAGCCGATAGATGACGTCAACGAAAAGAGCCCAGGGAAAAATTTGGCCTGTTGGAGCTGCCTCATCTGTTCTTTATCGTTCTTTCGGCGTGTTTTGCCAGAGTCTGTGCGACGAAGCCCGGTAAAACAACAAAAAAGCAGCCCAGTCCTGGTTGGGGTGATATATATTCGAAATAGGGGCTGGTTTCCACTTCTTTCCCTACGTGTTACGATACTGTTGGCTCGAGACTGTTTATATTGACCCCGTTGCACACACTGTTGAGCCTTAAGGTCACGTTCGGTTTTGGGGTGTTTGGGTCGGTTAGTAATCGTGTGAAGTGATAATTTCGAAAAAAAAGTATTGGCATGGAGATTGACAGACCTCCTTCGCCTTCATCGTCCGACACCACCGATACCTCTTCGTCGATCGCCAAATCGTCGTCCTGCTCGGTAAGGTCGCACCCTCCTGTCTCGCCTTCGTCTTCTCCAAACTCTGTGAAAGACCTGGGGGGCTCTACTACACCTGCCTCTGAGGTGCCTGCGTTTAGTGGGCTGACAACAACTACCAAAATGGGCCAGCAAGATGGTGGTGGCTATTTCAGCACGGGCTCGGACTCTACAGAAAGTAGTAATGGCGGTGGTCATGTCGTCGTTGCGCCCCCGCCAAACCCCAGTGTGCTGCCGGCTCCGGCCCTCAAGTTGCCTCCGCAGTTCACGCCGCGACAGCGGAGACTGCGTCCGGCTTCACTGGATATCTCTGTAGCTGAGCGGGAAAAATTGGCCGTCAACGGGTCGCTGGGCGTTCAATCGCACTTCCCGACGCCGAACTCGGCTACCTCTCTGACGTTTGGCATTACTTCGCCAAACGGATCCGCACTTACGGTTCCAGAGTCCGTCCAGTCGATTTCCCCAGCTGAGCTGGCGGAACTGATTGGGCCTAACCGTACGAAAAAGATACTGATGATTGACGTGCGGCCACTGGCGCAGTTTGCTGTTTCCCGCGTGAAATCGGCCGACAACGTGTGCATGCCGACAACCCTGCTCAAAAGACCGACATTTGTGCTCTCGAGATTCCTAGAATGCATGTCGCCGAACCAAAAGTCGTCTTTGGGGAATCTTGAGAAGTATGATGCCATTGTGCTGTACGATCAGTCGTGTAAGCGACTCTCTCCTTCGCATACGACCCTCTTTCACACGCTGTTAAAGTTCCACCATGCTCTTACCGATACCACGGAAACCAAAATCTGCTGGCTCAGAGGCGGAATCGCCGATTTCTCGACAAAGTTCGCCGACCTAATTGACACTAGCGCTGTAGAAAGCCCCTCTCCCGAGGGCGATGGCGAAGCAATGGCGCGTTCATCTTCCAGCATACCGCCGCTCCACACCGTTTCGGGAGCGCCGCTGGTCATGTCGGGCATTTCTCTACCAGAAGCGTGCAAAGTGCGGCTCAATCCGTTTTCAACAAATATCCGCACGGCAATGGAAGTTTACGACGAAAACGACGGAATTGATATTGTCCTCCCTGCAGAGGTGGACAAAAACGATGACGACAAGAACCGCCAGTTGTTCCCCGAGTGGCTGTGTAAAATTATCAAGGAATCCGACAGCTCCAAGTCGGTCGCCAAGCTCTTCTATGATATCGAGATGGCTGAGAAAAACCGGCTTGAGGAAGCCCTCAATGCCCCCTCAGAAAACAAGGAAGGCATGCTGGCTGGAGTCGAACTCGGCGCAAAGAACCGCTATACAAATATTTGGCCATTTGACCACAGCAGAGTCCGCATCAGAGACGCTTCTTCGCCTTCAGCAGACTACATCAATGCTTCTTACGTGTCGGCCAAGGGGTCAGATCGGCGGTATATCGCTACCCAGGGCCCTCTACCTGCTACCTACGAGGACTTTTGGAAAGTCGTCTGGTACGAACGAATTCCAGTTATCCTCATGCTTACGCCGGAACACGAAGGAGGTACCCTCAAGTGCGACTTGTACTGGCAGGACGGCGTAATGGGCGCCATTGAGCTTAGAGTCATTGGCCAGTCTGTTGTTCCGTTGAACACTTCGTCCAATTCTATGGTCGTCATTCGTCGCTTCGAGCTCAAGAACGCCCGAGATCCGTCCCAGCCGACTCACCAGACGGTACAGATTCAGTACACCGACTGGCCCGATCTCGGGTCGCCAGCGAGTCCGGAGGACCTGTTAGCTCTGTCGCGGCTCAAGGAGGAGTACCTCGATCCATCCCGAAAAAAGCTCGACCTTGAACCCATCTGTCTTGTCCATTGCTCCGCCGGGTGCGGGCGAACGGGCACTTTCTGCACCGTCGACACGGCTACCGACATCTTTGAGCAATACTACCGCAGGGGCCAAATGCCCGAGTTTGATGTCATACATCAGGTGGTCCACGACCTGCGTCGGAAGCGAATCTCCATGGTCCAGAACCTGCGCCAGTACGGAATGTGCTACGAGACGGTTCTCCAGTGGTGCGTTGAGTGGGCAAAGAAATCAAACAAAATGTAGCAACCCCATTGCTTTTATTTATTCATCACCATGCCTATTTATTTATTTATTCCTCTATATACCTTGCCATTGGGCAGAGCCCATTAATACGTACTGTGTTATCCCGCAATTGTCAACGTAATTGGGGGCCAGCCCCCAAACCCCCGTAGCTCCGCTTCGCGGAGATTTAGACCTTCGGGAAGCGAATTCATCAATACGCCAGACTCTTTAAGGTGAAGCGTCACATCTAGATTGTGGCAATGGGTGAGTCTTCCATTTTTGCTACCTCATTGGCGGGTCAGGGGAGAATTGTCCGCCTATGTCAATTGAACGCGCAAAATGAACATGGAATATACCCGTCCTCTAATAAATTACTCAATTAATTACTTCCTTTAACAAACTGCCTCGATGCGGAATTGGGGGCCAGCCCCCAAACCCCCGTGGCTCCGCTACGCGGAGATTTTTGAGAAGCAGAGTCATGGACTAGTGATCATTAATAGAGGCGGAAGAAAATTCGCGTTGGAGCTTAGACAGGTCCTGCTGGATAAGATCGTTAAACCGCCGGTCCTCGTTATGGACGCTGAACCCAAAGTCGATCATTTTAACCTGGTCCTTGACAACAAACATGTTGTAGGTACGAATATCTCCGTGTGCAATACCACAGGCGTGAATCTGCTCTAGTGCTCTTTTCGCCGCCTCGTACTGGACAGGATCATCCGGTAGCGGTTTCTTGCCAAAAATGCGCTCAATCAGAATATAGAAACAGCAAAATTCTTCCGTCTTAATCACTCCGTGGCTGTACAGCTTGGGGATGTGCTTCCCCTGGAGGTTCTCTAGTGCTTGGTAGGCCCGTGTTTCAATTGTGTACAGCTGGTGCGCCAGATGCTTCTCATCTGGGGCGTAATATTCAGGGTCGAAGATTTTGAGAATCTGCGCCTCTTTTTTAGTGTGGATCTCGTACGTCTGCGAGTAGTAATGATACCCGGTCTGAAGAGGGATGAACTGTTTAAACTCCTCGTTTGTGAGAGTCATGGTCCGTGCGGAGTGAGGCAATTCCCCCTCTGGAGGACTAATGGGCTTCTCCTGCTCTATTGGAGCGACAATGTTCTTTAGCAGGTAATCCAAGAGCCTGGGCTTCAAGTCGGTCAGCCCCATAACGGCACATGTCCCGGATTCCAAATCAAATATCCCCGTAATATAATAGTCTGTTATTAGGAACCGTGATTTACCATGCTCGCGAGCATATACCTTGGCTTGGTTATATTCGACCAGGAAATTGTGAATCAATAGCTCCTTTTGGGGACAACTAAACTCCCGCGCTGTGGGCAGGTTGAAATAGAGCCTCATTCCATAGTGAAGACCGCGTGACACGGTAACAGCGTGCACCGGCAGCTGTATCTTCTTCTTGTGCAGCCCAGACACAATTGAGAAGCTCTTTGGGTTGAAGCACAAATTCGCACTTGTCTTGGCCCGGACAACATCAAGAATAGGCCTGATAATGACGTTCTCAATGGCAAACTTGACAAATTCTGTGTTGTGGTCCGGTGTAATGACAAGGTTGCCAAGCACTTCTCTCGGCAGTTCGTTTCCCCCGATTTCAAGGTTCAGCCGTTTGGGCCTCTCAGGAATCCACACTTCCTTGAGATCTAAGCTACTTTCGTCGTAACCAAAGTCGCTCAGACTCCAGGTCTCTTGGATATCAGCGCTCCCCAAGTGCTTCTCTACTGGAAACACATCTCCATAGCCTAAACGATCTAAGACTTCAATCTTCTGGTTCAGCAGATCTTCCGCCGTTACGCTCTGTCCTTTTAGAGTGGGGAGTCCCGGGGGGCCAAAGATCCGCTCGTGAACTCGCTTCTTCTTCTTCTTGAACAGCATCCTCCTCCCACCGTCTTCCAGGGCTTTTCTATGTCGTATAGGGCCTTAAGTAGTCGTCGTCATTTTTTTGGCTTGCCGTTCACTTAAGTGAGCTTCAAATGTCTTGGAATTCTGAGACCCCCCGCTAAAGCTCCGATAATTTATCCGAACTGCTTATTTCTCCGCATAACCTCCGCAACGCGGAGCCACTGGAATAACCCTCAAAGGATTCATAAGTGAACTCTAGGAGTGGATCGAGTCTTTTCTATGTGTAGTCCGTTCTATAATGAATTGATTCTGCGCCAAGTGGAGCCATGGTAGCCCCCTTTCTTTAGTATACTGGGGGGGGGGGGCACAAACCACCGGGGGCTCCGCTACGCTATTTGTACCACGTTGTAGCGCTAAGCTTTTGGAAATTTGTTGCAATGTAACGAAAAACTCGCTACCGTCACCAAAATATGTACGGGGGTCTGGGGGCTGGCCCCCAGCAACGGGAGCTCGAGGGTTGGCCCTCGAAATACCGATAACCCTCAACAGATTCATAAGGGCTTCAGGGGTGGATCAAAAAGTTGGAAGAACTGAAGTACGAACGTATTTTGTCTATGGGGAGTCCGTTCTATAGTCAATTGATTCTCCGCGAAGCGGAGCCACGGGAGCTCGAGGGCTGGCCCTCGAATACACTCCACTACTAGTACTAATGGGGAGAGACCAGTCCCCCCAAACTCTCCTGAGGCGCTCCGCGCATGGGTTATGAACACATGTTGCTCACTTTATCCATGTCCTGGCCAATTGCCGCCTCGGCGACGCTCCATACGGGCTTTCCGTGTAACTCCTGCATGAGATTGGAGATCATGCCTCGCAGTGGTACCTGGTATGCCGGGTCCATTTTCATCTTCTCCTTGTCGGACTCAGAGAGCCACGAGTCGTTAGTAGCCTCTTCGACAGACTGCTCAGAGTCCAGAACGGCCTGCCAGATACCGACTACCTGGCCCAGGCGTTCCAAAAGTTTTGGGTCGGCGAGACGGCACATGCATGTGATGCCCATGGCAAACACTTTCTGCGTGGACGGTGAACCCACGCGGTCGAACTGATCGAGCCATTTCTGCCACCACGACTCGCTTTGGTGGGCCTGCTGCCACACCGCCGACGCATCGTGGTAGGCAATTCGGGCAAACAGGGAGTACAGCTCGGTAAGACTTGTGCTCTCAATGTTTTCAGCCGTCGTCTGTTGGTACAACACGTTTAGCAGGCCCGTTTCGACAAATAGCGGACCGTACACAGCCGGGGGGACTACGAGGATGACCATGTCTAGGCTAGCACACACCGTTGAGATGGCGTAGCTATTCAGCGAGGGAAGATGTTCTGCCAAAGTGCTCAATAGCTGCTTGCCGTAAGTCGCCAGAAGCGGCTCGTAGCACAGCAAAACGTACTCGTCTGCAATCTTTAACAGGTCTGGGAGCAGCTCTGACGTATACACAATGCCCTGGAGGAGGTATGGGAACAGGGGCAGCAGCTCAGGGATCTGAGCTTCCTCTGCCCGGGACACAATGACCCTCCACAGGGGCAAAACGTCCTCAAACAGCATGTGGTCGTAGTTGTCCGGATCCAAGATCTCCTTGAGAAGCGGAACTGCGACTGGGTAGTAATCGACCTCACCATCAGTATTACAAGACACAATACCCGATAAAATGTTGATTGTCACGGCGCGGAAGCTCTCGTCTTGCCAGAATTGCGGGATCATGGCCAGCACAGTACCTGCATACGGCGCGAATGAACTGCCCAGCTGCTCAATAATAACATCCAGCACCTTTAACAGCTCAACTTTAACCTCCTGATCCTCTGCCAGGGCAAATAAGCGGAATAAATGCTCGAGGAACTGCTGGGCGAATGGCAGAAGCCGCGAGGGATCAAACCGGAAGTCGTCGACCATGTACCTGAGGCATTCCATGCACGAGAGCTGCAGAACCAAATCATTGGAATTGGACAAGAAGGTAAGCAGCATGTGGTACATGGTGTCTTTATTTTCGTCAGAGAATGCAATGGGGATCCACTCCGTCACCAGAATGCACACCCGTCTCTGGACAATGACAAACTCAGGCACTTCCATGTTTTGAGTGATTTTGGGCACAACCACTGCCGAGAAGAAGTTGTCAAAGTCAAATTTGTCTGCGAACGGCGTGGCGCCCAGCTGGAGGGCATGGAGCGCCGTTTCGAGCTCAACCACGCTCGCTGACGGGTTCTCCGTAGTCTCCTGAATAGCCTGGAGCACCATGGGCCCCAGATCATCTACAAATGCAATTAGCAGGTCGCTGAACGCCGTCGATGCGCACGCCCGCAGCTGGTACTCCCACGCCGAACCGTGAAGCTCCTGAACGAAGAAATCCTCAGGATCGCTCTGCCATAACTCCAAATCCGACTCGGTAAGATGCAGGTATCGCTGCATGAGTCGTATTGACATGGCATGGGTCAGCTCTGGCGTCAGGATATCGTTAGTCAGCACCTCCCGCGCTTTTTCAGCGTTGGTCCGGTCTCCATCTGTGCGCCTTCGCATGTGCACAATGCCCCGAAGAACCTTAACCATGCTATCCAGCAGCCTTAACGACCGCACCTGTGTACCTTCGTCGTTGTTTTCGTTCATAACCGCCGACTTGACGAGTTCTGGAGCCCTGTCCATAAGCAGGAACGAGCTCGGCTGCTCGCGTGCTAGCCGGTTAAACAGCTTCCCCATCGTCTTTACTAGCTTCTTTACCGGCTCATTATCACTATAGTCCGTCTGGATGAGCTGTGCGTACTGGTCAACGAGGCCGCGGAAAAAGCCGCACACAGCCGCATGCTCGTGCGGCTGATCCATCCCCTCGACGACTGCCACTGCCAGGAACTTCAATACCGCAATTGCCAGGTCGAGATGTGCCTCACCAGCCTGTATGGCCTCCTGGTAGTGGCCAATTGCTGTTGCCACGAGCTTCATGCCCCCGAGACGGGCCTGCATCTCGCTCTTCTGGCGCCCGATCTTGACCTTGGAGAGCGTCTTGACAACATGGTACATCATGCGGTATGCGTTGTAAAGCACCACCTGGTCAGAACTTCCCGCTACGACACCATGCAGGTCGTCAAACACCGTAGTCCATTCGTGGACAAAGTCAAACCGCACGATCATGGCGGTCGCCGTGGCATTGACTTCGTTCAACACGCGATTCGGCTCGCCCAAAAGGTCAAACAGCCTCCCCCTGAGGCGGCTCTTGGACTCGGCGTCAATCGTAGAAGAAGACCGTCGCCAAGTCTTGCTCACTACGTTCTTGAACATAATACAGGCCCGCAGCCTCGTCTCGCTGTCGCGCGCTCTATCGAGGAACACATCCTGCAAAACACTCAGAAACCCCTGCTGGGTCTCTAATTGCTTCAGCGCGAGCTCGGCCGAAGTCCGCGTGTGGTTGTCCGGCGACGCGGCCGCCTCTAACAGCCCAATCACCTCGCCCGCCGTCATCTTCGTCGATAGTCCCGTATACGCATCGTCAAAATTTATTTCCGTGTCCCGAGAACCGACTTTGGGACTTCGCCGCACTACACACCGACTTCACAACACTTTATTGCGACTTCACAATATACTAGATTCCCTCGAGCTCCCGAGACTCCGCTTCGCGGAATTTATCAATTGATTCCTACGAACTCTCCGCGAAGCGGTGTCCCAGGGGGGTTTGGGGGGACTGGTCCCCCCAAGTACATTGAGCCTATAAACACTTGGGGGCCAGCCCCCAACCCCCGTAGCTCCGCTTCGCGGAGGTTACAATGCAATGTTCAATTGATTCTTACGAACTCGCCGCGAAGCGGCGTCCAAAAAGGGAGGTTTGGGGGGACTAAGCACTTGGGGGCTGGCCCCCAACACCCCGTAGCTCCGCTTCCCGGAGGTTACCATCGCTTGGATTCGTCGCCTTCGGCCCATTCATGCTCAACGTAGCCCAGTTCCCTCTTTACCCGCGCAACCGTGGCTGGATCGCCCGTGTTCTTGCCCAAGTTATCGCTAATCTTGATGGCTGGCTTCCCGTCTGCGGCCCAAATCTTAATGACAATGTTTAGCGGCGCACTCTTGTTGCCGTCGAGGTCCTTAAAGTTGTTCGTGAAGAAGGTCCCCACGCCAAAGGTAGGAATCAACCCGTTCTCCTCAGCGGCCTTCTTGTACTGAATGCACTTGACAATGTTCAGACTGTCGCTGTAGATGATCCTCTTGCTGTTTTTAGGGTACCCAAGCGACTCGTAGTGCTGGGCTGCCAGCTCCGTGAACTCGATTGGGTCACCCGAGTCTTGCCGCACGCCAATGTACGCGTCGGTGAAGGGCGGTACAAAGTATTTGAAGAAATTGATCGAGCCAAACGTGTCGGTCAGTGCATAGCCCGCATTTTTCCCGCCAAAGGACTCGATCCACATCTCCATCGACCGCTTGTTGGCAAGCTCGTAGTCTTGGGTCACCGCGGCAACTCCCATCATCCACTCGTGCGCCACGGTGCCAATTGGCTTGAGATTGTACTTCTTGGCGAAGTAGACGTTCGAAGTGCCCGTCAGGTTCTTTTCCAGGCCACACTCCTTGGCGCCCTTGATTATGCCCTCGATAACTATCTCCTGCGTCTTGAACGACCGCCGTCGCCGAGTGCCAAATTCGCAAAAAGTACATCCGGCCGTCAGCAGTTGGATGGCCTTGTTAGCTGCCAGGTCCTCCTGGCCGCTGTAGTCCCAGTTCGTCTCCACGAATTTGAAGTAACCCTCGGAGATAATCGCCAGAAGAGGGATCTCGTAGAGGATTGTCACCTTCCACAAGCCCTTGGCCTTTGCATGGAGTACTCCGTCATTGAATTCCAGCTCTACCTGCTCGTCCGGGTCAAGCTTAAAGTCCTTGAGGAAGGCCAGGTACTTCTTAGGTAGGTATGGAATGCTCTTGGCGAGAAACGCAATCTCATCCTCGGAGAACCGCAGGTTCGCTAGCGACTTAACCTGTTCCTGGATCCACGCGAAGGCCTCCTGGTTGAACTTCTTATCCGGCGTTCGGTTCGTGTACCCGAACTCGGCCACGGTATCGGGGAAGTGGTCCAGGACCGCGGCCTGCATGGTGAGCTTGTACAGATCGGTGTCCAGCAAGGACTTAATCACCGGTTCGACCATTGTTAGCTATAATTGTATCGTGATTGAGGTGATAAAGCCGATGTTAAGCTATTATAAAGGCTTAGAGTCAGTCGACTTTTATGGGCCGACGGAGGTCGGAGCGGGCTGCACACTCCGTAACCGGCCAATAAGACTACCAACTGCTATCTCTGTATGAGACCTTGTCTGGTACATCTTGGTTATTCGTCAATTAGCTTGGCTATTCGTCTATTACGTAGCCTCAATTGCTGTTGATTTATTTTAGATTGAATAGCAGACATAATGTAACATCATATATAACAATAAATGATGATAAACCATCCGTCTGTATACCGTTAACGGTAACTCCAATACCACAATACATGTTGAGAACTAAAGTAGTATAACCGGTAGTGTAGCTAATGAGACAGTAATATGAAGAGCATATATAGCTACAATTGAGTGTTGAGGACTGGTTAGGGCAACCGCGGCTGGAGTACGTTCAACCAATTGTTCTCATATTCGACTCCAGTCTCCGGCTCGACGCTGAAAATATAGCTGCTGGACCACATCGGCCCCGCAGCCCAGTAGGTCCAGCCAATCCACTCATCATTGTCGTTCATAAAGTCTAAGAGATTCTCAATGCACTCGACGCAAACATCATTACTCCCGGCTCCAAACTCTGAAAGAAACGCCTTGCCATTTACAGACTGGAGCCAGGTCGTGGCCTTGGCAAGATTGTTCACTCCTTCTTGTGCGCTAATACAATCAGTGTGGGTGCCCGAGTGGTCGGAATCAAAGTACTGGTGCATGTCAAAGGCGAAATTGTTACTCGGGTCAGTGATATTGCCCATATAGTCCGAGTTCGCAGCGTATTGCTGGGAGCTGCCAGATTTGCCCGTCCACCCTCCAGCTGAAGTCCAGCCATTGCCGGGAACGAGAATTAGCTGCGAAGCACCCATGTCCCGGATAGCGTGAATGACCGCCTGGTTACTGTCATACAACAACCCAGTGTCAATATCATGTGGCTCGTTCATGATCGCAAAGATTACATTGCTGTTATCCTTGAAGCGACCAGCCATCTCGGCCCAAAACGTGCAGAAATCGGCTACCGAAGGGCCGTCGTGGCCAATGACGCTGCCATTGTACCGCATGTAATTGTGGGGATCGATGATGACCCGAGCGCCTCTGCTGGTAATGTAACTTACCGCCTGGTTGTACTCGCTGAAATATGTCTCATTGTACATACTACCGAGTCCTGTGGACAATGGGCACATTCGCTCAAGCAAATGCGGTAGTCTGAACGTGTTGACTCCCTGCGACAGCATCGTGTCAACATGATCCTCGTTGATGAACTGGTAATCCTTTCCAAACCTACCAGGAAGGACGGTCGGGGCAAACTCCCCGCCAGCTTCATTCACACCACCGTAGAGAACAGTGGCAGAAGCGATGGATGAGGCGATGGCGAAAAGAGCTGGTACTTTCATTCTTTCTTAACGAAGCAGCTAACTGACAATTGGCCAAATCGTGCCCCTTTATACTCTGTCGTCGATTATTTTCAATTGCCCCTCATTGCAGAGTGGAGAATTTGTACCGTCGTCGATCGAATTTTAGCGCTTCAATTAGCAAAAAACTAAGGACTTACGGCATTTACTGCGGGCTCTACTCACTCAATTGAGCCTCGAGCATTTTGTGAACTGGGGTAAAGGGAGGAGGTTCTGCAGGGTGGCTTTAAACCATAGGCTTAACTTACCACCGGTTGGTGATCGACAAGCAAGCGGGAAAAGCACGTATCCGAACTAATCCTTCAAGACCATCTCTATAGCTTTAATTGACTTGGGGGCCAGCCTCCAAACCCCCGTAGCACCGCTTCGCGGAGAGATTGTAGCTATCCTTTGCGAAGCTCAGCCGATGGGGGCCCGGAGAGACTACAAGTCTGTAGCTTCTATGAAATTCTTCTTATTTCGTAATTAATCCGCCAAATATTCCGTTTAGTTGCAGTTTCTAGGCGATCACCGTATTTCGGAATCGCGGACTATCTCTCGGTGTTGAAGTATGCACACTTTCCGCAACCACTTTCCTCTTCACATGCCTTAACAATCTTTCGATACGAAACCCCGCAGTGAAGATCAGGGGTTGGCCCTCGCTAGCCCTGGTAAACGGGGGTTTGGGGGCAGAGCCCCCACTACGGGAGCTCGAGGGCTGGCCCTCGAAAAAAACCCACTAGTAGAAATATGTGGCAGGGAATCGTCTATTAAATAAGGTTAGGTAGTCTATACTTTTGGACTGATAACGCCCAGGACCTTGTCGAACATCGTCTGAAGAGAGTCCAGGGAGTATTCCGGTCCCTCAAACACACGGTCAAAGGAATTGACGTTGATGACAGTACCTCTGCCGGTGGTTTCGTCGACCTCGCTCTTAGCCGCGTTCTGGCGGATGTTGAACAGCTGAGACATTTCAGCGACGAACTTCTCCTCCGCAGCTTCATCGACAGTCGCAGCCTTGGAGACCGAAGAGAGAAGCGCCAGGGTGCTGATTCGTCCCTGCACGTCCATAAACATGTAGTTTGCCGAGCCCGGTACTAGGCTCAGCGCCGAGATGGCGAACCGGTGGTTCTCAATGTGAAGAGGAACCGGCGAGTCAATAGAGAATACAAACACCTTGGAGACGACCTGGAAATCCTTATTGAAGTGATTGACAGCGACCGCCAGCCTCTGGTTAGCCTGGTCCACTGCAATTAGCCGCTTGGCGCCAGTAGGCGAGAAGATCTGGACGCTCCACCGCTGTCGCTCGTTGATAAGGTCCCAGACCACCAGCCGCGACTTTGATAGAGCCATCAGATGGGTCCCGACGATATGCAGAGACCGCACTCGCGAGCCCAGCATGTTCGGCAGGGTCTGGCAGACGGTGAAACGAGCGGCGTCGATTACGTAGATGCTCGTCTCAAAGCCCATGACAAGCATGCTCGAGTCGGGGGACCATGCAAGTGAGACGGCGCTCAATGACATAGCACTTGGAGGCGGCAAGATCTTCCTCACGCTCCAGGCGACCGTACGGGTCTGGACGTGTGACACGCCCGAGGATGTGAAGGTGGGTCTCCACAACCGAACACCACCGTCGACTGCCGCTGTAACGAAGCCCAGGTCCTGACATGGCACAATGTCAAGCACGGACTTGTTGGCGCCGTGGGGGGCCTGGACTCGAGTGGCCAGCTCCCACTTGCCAGCCTTGTTGATGCTCCAGAACTTGAGTGAGATTTCACGGTCGTCCTTGGACATGAGCCTGTCGTTTGGTGGAGTAGTCGTCTCGTCCACAGTCGCCATCCACTCGCCGTCTTTAGAGAAGGCCACATGGGTTACCTGAGGGTCCATAAGCAGATTCTCAGACTTGACCTTACCGGTTTGGATAGTGGACGCAATTGAAAAGACTTGCACCTGGTCGTCCTTGAGAGGGTTATAAACCTGGATGTGCGACCCTGACTTGGTCGGGAAGTATGCATGCTTAGTCTTGGGGTTGAGGTATAGTGGCGCGGTGAAGTCGCCGACTCGGTCGTTATCGGTTCGGTTCTTACGTCTCCGCTTCTCCTTTTCTGGGTCGTTTGGAAGTCTGGCGAACACGGCTTTTACACCAGAGACCTGGAGACGCGATACAAGGTCAACAGCAGACAGAACAAGCACCTGGTCGTCTCCCAGAGTCAGCGCATACAGCTCGCTGGTTGGGTCCACGGTAATGCCATTGATCTCGCCGTCGAGACGCGGCAGGAACTGGGTGTTGTCTGTCTCCAGCTGCCAGAACACCAAAACCTTCTCCTTACCGCCGGACAGCAGGTACTCGCCGTCAAGAGAGAAGGAGAGGGCGAGGACGGAGTCTACGTGCCACTTGAGCGCTCGCGCAGTAGGCTCGGGCTCCTCGAAGCACTTGTAATAGAGGTCAATGACCCCGGTTACGGAGCCAGCCGCGACCACGCCGGTGTCTGAGACGGCCAGGGCCAGCAGCGGACGAGACCGCTTGAACGTCTTCTCCTTGACACCAAACTCGTCAACAAATCTGCCGACAGTAATGTAGTCAACCTTTTTGTGTGCTGAGTAGAACGCATAGTGCGATCCTGTAGTTGAAAGAGCAAACAGCTTGGCGTTCTTAACTTTTGTCAATAGTTTATGCTTAGACGGGTCCTCCAGTGGGATCCTCGTGATGCCCAGAGTGGTCTGATTGCCTGGGGCAGCTGTGACTGCCACTACAGCCTTGTCTTCTTCCATGATTTTGATGATTTGCAGCACATTGTGGCCGAGATCAACTGATTCGACCGTCTTTTCCTGCCAGTTGACGATATCACACTTGCCCGTAGATCTCGACACCCACACGCGCTCTTGCGAGTCCAGAAACAGGTCTGTGACATTATTGGAGTCTATTGGTACCGATCTGACGCATTGCTTTGTCGCCAGCAGGTAAACCCGCAGCTCGAGCGATGTGAGAACGATGAAATGTCTATTTTCGTTAGTTCTGCCACTCTCAGCGGAGTTCGTAACTTACGCCTTATCTTTGGTAAATGCCGGCTTCACCTTAGTGAACTTGCCTCCGACGGTCGAAGTTACCTTCCACGAAGGCTGTTTGCCTCTTTTTGGAATCATCTTCGGTATCTATGGCGATTTTTGATGATGAAATTTCAAATCGAAGTGTTTTTATCAGCTACCGACATAAATTTTTTTTTCGCGCGGCTGACCTCACCAATATATGCTATCGGCGAGCCATAACGTATTACCGTACTGGCACTACGGAGGTACTCGTAGCGCCAATATATCAAAGCCTTGCAAAAAATTAAAGTCAATAAATCGTGTTTACTTGGGTATAGATCTGATTCTACAGAGAGTGTCCGGCCTGATTTGGGCCGCAACGTGGCTTTAATTGTCATGTGATACAATGTAAATGTTCTTCTCTAAATGAGCCTATAGCATAAGCGATAAACCAGCATTTGCATGTTACTTCATTCTCCGAAGAAATCGATTCAATACGATTTTTGGAGTAGTGGTTGAATTGAAAGAAATAGGTGACGGGGATTTGGGGGCAGAGCCACTAACTACGGGAGCTCGAGGGCTGGCCCTCGAATACACCCCAGAGCTAGTGCAATTGGGGGGGAGGGGGACCAGTGCCGAATTGCTAATTGCTGTCGTTTTCTATCTGCCACAAATAAATTCTCCATCGAAGATATGTAATCAAGGACAGATAATTTGAATTCCTACCAGTAATACGGAATTCCAGTAGAGAGGTGACATCCCGTCAAGTCACTCAATATGATCAATGATAACATTGTTTGCAAGCTAGATTGGATAAAGCCAGAATTTGATTGCATATCAAAGATATTACGAAGAATACATATCACAAGATATTAAAAGTAATGAGGTTAGCTTTCTAAAGACGGTTCTTGATTCGGTAGTCCTGGCCCTTCACAAGGGTATACAAAGTTTCCAGGTATGGCGTCTCCAGCCCATGCTTCTTGGCAAGTCTAAGAGGGTTACCAAGAATGACCTCGACCTCGGTCGGACGATTGTTCCTGATATCATCGGCCATACTGGTCTGGACCTTGCCCAGGCCTTTGATCTTCTTCACCAATCCCTCAATGAAGTTGTCTCCAAAGGTAATTCCCTCCTTGTTGGCAATAGACACCATTTCCGTCCAAACTTTATTAGAGAGACCAAAAGCGAATTCGCTGGAGTCGAACAAACTCACAGTATCAAGCCCAGTCAGAGCAGTGGTTGGATTGAGGCCGGCATTCCAAGAGCACTTCTCCCATCGCTTTCGCTGGATCTCGTCGGTGACCTCAATATCGGAATTGGCAGCAGTAAGAATCGAAGCAAAAGTGTCAAGCGCCTTTCGATCTGCGGCCTTCTGGGCCTCCGTCTCTCGGTAGCACGCACCGATAACGGTCAGCTCCTTAACAGTGTGGGAAACCTCACCGTCGCCAGTCTTGAACGCCGAGACCCACGTGACACAAACAAGAACTGGGTTCTCTGGGAACGCCTTTTGCAGCGGTACTTCCTGACCGACACCGTTCTGGATGACAACGATCACGGTCTTGCCTGGAGTGACCACTGGTCGGAGCTCGTTTGGCAGGTTCTCTGGATCAAGCGCCTTGTTGGTGCACACGATGAAGTCGAAGTCGGGCGACTCGATGTCCGCAGTCGTCTTGTAGGTCCCAACTGGAGACACAACATGGTCACCGTAGATAGTCGACTTGAACTTAAGCCCCTGCTCCTTGACTGGCGCGTAGTTGGATCGAGCAATGACGCTGAGGTTGACGAGGTTGGATTTTTGGAGCACGTAAGCGTACACACCGCCGACACTTCCTCGGCATTAGCCATGATATTACTAAAATAAAATCGAATTACTTACCCACCAAGACCGTTGAGAAGAACGTTATACATTTTCAATAGGTTTTTTCTCTTTCAAAGAGAGCGAATGGAGGGCGTTGGTGGGGGTAGGCCTAAATTTATATGTAGCCATTTTCCGGACGCAGTTTGACCCCCATCTTGACACAGCATGCATTTCCGAGTTTCCTCCTGCGGCGAACTGGAAGAGAACCCTGTGTGCGAGGTAATTTTTTCGATCGAGTCACTTCGGCCTCCGTCAATGGCATTTTAAATTCATGTCAATTTGTCAGCCGTTGCATGTTCTTTTAATTTTCGGGTGTCGCTAACCGCATTAGGGCGGCAGACCGGTCCACCGAGTAACATCACGTGATCATGTCGAGGTCGTCATCTGAGACCCTCAGCCGCTACTGCTGCGGCTTTAACTAGTGAAAGGTTACATTTACATCAACTATTCCGAAGTAGTCACCGGTCGATGTAGTATCGGTATCTATCCCCATCAAATGTAATCGTTTTTGTAAAGTGGTGGGGGATGTACGACGCACGGTTATATCTAAAATTTGTCTTATCTGCATCCCTATTCTTCCAGGTATCCAGAGGTACTACTTAAACTATTTCGACCTGTGGAACAGTATAGGAATTTTTTACCGTGAAATGGAGTAGAGAGATAGTCATATAGGCCCTTCTTTTGAATCCAGCTCAAACAGAGCACTTAATACTGGTTATATTAATAGACTAGTGATGGGGAACCCGTAGTTGACTTCACGGAAGAATGCAGCCCCGAGCCAACCTGCTTCGACTGAACCTAAGCCATTCCAGGAAACCCATACAACTCGATACATACAATAAAAGGCTGTGTACGTATTTATCCCACTTTAATACATGTAATACTGCGGATGAATCCCGGTAATACATGTACAATGTGTAAAAGTAAGGTAGGTGACCCCCAACCCCTTCCCCCACGACCGGTAGTAATTATTCTGTGGGGAAATGTTACACCGACTCTACAGATTTGTATATAAAAAAGATGGGGTTGAATGGGGGGAAAGGAACATTACCCGTTTAAAATGATTCTTACTAACCTCAAAGATTTGGAAGAAGTCGCGTTGCCTCTGGCCGCTAAGGACCTGAGAGATTTTTGGCAGAGCGGAGCGAATGACCTCGTAACCTTGCGGGAAAACGAGTCCAACTTCAACAACTACCGTATCCGGGCTCGGGCTATGAAAGATGTGTCTGCCATTGACATGAGACCCAAGAAGTTGTTTGGCCGCCAGTTTGACATGCCTATTGGCATTGCGCCTTGCTCGCACCACCAGTGTGCCACTCCTGAGGGCGAAGCAGCCACGGTCAAGGCTTGTGAGACTAACAAATGGCCAATGGCTCTGAGCAGCTTCTCGAACCGTTCAGCTGAGGAAGTCATTGCCGCGGGTCCAAATTCTGCCGTGTTCTTCCAACTCTACGTGTTCAAGAACCGTAAGACCTCTGTGGACCTCATCCGGCGGGTCGAAAAGGCCGGCTACAAGGCGATTCTGCTCACTGTCGACACTCCATACGTCGGCCAGCGATACTCAGACATGAAGAACAAGTTTGTGCTTCCAAAACACGTATCGCTAGGTAACTTCCCGGGCTCCACTGTTCCAAACCCCGTAGAGCGAGGCAGGAAGGACGAGGAGGACTCCGGAAATAACGCAAACGTAATTGACCCGTCCCTCAATTGGGGCGAGACGATTCCGTGGCTACGAGCAAACACCAAGCTAGAGATCTGGGTCAAGGGTATTGTCACCGCCGAGGACACAGAGGCCGCTATTGCCGCCGGGGTCGACGGCATCTGGGTGTCCAACCACGGCGGCCGGCAGCTTGACTACGGCCTGTCTACGATTGAGGCGCTCCCCGAAGTGGTGGCTGCTGCCAGGGGGCGAGTTCCCATTCACATGGATGGCGGTATTCGACGCGGCGCAGATGTATTCCGGGCGCTGGCTCTGGGTGCAGACTTTGTGTGGCTCGCCCGTCCGGCGCTGTATGGCCTTCTCTACGATGGCCAGAAGGGGGTAGAGCTTATGCAGCGCCTCCTCCAGGAAGAACTAAAGCATGTCATGGCATTCGCTGGTACTCCGAAGATTAGCGACATTGGGGTCAGCAGTCTCATTAGAGTGTGGCCGCGACCCGAGCGAGTATATAAGCTTTAAGCTTTGTTCGTTCTCTCGGGCGGCCCTGTTCTGGGCCAGTTGCTGTCGAATTGCGTCGAGCTCTTGCTGGAGTCGTTCCAGTTCTTGATTCTCCTTTTCGATGGACTCTCGGCTTTTTTCGACTGTCTTTTTGAGTTCGTTCTCCATGTTTAACTCGCGTAGCTATCCTATTATTTGACAGTGGTAATAGAATAATATTATTTGACTTGTATGAGGTAACTAATAAAAGAATAAGGTGTAAAGTCAGGAGGTAAGGTGCACTCGAGTGTTATTTATATCATTGTTGATAATCCGCTTGTTTATGTTTGCCATTGGCTGCAGTTGCAATTTGGCTATGATGTAAATTTACATATAAGCCGCATAGGGTCTCATATACCATCATCATCATTGGCCATCCTTCCAAGATATCAGAAAATTTACACTACGTTGTTATTGTACTGTATTGTATATTACTCAAAGCCGTATGACTGTCTGCATCGGCTATCTCAGATATCTTCCAGCCGCATGCATGTCTAACTTTTGACAGCATAAGCCGCACTATAATAAATCCTTCTCCTATTTGTCCAACATCGTGGGACCGCACAATATACTAATTTTTGGTCTACACTTGGGGGCCAGCCCCCAAACCCCCATAGCTCCGCTTCGCGGAGGGACTGTAGATGCCTCAGAAGATCCACCGCGAAGCGGTGCCCCAGGGGGGGTTTGGGGGGGACTGGTCCCCCCCCCCCAAGTGTACACAGAAAGCAGGTGTGCGACGCCGCATGCGGCTCGTACGTTTGGGCGCTGACTAATCGCAGTGGTTGATATTACATAACGCGGGTTCCCAATTTTTTTCATCGGCGACCTCTCAAAGTGCAAATCGAAATTTGATATCAAATCTTTTTCATCGTCGTTGAGTACCGGAAGAGGAGAAAGAAGATGATTATTCCAGTTCGGTGTTTCTCGTGCGGAAAGGTATGTTTTATGGTATTTTTGTTTAGTTGCGGAGCGCTAACTGATGAAATAGGTCGTGGGTGATAAGTGGGAGACCTACTTGCAGTATCTTCAGGAGGATAACACTGAAGGGTAAGTTGATCATATTTCCACTATCTCGAGGGTTACCAAAAGGGTTGTTGTACCCTCTGTGATAGTTCTCGTGGTTTTTTGGAAGAGCTAACGTGAATAGCCAAGCTTTGGACAAGCTCAAGTTGAAGCGATACTGCTGCCGA
This sequence comes from Blastobotrys vanleenenianus, assembly GCF_965637985.1. Classification (NCBI taxonomy): domain Eukaryota; kingdom Fungi; phylum Ascomycota; class Dipodascomycetes; order Dipodascales; family Trichomonascaceae; genus Blastobotrys; species Blastobotrys vanleenenianus. The sequence continues at coordinate 104,712 of NW_027481885.1, read as the reverse complement.
CGAATGATCCTTACTCACGTCGATCTTATTGAGAAGTTCCTGCGATACAATCCGTTTGAAAAGAAGGAACTCAACTAATCTGGATTTTTTGGCATATTATTTGTTCTTTGGCTCATTGAACTTCGACTCACCAGCATGTATTTATTATTGAGATTCGTCTGCTAAAGATTGGTCTTTTGGTTAAAAATGTATATTTAGTTAATTAAAGACTGGTCTTTTGGTTACAAAATGTGTATTTAAATAATTAAAGATTGGTCGTTTGGCTAAAAACAACCGTATATTAACTATGATGTTAGAACCGGATAAACTCGTAAACGATGATTGATATGTTGAATGCTATGAGGAATGCTGAATACCAGGTTAGCCAATCGAATCAAAAGGATATCTAATCAACTTACGTCTCATTACCGTCCGGATGGCTTGGATAAGGCTCAAGAGCCGCATTTTCACGGACTCTTCGCCCGGAGCAGACCCAAATCCGTCATTCGAACCCCACCCAACTAACTCCTGTTAACCTCAATCAATTGACTCCTCCGCGAAGCGGAGCCACGGGGGTCTGGGGGCTGGCCCCAAGGGAAAACCCCCTCCAATCCTAATACTTACGTCTGGCGAGGAACCTCTCTTCACTCAGAATGGCAACTGCGTTTAACAGCAGCACAGTGACTGCGTATACCATTAGCCATCAGCGCTTTCCCACGAAGCAGCATAACATACCATATAAAATGAGCCCGAGGAACATAGTGGGGGGCTTTCTACGCGTCTAAAAGAGAGAGCACCCGGAATGTCGGTTCGGAGAGAGAAGGTGATGTGTCTGGATCCCGGGTCTCATACTAATCGATCGTGGCAAGCGACATTGGGAATCACCAAACCCGACATTCACAACCCTTGAACAGAACAGACCTTTTTTCGCTTGATAAGGCAATAGGATATTGCTCTTTTTGAGGATGAACCTGATAGCGGCACGACGGGTCGCCTCGACGGCTCGCTCTAACGCGCTCAAGCGGTACTCCACCTATAACCGGGTACCGATGGCGCGGATCACGTTACTTCACCAGTCGCCGTCGCCGCAGCTTGCCCTGAGGAGACTCCACCACTACCACGGCGTCCAGGTGCGCACCTTTTCGTGGAGCACTCTGCCCAAGTTTGCTGGTAAGCTAGTCCGGGTTCCCGCGGCTCTGGGATCAGCTGTCGTTGGTGGCGCCGCCTACGTTAACTACAAAGTGCAGGAGGTGCACAGCTACACGACCGGGAAGTTCCATGAGGCCACAGAATGGCTGTCGGACTCGTACAATTCGGCCAAGGAAGCGCTCCAGTCAATTGAGCTGCCTGATTTTTCGCTGGGTGAGTTTGGCTCCAGTCCGGGACAGAAGAAAGAGAGCCAAAAAGACGAAGGAGGAGGAGAGCCAGGAGGGAATGGCGAAGATGCGACCGTAGCGGGTGCCATGGCTGCTGCTGCGGCTATGGCATCCCGGGATCAGGAGGACGGAGAGGACCAGATCATGTTGCTGACCAAGAAAATGATTGAAATCCGGTCGATTCTGCAGCGCGTAGACCAGTCGGACACTCTCCAGCTCCCGTCCATCGTAGTAATTGGGTCCCAGTCCTCGGGTAAGAGCTCGGTGCTGGAGGCCATTGTCGGCCACGAATTCCTGCCCAAGGGGACCAACATGGTCACCAGGCGCCCTATTGAGCTGACTCTTGTAAATACACCCGATAGCGCTGCTGAATTCGGCGAGTTCCCTGCTCTGGGGCTGGGCAAGATCACGGACTTTACACAGATCCAGAGAACGCTCACCGACCTTAATCTCGCTGTCCCAGAGACAGAGGCCGTCTCGGACGACCCAATTCAGCTGCACATCTACTCGCCTCACGTACCTGACCTGACGATGATCGACCTCCCGGGATACATCCAGGTGGCGGCATCGGACCAACCGGGCTCGCTGAAGCAGAAGATCAACAGCCTGTGTGAGAAGTACATCCAGCCGCCAAACGTGATTCTCGCTATTTCGGCGGCTGATGTCGACCTTGCCAACTCTAGCGCCCTGCGAGCGTCGCGTCGAGTCGATCCCCGTGGTGAGCGGACCATTGGCGTCATCACTAAGATGGATCTGGTCAACCCGTCGCGGGGCGTAGATATCTTGGAGAACCAAAACTACCCGCTCCAGATGGGCTATGTTGGAGTAATCACCAAAACTCCGTCGCCAACCCAGGGGGTAGGCTTCTTCCGGCGGGGGCTATCTTCCTCCATCACGTCGCTGGTCGCTCAGAACGAAAGCAATTACTTTGGCCAGCACGGTGAGTACCGGGACTGCACCGTCGGAACTCTGAGCCTGCGATCGAAGCTCATGTCTATTCTCGATAAGACCATGGCAAGTAGTCTTCAGCCCACTGCCGATGCAATCCACCAGGAGCTTGAGGAGGCGTCCTACCAGTTCAAGGTCGAGTACAACGACCGAACGCTGACGCCACAGACCTATCTTGCCGGGTCTGTGGACGCTTTCAAGCTTGCATTTAAGGACCTCACGACTCGCCTGGGGCGAAACGAGGTGAAGAAGATTCTCAAGTGCGAGTTTGACCAGCGCGTGCTTGATCTGCTGGCGCAGCGATACTGGAACAAGCCGTATGAAGCAACGCGAGGGTCTATTCCAAACGAGCCTCCGCTTTGTGACCTCCCCAATGCCAAGGCAGATGATATGTTCTGGCACCGCAAGCTGGACGCCTCTACTTCGAGCCTCACCAAGCTCGGGGTCGGCCGGCTCTCTACTAACCTTGTCATCAACACGCTCTCGAACGAGATGGAGCGTCTTGTAGATAGCACGAACTTCAGAAACCATCCTTTTGCGCGGGAAGTTATCAACGAGGCCACCGATTCGATTCTAAATGTGCGATACTACTCTACTGCTGACCAGGTTGAGAACTGCATCAAGCCGTACAAATATGAGGTTGAGGTTGAAGACCGCGAGTGGGCCACCTCGAGAGACCACGCATACAACCTGCTCAAGGAAGAGTTGCGCCAGTGTGATGACAGCTACAATTCCCTGCGGCGAACTATCGGTTCCTCTAAGCTTAGCCAGGTTATGAAGTTCATTGAGAACTCGCGCAAGAGCAACAACAACAACAACAACAACAACAATAACACTAGTGCTCCGGTTCCCCCAGTCGAGTCTGAAGCATTTGCGTTCTCTCAGGGGCTAATTGCAAAAGGTCGAGAAGCCATCTTCCTGCGGGACCGAAGCGATATACTTAAAATGCGCATGGCGGCTGTTAAATCGCGACAGTGCAGGAACAAGGAGAACAAGTACTACTGCCCGGAGGTGTTCCTCGATGTTGTTGCCGATAAGCTGACGCAGACGGCGGTGCTCTTCCTTAATGTTGAGCTGCTGTCTGATTTCTACTACAACTTCCCACGAGAGCTTGACAACAAGCTGGTGAAGAACTTGACGGAGCAGCAGATTGAGGCGTTTGCCAAGGAAGACTCGCGTATTAAGAGCCATATCGAGCTGCAGCAGCGAAAGGAGCTTCTCGAACTTGCATTGAACAAAATTGAGGGTGTCATGGAACTTGAAAAGAGTCGCACCCGTGAGAATGCGGATGCGTCTGACCGGTACTCACGATTTTAATAGCCACATGATAATGGATACACGGATACTCTTATCTAATAAACTTCTTCTATTTTTGAAGGATTATTTTCATTTTTTGCGTCAGTCCAGAGGACTATAATATCGTACATAAAGATCAGAAGGTAGGTACTATCATACATTATCTCAGAGGGAACTGCTATATCGTACATTAGATCCGGCTACCATTATACGTATCGTATAGTAGATCATATACTAGATCAGAGAGTGCTATTATCGTACATTAGATCAGAGATTACTACATATATTTAAAGAATACCAGCATATCGTACATTAGATTAGATCTCGTGAGAGGAGCTTGAAGTTAGTGCCAGAAAAATTCAAGTACCTGGTCGTACTGCTTCAGGAACCACCCACTGGCTGGCGGCATACGCGATATCTTTACCAATGAGACTATGCTCGCGGTGACCGTTGCGAAAAATGCCGTATAAATTACGTTCCGGCTACGCTTACCATACGCATTAAGCCATTTTCTCAACCCCCAAATGATATGATGCGATGCGAAGCCAACAAACAAAAGATAAAAAGTCCAGGATAGCCAGGGACTTCGTTGGAACGCCCTTGCAATGTACGCTAGCGAGATCGATGAACTGTCGCCGAGGATCGTCTGGGGTCCAATTCGATTAACGAGAACGTGCGGAATAACCAGGGTCGCCAGCATATGCCCAGATTTAGCAGTCGGCGATAGCAGCTTGTTAATAATTCGCCTCATGCTTGGGAACTCATCACGAGCCAGGTAATCCGCTTTGATCTTCCTCCACAAGATGTACCCGCCGGACGCCACATGCAGGCCAATTGCTCCATAAACAATAACAGGCTCAATTAGCTGTTCCTGGTAGAGTGCATTGGCAAACCGCATCGTCGAATCGCCAGCCTCGATTGAAATCAGCGGCGCTACAATGACCGAAGACGCATGCAGGGTCATAAAAGACAGAAACGAGTACGATGAGTATCTCTGGATAGTATTCGCCCACCATAGCAGATCTTTTTTGGGAAGGGCAGGTACGGGCATCAGAGGAGCCTTCTCATCCTCAGGTAAGGGAGCAGGAGACACCGGAGTTAATATATCATCCTTTTTCGCCATTTTTTCAATTGTTAAATCACTTTTGGCTTTTTTTGCTTATCTCGGGCCGTTTCGATTGGTCTGGGGTACGATGCCCGCGATGGAGGGGTGTCGCGCGCCTCAATGATGCGGCGTGCCGCGATTAAACGATATCGGAGTTTCTATTCAATATGGTAAACGATATACCCGATAGAGTGTTTATCTAATTTAATTGATAGTAGAAAGAGCAAAAAAGGATTATGATGGAACTGGCTATGTTGGTCAGAAATTCTATGCACATGCTGGCGCATTGAAATGAACTGCGCAACGTATGCATACCGGTAATCTCTATCATTTTCTAACTCAGTTCATGTAGATCAGATACTTAGTAAAAAAATTGCACAACTTGCTTCTTCATTAATGATACCTACACTCTGACTTGATCCAATCAAAATGTCGGTGTTTGGGAATTGGAAGGTTGTACGTACTGGTAAGTTATTAGGCGTTTTTATGATGGAACTTATGAGATCCTTACATAGAGTTAAAGTTACCCGTCGCTTGAGGCATCTCATTAACGCAGCAATATACATCAGTACAGAGTATAACAGTTGTACTATTTCATTCCTTTTTTACTAACCGTTGATCCTCATAATACCTTGTGTGGTGAAAATACCCTAGCTACATATCATTGGAGCTTGTATCAGTGAATGTATGGCCTGCAACTTCAACAATTGTGACTGTTCCAAATTTATGTACGTACTAATTTTTTTATTTGATTGCTCTATATACTGAAAGCTTTCAATTATCAACCAACTCTGCTATCGGTACAACGGAACTAAACATTTCACTGCCACCGCTAGATAACCCATACGATACCTGGTACCGGTAGTACTGTATGAGTTTAATTAAAAAATGTTCTTAACCCTATGGTGATCTATGCGAGTACCCGTAGCATGGAGTCTTTCGAGGGCCAGCCCTCGAGCTCCCGTAGCTGGGGGCCAGCCCCCAGACCCCCGTTCATGGCGCCCAGGTTACAACAACGTAACAAACTTCCCGTTACTGCGTTACAAACCTGTGACATATCTCCAGTAACAACAAGTTAATCAGCAGATTAACTGGATTGCATCAGCATTTACTACAAAAAATCGAATTCAATAGCACTGCACAAAATAGAGCACTGACTAAAGAATTTAATGTAAAACCAAATAATCTGAGAGGTCCTAATGAACAACTTGGACTAACTACCAGTACCGGGGGTAGTACGGTAATAAGTAAGTATCTGGTAGGTACGTAATGAGTAATGAGTACCAGTATAGCAGGTAGTGAGTACCAAATAAGTGCCGGTGTTATGTGGTATTTCAACGAGTCTCGCTGCTTTCGAGAGAGCTCTACAGCCTATCAACCTTTGTAGGCGGTATTTTAGCATTTTATTATATTATGGATGACCAATTGGTGATAATTTACTACACATAGCTGTGGTAAAGGGGGTCTGGGGGATTTCCCCCAGCTACGGGGGGTTTGGGGGGGCTGGCCCCCCAATGCACCAGGTGCAGTTCGTGTTGGATTGCTTGTTGAGCCCAAGTCTGGTGCAAACTATCCGGGGCGTTGAATATTGATGACGATGGGGTGATTTTTATAGAGGACCCGAGGGAATAGCTTGTACACTGTAGTTACCGTTACTTAAAAATTCTAAATTTAGCGCATTGACAACAGTCGATTTTCATCATACCATAAAGCCAGTACTACCAACAACCACCAAACCAAGCCAATTTATTATCACCATCCATTCACTGGTCCAAAGGACTACACGTACTCGCAGGTAATGGACCTGCGGCTGAAGATCTTTTAGAGCCGCATGGGGCTGAAATATGCACGGAAAATCACGGAATTCGTGTATGGTGAATCAAACTGTCCATCGGCTACGAGGGTGCATCACCATTGGAGAGAGAGAGCTCGAGACGACCCCACCATACAAGAGCGAAAAAAATGGCCGAAGTTCGGGCTGACTTGAAGAGAAAAGGACATGGGGAAGCCCCACGGCCCCGTAAACGGGCCGAACTCGACCCCTTGGCGAATAATCAAGGAGGCGAGGTGTACTGCATCTGTAAGAAGCCGGATAACGGTGAGCGAATGATCGGATGCGATCACTGCGAGGACTGGTTCCATTGCGACTGCGTCGGGGTAAGTGTCGTAGATGAGCCCAAGATCAGCACCTATGCATGCCCGCGGTGCGTCGAGAAGGGCCTAGCGATAACATGGAAGCCAAAGTGCCGGCTGGAAACTTGCATCAACTCTGCCGACACCGCGAATCGGTCCAAGTTTTGCAGCGAAGCGCATGGGGTTGAATTCTTCCGCAAAAAAGCGCGCCAGCTGGCCAAATCCAACGTCTCTCCCGAGCAGCTTGCGGCGTTGGCCAAGCCATACGAAGACATGAAAGCATTCAAGGAGGTCGGGCGCAAGCTCCCGCAGAGCGAGGGCGATGACTCTGAACAGCAGCAGCAGCTCGGTTCTGGCGAATTCCAGGGCCTTACTGAAGAGAAGGAGGACGCGCAGAAAGAATTGGCCAATTGGAAGGCGCTTTCGACCTTTTTGGGCCTCCTCAAAGAGAGGGTAAAGGTGGTCAATGACGAGGCTGACGTCAGCCAGGGCATATGCGGGTACGATCCAATTGTCACAGACCCCGAGTGGGAGGTGATCAAGCAGTGCGTGGAGGAGCCTGCCGCAATCGACCAACGGGACACTCACCTTTGCATGGAACCAAAGCGAAAATGCAAGCATCAAGACTGGTACCTCATGGCCACTAGAGACGCAAGCCACCATATCTCAGAGATCTCGGACAAGCTTTCGGACATTGATAGGAAGTCGTCGTCCGTTTTAGATGACATTAAGCTTAAGAAGCTTGCCGCGCCAGAGTACGCAGTGAACATCGCAGTTCCCTATGTATAATATTTTTTATCATGAGCACTTCTATACTATGTATACTATTTTATTGTTATAGACCCAGCGGGTTTTAAATATATCTGTTGAACATTCACTAGCCAACCTACAACCCAGCCAATTTTAGTACACGTTACTAGCCAATTAGCAGTACATTACCAGCCAAAAAGCGATATAACCGCACGCTACTAGCCGATTAATAGCAATATACAGTACCAGTCGATTACACCCAGTCCCCCAAGAATGCATTAGCAATGGAGTTTATTCGAGGGCCAGCCCTCGAGCTCCCGTAGTTGGGGGCTCTGCCCCCAAGCCCCCCGTCATATTGGTAACAACGTTTGGGTACATCCGTAACAAGCTCCCAACCTGTCACAAAAACTCCCGCTACAACGCGTAACAAAGGTGCCGCAGCAAATTGCACATTACAGTATACTGTAGCCGATTAATAGCGCATTACTAGCCAAATAAAAACAATGCAATGTGCATAATACGTTAAATTCGAATTATCATATAAATATTAGTCTCTGGAGACAATCGAGCCGGCGATTTTCCATACCTGAACAACATTATCCTCCGAAGATGTTGCAAAAGTGAATGGAAGATCGGGGTGCCAGTCAAAGTCGCTAATTCGGTTAGTATGGCCGCCGTGGATAAACAAAAGCTCGGCAGGACCTTCCTGCTCATCTTCGGCAGCTTGCTCCTTTCCAATGAGACCAAGATCCCACACATTGAGCCGACGATCGTAGGATGCAGACGCAAGCACTGATTCGTGGTGTGGCGACCATTTCACCTGGCTCACGTCGTTCGAATGGCCCTGGAGACTATACACAGCCGTCTTGGTGTTCCGCAGGTCCCAAATGGCAACAGTGTTGTCAGAGGAGCCTGTGGCAAGAATCATTGAAGAGAATGGGTTGAACGAAATTGAATTGACCGATGCTTCATGCGCCCGCTCAATGTCCAGTACTACGCCGCCCGAAAGATCCCGCAAGTCAAACAGCTTGATGGAGAGGTCCTCAGAAACACTTCCAAACACGTCTGGCATAGCAGCACTAAACGCCACATCATGCACAGGCGCTCTGTGGTCTTTCAGCACGCTCAATGGCTTTACCACACCGCCTTCCGAGTTGGCAATATCCCACACTGCTACAGTCGCGTCTTCAGTACCCGAAACAAGCTTGGTAGACGCAGTGGGCTGCCATGCTAGTGCATAACCTTCTTCTGTATGGTGTTTTAGCCGCAGAGCCGGCTTCGCGTCTTTGGACAGTTCGTTGAAAATAAGTACATCTCCTGAAACCGCCATCGTCGCAACCTGCTCAGGCTTCTTGGGGTTAAATCGGGCCTTATTGACCTCTCCTTCGTGCTCAATCTTGGTCGTAATGTCGACTTTCTGCAACCCCGAAGGCGAATCAGACGCGTTGTACTTCTTGTTCGGAATGTCCACCTGGGCTACCTGGAGGTAGTCCTTGTCCGTACCGGACGTGTGTGTGCCCAGAAGTAGCGAGTATGTGTCGAACTGGTCCTTCTGGCTCGTCTTTCCAGGCAGCCACTGGAGCGTCAGAGAGGGCCAATCCAGTGCTCTAGTTAACAGAACATCGTACAGAAATGGCGCTTGCTTCTTCCAGATCTTATATTCTATAATTTCGTTAGCCATTGCTTGGACCTGTGTATCTTCACGTACCCTCATTAATGATCTTCTCGTTTATCTGGAGCTCTTCCTTATAGAACTCCGCATCTATAGTGTTTGGCTTCTGGCCTTCAGCTAGATCCTTAGGGTTAGCGGTGCTCGGTTCTTTTACAGTCTCTGCCACTCACTAGGCTGCTCTGACTCAACAACGGGTGTCGCAGTAGCCGAGGGCATCGTAGCTCAATCGATCTGGCTTGCCAGGGTTGGGTTCGGAAGGTTTAGAATTTCAGTTCTTTGGGTCTTGGATCTTTAGACGACATGGGGCCGGAGCTCCGACTACCGCGTTTTTGGCCTGCGCCGCACACTGTACGTAACAGCTTTACTGTACCGTAGACCGTAGGTACTACAGATACTGCTTTGATTTAATCGTTTAATTTAGTCAGCAGTTATAAGCGCAGCTATTGATGCGTTTTAGGGAGATTTGAATTGAAAAAAAAAGGTAGATATTGATATTATTATACTTGGTGATTGTTGTATTGGTAGGTGGTAGGATTATTGACCTAATTACCGGTACATGATGGTACGTGTGATAGCTATGGTGATAACTAGTATTTTCAGATCGAGGATAGTACTAGTAGAATATATCCGCTTTTTTGTCGCGTAGAGTGTGGAATTAATTTCATCGCATACCATAAGTACCTACCGGTATAGCGGTAATTGTCTGTATAATTGAATGAATACTGATTCTGTGGTTAAAATGCCAAACTGAAATACAGTTCCAATGCTGGTAGCTTACAATTAAAATATCTATTGCATTCGCGATGTGAAGTACGATGCTTAATTGTGTCTGATTATACACACTCATGCCAAGGTACGAACTGAGATGAACATGTTCAGACACTTCGTCTAATTGTTACCCAGCTCCATATGTAGACTACCGTGTTACGATTCCAATGCCAAAAAATCCAATTAGCTTGTGTATATTTCAAAACTTTTCCTGGTATAATTGTATAGGAAGGTGACGATTGTTTCCCCGCATGATTATTTAGAGATATCGTAACTTTGTTATCCGTACCGCGGCGTGGTAACACCGGTAGATCTGTTAACATAAAAATGAACATTGATGTTAAGATATCATTGTCTGGTTCTTTCAATTGAAATATAGCGACAGTGATTTTATCATGAAATTCTCCAGAGTACCGCCACAATGCCATTACATACATGACCATATACAGGTACCAGTAGTAAAAAAAATGATGGTAATGGTTTCCATATCCAGTAAAATTGTGAACTCAATTAAAACCACTATATCAGATGCAATAGATTAAATATATTTCCTTTCATTTTGCACAACTTTTGTTATATTTCAAATTATACTGACTTGTAGACCATTTGAGCCTCTAATACAGCTACCCGTAGTACCATCACATAACTCAATGCTATCGCAATTGCATGTTGGACTAAAAAATCCTTCCAAGATATTAAAAATGCGGTTAAAGTGTTATCATTAATTCCAAACTACCGGTAGTTAAAGGCGAAATAGGGCCATACGTGATTGAAATCATGTTCCGGCAAGCGACGTAAATACCGGTGCATTGCAATTTGACAATAGCCACTCTCCAACACACAACTACAACGGGAAAGAAAATCAAATATGGACTACTACAATGGGGAAGAAAGTCAAATATGGAACATAAATACACAAGCGTGGAATTTTTTATATTATATGGAGTGAGAGGGGTGAATCGCTTATTCGGCTCGCTTGGCCTTCTTGGCAGCAATTCGTCGGCCAGTACCGAAGATCTTGAGGCCTCGGTTCTTCTTCTGGGCTCGCTGCTGCTTGGAGACCTTCTCGATCTTCTCGGCAAGGCCGTATCGGACAAGTCGGTATCGTGGCTCGAACTTCTTGAGGGCCTCTGGGGAGTCGTAGACCAGACCGAAGCCAGTGGACTTGCCACCACCGTACTGGGTTCGGAAACCGAAAACGGAAACGGCGTCCTTGTCAGCCTTGTAGACAGCGGCCAACTTCTCTCGGAGCTCGTCCTTGGAGACGTTAGCTCGGCCTGGGTGGAGGACGTCAATGACGAACTGTCGTCGGCCCAACAGTGGGTTTCGGATGAACTTTCGGGTTCGGATAGTGACAGCGTCGCTCTATTACACGTTAGTTCTCTCTCCACGTCAATACAATATTATCAAAAAATGTTTCCTTCAAATCAGAGAGGTGTCGTCTGCCCAAACGTTGTTGAATATCTCATAAAAACCCCTGATTCAGCACTTCATTCGAGAAAAGCTCAATCCAAGTCATTAACAATAAGCCGCCCAAGCGAATTTTTCATTTTTTTTCATCTTCCATTGGTATTAATGTCGTTTCATGGATCTTGTCCAAATTTTTCAACCCCAGTATCCAACACTCAAAAGTCGCACAGAAACCTCCATTTCGCAATATCATTCGTTCTCGCTCAACATTTCAAAACGTTCACAAACACACCCTCTCTTAATTCTGGAAAACATCTTCGTCTATTCGTAACATACCATTTTGGCTGTTTTATTATGTGTGGTCGTACGGGTCGTTAAAGATGTCGAGTGTTGGCAAACTTTTCTTGATGGTGCAAGTCGCGCGTGGTGCGAGCGCCCGGCCACACACACCCACTCTCAATCCATTTCCTCCCAACCCTCGGTGCAGTCGGATCTCCGATTCCAGAAATTTTTCAAGACATTCATCCTTTCCTTCGCGCACGCAAGTTGACAACCTCACGTGACGTGACTGTTTTTTCCCGTCTCCCTAGGGTTCATTACTTAACTATTACGAAACTTAATTATGTGCGTGCGGCATGCGGCTTTCGCGTGCGGCTCGACGTTTTGCCTTCGCGGCAGCGGAGCTACGGCATCTGGGGGCGGGTATCAGATTGAAGTACACAGCTAATCATTTAATGTATATACGGATTAGTCGGTCTTCCTGGCCTCTACAGCCTTGTACGAGACCTGGAGGTCGGACAGCCAAGCGATGGCCTGCACGAATACAATGATAAGGAAGATGCCGACGATGCTGGTCATAAAGATACCCGGGGTGAAGAATTGGTAGTTTTCAAAGAGTGAGTTACCTGGGAGACCGGTGTGGGTAGGGGCGACAGTGGTATGCGAGATCTCCGGCTTCTTGACGTCTTCGTCGCCATTGTGGTCAGTTCGCTTGGGTGCCTCGCCTGCTGGAGCTGACAACACAATGACGTAGTTCGGCGATGGCAATCTGTTGACTACGGAGTAGATGAGATCGTCGTTTCGCCTCAATTGCTCGTCTCTATCAGTCTGGGGCAATGGGGCAAAGTCAAGCGAAATAACTCGCGGCTTGGTGTCAATATAAGTATCAAAGGCACCCGACTCGGTGTTTACATCGAGAACCTTCGCGTTGCAATGGTCCGTGAGGTACGACTTGAGCGAGTCGTCGAGGGTGCCTTGCAGATGTCGAATTTCATGATACGACTTGCTAGACTCAATGATGCTCGTGAGATGGGGCAGGTCAGAGTGCTCAAAGTCTGACGCATGGAGCCCCGGTTGGGTGACGACAAGGTAAGCGTCTGCTGGGCAGTCCTGGAGAATGTCGGCGGTCTCCTGGAGAATTGTGTCATCGACGCGGAAATGCTCAAACTGGCCGCTCGTCTTGAGCTCCTTCACCGAAGACGCAATGAAAAACGGACCAGCATTTTCGAACGCACTGGCTATGGCAGAGAGTGTGCAAACTGCTGCCAGAGTCGAGATCTTCATTATTCCTCCGTGGTGATTCTCGATTGGTGCTTCAAAGGGGGAGGCGGAATAAGGGGACCATCGCCGGGGAGTTGTCGCCAATTGGGACAACCCACCCACACATACTACCGGTATCGCCAGTTCGTGGAGTACCGGTGGATTGTACTATTGGCTACCTAGTTAATGAGGGGTTGCAAAGGAGGTTCTTGAATAAATATAATAATATGAGTCCATTAGCCCCCCCTGAGGAGTAACCCCTCTTGGGCCCCACTCGGATAGATAATGTATGTCGGAGAATAGTTTTGAATAATCGTCGGTCGAACGGGTGGTTGCCTAGAATTGTGAAAAGGTTTACAATTGATTGTGTATACTATGTCATGGCATTCAAGGAAATTATTAATAAGAGCAATTAATTAATCGAGCTGTGAATAGCCCATAATACCTGAGAAATGTTGTTATACCGGTACGTACTGTAATACCGGCACGCACCGGTAACACGTTACATGAATACACGTAAAATACCGGGGTAGTTTCGATGCTGATCAATTGGACTTTATCGTACCCCGCTAAACCTCAAATATTCACAGTTGCGGGGAACAATCTTTGGCAAGGCTATTATCAGGTAAATCGGATAATTTTCGTGAGTCACTGTTTTGAAGAAGGTATTACTACGTACTGTAATCAATCCATCGTTATTATCGTATCTGATTTAATTGATTGATTTGCGTATTTACTGTAAGTCGATAAAGCCGTTGCATTTTACTGATACCGGTATTTACATAAAATAGAGCACTTAGGTTATCTCTCTGAGGAGAAAATCATTGCGCAATTAGACTGCGTACAAAAGTGGTTGAACTTTCTCAGCAGCCTTGGTGAACCAATTCAGTTCCTTAGACTTATAGGTACAAAATATAAGAATAAAATTACAGCGCCGTACCGTTTAATAGTAAAATAATCATAGTTAATGTGCATTGCTTAGGTACACCAAGTTTAAAAACACCTGCATGCCTAACTTATAACAAGTTTATGAATATGAAGGCTAGGCAATTCGGTATTATTGGTATTAGGGTGGTGAACCCTGTTGATATTTATTGCAATTAGCTTGATTCTATGTACCTGTACCGATAATAGAGCGTTACCGGTACTAACGAATAATTCTAAAGCAGTTACTAGCAAACACTAGAATCTTGATACCTGTCGATGCAATAACTTGTAGCAGGTCAGATTACAATTGTCTTAACCCCATACGTGCCTCACAAAAGTATTGTAGTGATTTCATTTCATCAATTGACCTAAATGAATCAACGGCAGAAGAATTGTTTTATCACTATGCACTGATTGGAAATGATATCATATCGGTATCAGAGTACTCAACAATTGTCATCAGTTGTGCTTGCAAATATCAAATTCGGAAATACAGCAGAACAATTGTATCTAAATTTGTCACAGATTCTACTGCTTAAATTTCTATCGCTGCAAACTCTCTGTCGTATATTTGGTTGGCGTAAATACCGGACCGTACGGCGTAATCGCAGACACGCATGAGCCGCAATGTCCCCTGCAGCGGCGCTTATAAATACCAACAAAAGACCACTCTCAAGATTGTGTTAAACAAATACTCCAAAACCAATCTTGGCCCGCTGTTCGGAGCCGCGATGATGGAATTTCTAGCCATTGCCGAGTCCGAGATTAAATCCGCGTTATATCCATTGCAGTTGCCTACCGAGATACAGTAGGTGTAGTTGAATGTGTAGGTATAATCACCCATTCCGTAGCCAAACACATGTACTAACCAACACATGTACCAGCTAATGGAGAGAACTCGCAATTAAGATCCTCCGTAAACAGGCTCGGGATAACTTAGATCCTACACCGTTATACAAAAAGTACAGTACTAAGAGATGTGCTTTATTTCGCCGAGCTAATGTGACCCCCGTGCAATTTTACAGCAATCTGGGCGGAGAATCATTGTTCCGGATTGCGAAACCCACCGACCTCATTCAGTCAGTGCAGAAGTCGAAGGCTTACCAATCCAAGTCGGGCAAATTTCAAAGCCTGTCGCTTTTTCAAAAAGCATGGATAATTTTTCCTTTTGGGTGTACCGTTCATCCGAGAAACTTGCGAGTCAAAAAACACCAACAGTATACGGTGGCCAGAATTTTCCCCACAAAAAATGGAGATTTGCGGATAGAATGTACCCTTAGGGGTAATTTTTGCTGCATCCATCCTGTATATGCAGCATCCCCCGCTCCTGGCCGGGAAGGGCTCGGGAGATGAATAAGCCAACACACCCATAGGCAGGCTGGAAACCAGGATTCGCTGGCAAATATTAAAAAGAATTGCACCGAACCCCGCCGCTAGACCTGAGTAAATGCTACAGCGGCAGAATTCGGCGGACCAAGAACTAATCCCCCCCCCCTGGCCAAAAAATGGGCCAAGAGAAAAAGCCGGAATGAATGAAACCCCACTACGTCGTTAGTAATGGGCTGGGTGTGGGGTTCCCGCAAGATCTCAGCTCGCTTGGGGCCAGATTAGCACTACGCACATACGGCTCCAGCGTAATCCCAGTAGGGAAGGTGTACACGCAAGGTTGAGCATCCGCATCGTAGCGAGATATAAAAGGGCTGTGCATTGGCTCGGTTTTTTTTTCCAGCACTATCCTATCCAAACCGGAATTAAAAAAGGAAAGCAACAAAAATGTCCGACCTTTCAGTGAAGCTTACTCTGCCAAACGGCAAGCAGTACGAGCAGCCAATTGGTCTGTTCATCAATGGCGAGTTCGTGCCATCCAGCAGTGGCAAGAAGTTCTCTACCGAGAACCCGTCTACTGAGGAGCACATTGTCGATGTTTTCGAGGCGGACGAGGCCGATGTTAACAAGGCGGTCGACGCTGCCGAGAAGGCGTTTGACACGTGGGGCGTTGAGGACGTGGCGGTGCGAGGTAAGCTGTTGCTCGACTTGGCCGACAAGATTGAGGAGCACGCCGAGACGCTGGCCGCCATTGAGTCCATGGACAACGGTAAGTCTCTGACTATGGCCACTGGCGATGTTTCGCTTGTCGTCAGCTGCATCCGATACTACGGTGGCTGGGCCGACAAGATCAAGGGCGCCGTGCTCGATACCGACGACTCCCACTTCACCTACACCCGACGAGAGCCAATTGGTGTGTGCGGCCAGATTATCCCATGGAACTTCCCACTGCTCATGTGGGCGTGGAAGATTGGCCCAGCTCTGTGCACTGGTAACACCGTTGTGCTCAAGACTGCTGAGTCCACCCCACTCTCTGCCCTCTACGCCGCTAAGCTCGCCCAGGAGGTTGGCCTGCCAAAGGGTGTCATGAACATTGTTTCCGGCTACGGCAAGACCGGCGCCTTCATCTCGTCGCACATGAAGATCAAGAAGGTCGCTTTCACTGGTTCTACCGCCACTGGTCGACACATTATGAAGGCTGCCGCCGCTTCCAACCTCAAGAAGGTCACTCTTGAGCTGGGCGGCAAGTCGCCACACATTGTCTTCAACGACGCGAACCTCGAGCGGGCTGTCGAGACGGTCAATGCTGGTATCTACTACAACTCTGGCGAGGTTTGCTCTGCCGGTTCCCGAATCTACGTCCAGGAGGACATTTACGACAAGTTTGTCGACCTGTTCAAGAAGCGAGCCGAGAACACCAAGGTCGGCGACCCATTCGCTAAGGACACTTACTATGGTCCCCAGACCTCCAAGATCCAGCTCGAGCGAATTCTCGGATTCATTGACGAGGGTAAGAAGGAAGGTGCCCGAGTTCTCACTGGTGGCGAGCGACTCAACCGAAAGGGCTACTTCCTCAAGCCAACCATCTTCGCCGATGTTACTGAGAACATGAAGATCGTCAAGGAGGAGATCTTCGGCCCAGTCGTTACCGTTACCAAGTTCAAGACTGTTGAGGATGTGCTCAAGCTGGCCCACGACACCGACTACGGTCTGGCGGCCGGTCTGCACACTGAGAACCTCAACCGGGCTATCTACGTCGCCAACCGGCTCAAGGCTGGCTCTGTGTGGGTCAACACTTACAACGACTTCCACCACCGAGTGCCATTCGGTGGCTATGGCCAGTCTGGTATTGGCCGAGAACTTGGTGAGGAGGCTTTGGAGAACTACACCCAGACCAAGGCCGTGCGAATGTTGCTTGACATTAACCCAACCCACTAAGCCTTACTTTACTAGTGTCAGTATGTAAACGATGTGATGAAATTGCTATTTATCGAATAAATAAGTTATAGCACTGGATTGTTCTTCCCCAGACCCCGTAGCTCCGCTATACGGAGATTTATCAATGCAAAAAAAGTTGATAAACATATTTGACAATGTTCTATGACGCCAATTGAGGTACTACGTTGGGGTGGGTATTTCCTGACATCGGAAAACGTTGGTGACATGAATGGCGCCTGATGGGACAGCATTCGACCCCTGGTTCTCCTGGCTCCCCTGACTTTCCCGCAGTCGCAGAAGCGCAATGTCGTGACCTGAAATATTGATGGTGAGCGAGCCATTAGGGTCGATCTGGCCAATCTTTTTACCCAGAAGCAGTTCATCATTATTGTCAAGGCCGGCGGCATAGCTCTGCTTCGTAGCATTATACAAGTACTTAGAAGGTGGAGAGTCGCCATTGAGCACTTCCGCTGCCTGGTCCTCGGTGATTTGGTTAGCCCAGAGGTCATAGACATCCCACGTCTTGGTGATATTAGTGTCTATCTCTGGCGAATAGGTCGCCGCGTAGAATATGTCAAACAGGGCTGCCTCCATCACCTGTGGGGAAGCAGCTGCATTAAGTAGAGCCACTACCTGGTCACCGCCAGCCAGAGGGCCTGACCACAGCGAAATCTCAGCCAGCTGGTTGGGTCCTGTATCGGAAACGAACTGTCGCCACACTCTTCGCGCCGAGATGCCTAACGGGTCCTGAGAAATGGCAAGCACAGCTGGATTAGTTATCACCGAAAAGTCCTGTGGCAACATGGACCGCACATCATTACCAAGGACCATTGAGGACTTTAGTGCAGCCCACATGGAAAAATGGATCCGGTTCTCCCCGTCAGTAAATGGAGCATTGCCGACCTCCAGTACGTCCAGATCGTTCCACCCCCCATGATCGTTGGTGCCATACCCCGGAGAGCTGAACTGTGCAACCAGCGCAGCCTTGCTAAGAATATTCATCACCGAACAGTTGCTACCTGGACTATGGCAGCCCCCACACCGGTAGTAGTCAAACTCTGAGCACGGGCACTTAGTACTCGGACTATTAAAGTGAGGACCAATGTCACCAGTGATCCGCCACGAGTTGGAGATGTTGAACCCCCACGCAAACGAGGCATCCTGGCCCCAATTGCATAGAGAGTAGAAGATATCGCGTCCGGCAACCCTGAGGGCGTCCGCCATTTTCTTGTACCTCAAAAAACTCACCTCTGGCGAGCCAGACTGGCCGTCATTGTAGCAATTGTCGTATTTAAGGTAGTCCACCTCCCACGACGCAAAGGACTTTGCGTCAGTTTTCTCGTGGTTCAGAGAACCTGGGAAGCCCGAGCACGTTTTGGTACCGGCACAAGAGTACATACCGAATAGGAGACCCTTGGAATGCAAGTGATTAGCGACATGCTTCATACCATTGGGGAATCGGGTAGAGTTGGGTTGCAGTCGGCCCTTTCTATCTCTCTTTTTTTCGCTCCAGCAGTCGTCGAGAATGATATAGTTGTACCCGAGGTCCTTGAGGCCCAGGTCGACTATTACATTAGCCGTCGAGGTCAGAAGTTCTTCGGACACCATACAGCCAAAAGTATTCCAATTGTTCCAGCCCATTTGAGGCGTGGCCGCTGCAAGGGCAACCGCCGCCATGGAAAGCCATTGAAGAACTCGCATTGGTTCGTAGGAGACTACGTAGTATATGGCTTCGGACTGGCCTTTATACGGCCATTCGGATCATCTTTGACATTTTACCCCACCATTGCCCCACTATAAGCGATGTGCCATGTTTTAATCGTCACAGCCCTGCCAAAATTTTGCCAAGATATTTAAGTATCCTGCACCTTGCGCTGGTCTCGGGCGATTTGTGGGTTTTATATCTCCTGAGAGTTGGTACCTGTCGGACCTTGACTCGGCGACGAGCCCTGTCCGTGAAATTGGTAGAACAGAAAATATCTTTCTCTCGCTGTGAAGTCTAGAGACGTAGAACCCCGTTTATACACACAAGGGAGCCTGTCGCCTGACAAAACGCGTCACCAAAATTCGAAAAGTCTGGACAGGTTTATAGCTTGACCTAGACCTTGTGGCTGAATACTTCGTTGTCGTCGATACCATATTAACTGATCCCCTTGTCCGCAGAGTCGGACGGAGAAAATGTCCTGTGCCATTATCAGGTACCGAAAGCTGTTCGGAATGACGTTTAATTGCACTATCAGCACCGAATCATGCTATGGCATTACAGGCAAATGGTCATAACCCCGGGTCATCCGTTAGTGAACGCAGTATTCTATGCATAGACGTTTCTTGGCATATGGTGGGGCAGGAAATCTACAGTTAATTAGCCGATCAATTGTCATTTTCCATGTCAGAACTAGCATAATTGGAGTCCTCTAATCTGTTACATATTGAATAGACTTGCTCCCTGCTACTGCTATCGATATGGCTCAGCTATTATATTTTACTCGGCATAATTTTGAAACAAAAATAAAACAGCTAGGAGACTATATATAATTTTTTAGCCTCAGTTAGCTGGTAACACACGTACACGTAGATATAATGCGGGGAAGAAGAGAGACGTTTTTTCGACAGCCAAGTGATACCATGCGGCTCATGCGGCTCATGCGGCTGATTTTTTAATAGGACCGGTTGCAAAGCTCTCCAAACTATCAATTATTTTCCTCCTTTTGGAGTATAGTAGTCAAGTCAATGATTTCACTGGTAATATACACTATGCCATGATGATCAGTTATAGTACTTGTTTTTCACTGCCCGGTACGTCCTCAGCGTATACAATGCAATCAATTCCTTCTTAATATACTCTCCATGCTCGAGACGTTTCTCTATCTCCTTAGGATCCTTTATCCCCGAATTATTCTTAAATGCTCGCTTCAAACGACCCCGGAAGAAGTCATACCCTTGACTACCCCGCTTAAAATTAGCCAACCGACTACCAAAACAACACAAATCAATAACCTACGGATACTCCTTTCCCATGTAGAGTAGTTCCTTATACAAATAAAGCACTTTTCTTCTAAGTTCTACCGATGACATATCACTTATAAATGGTTGTGAACTGCTTTGGAGGGGAACCGTACTGATGTACTGAGATGATGATGTCCCAATGGTCCCCCATTGAGGACACCCCGGCATAAGGTACACGACAGGGGAAACGAAGGGAAACGGGAAACAATGGAGTCTGCTTCGGGCAGGATATCGGAATTGCTCCGGCACCACGATGACCTGGATAAAGTCAGCAGCCTAAAACAAAAACTGCTGAAGGAGAAAGCAGTAATTGACGGCCAGCTCAAAGCCGGCGTCCAGGCGCAAGTCGCCGTTATGCTCAAAGGCATGGAGAAGCTGAGCCTCGCCAAGTCGTCCATCGGCAGGCTCCGCGAGAACTCCGAGCGTGTTGAGCAGATCCGAGAGGAGAACGAAGATTCCGTGGCGAATTTCAGCAAGATTAACCGCCTTAGCCGGGTGCTGCAGAACTTTGAGGAGACCCAGCGGTTCCTCGACAACTTCCAGTCCATGGGGGTCCAATTGAAGGAGATTGAAGGGCTTATGGAGAAGGACGGCCAGTTCGATCCGGAAAACACGATGCCTCACTTCATTATGACCCATTACAAGCTCTCGGAGCTGCGGGACGTTAAGGACGACGCATGGTACTACGCGGAAAAGTCCACAGACGACGTGCGCAGAACCATCACCAAGCACTTTTCGAGCTTGGATGCTGTGGTTGGGCGATTTGACGAGACTCTCTTTGCCATTGCTACCGAATTGCTCGAAGTGATCCGGGCTGGGAACCTCTCTTTAGTAGTCCGAGTGGCCAAGATCATTGACTCCGAGGAGAAGCAGGATCTGGCCGCGGAGATCTCCAAGCAAATGCTAGAATCTAATGCAAAGAACAAGACCGAAAGGGTTCTGGCCGCTATTAAAAATGAAAAATCGTCTCACCGCGAGCCCCGGGGCTATCCTTCGCGCTTCTTCAAATCTATTGAAGACGCGGTGGACGAAACTTATACCAATTGCATGGAGCATTATGGGTTTGTGCCTGGGAGGGCCTTGTCAGATGATGAGGAGGATCTTTCGGACGAGATGCTGGATAACCTCCAGTGGGTCTTCCAGGATTTGGGATGCGCCAAATTCGACCTTAGTCCCTGTGTGCCTTCGCGGTGGATGATTTTTGAGAAATATGTAAGCTACTACCACCGGGGGTGCTACAAACTGGTAAGTGCCATTATGGAACGCGAGCCGCCCGCGGCTACTATCCTCCACGTGCTGGATTTCGTGAGGGAATACTATGCCAACATGGCAGATTTGGGCGTACCCAAGGCGAAGCTCGACCCGCCACTGCTGGATGGCAAGGAAGACAGTCTCTACGACGACTATCTCCAGTTGATTGTGTCTAAGCTGCGCGAGTGGCGAGACAACCTCGCTACGACAGAGAAGGAGAACTTCATTAACCGAACAATTCCTCCAGAGTCCGATGGAGACGGCCGCTTGGGTATGCAGGGCGAGGTGATCATGTTCTCCATGATAAACCAACAGATAGACGTAGCGGCCGACTCGGGCCAAGGGCGAATTCTAGCCGGGTGTGTCATGGAGTGCGCCGCTATTCTCAAGGAGCGCCAGGCGGACTGGGAGCACGTCATGAAGCAGCAGGTACAGCTTCAGATCACCGACACTGCAGTGGACGACACAACGTCGTCTGTACCTGGTGGCCTTGTCGAGTACCTCATTGCGCTTGCCAACGACCAGATCAAGGGCGCCGACTACACGGAGGCCATCTCGAGCCGGCTTTCACCTGCCGTGTCCAAGAAGTACCGTGCCCAGATCACCAGTTGCCTCGACCAGGTATGCGACGGATTCATTGCTTTGGCAAAGGCGTGCATCACCGGTCTTATTTCGATTATATTCTCGGACTTGGTCCAGCCATACAAGGAGATATTCAGCACGTCCGCATGGCGTGATAAAGGCCGGCCCATCCGCCAGATAGTTGATACAGTCAGGGAGTATGTGGAAGACTGTGCTGCCCAGCTCAACCCCGTCATTTTTGACGTTTTTTCAGACGATTTGTTGGAGGAGACAATCCTTAAGTACCTCGGGGCCCTCGAGCATGCCGACAAAATCAAGATACCAAAGGGCACGGAACGAATCAAGAGTGACATTGAGCAGCTCTATGTCCTGTTTACTGGCGGCATCTACGCAGGCAACCCTGAGCGTGAGGCACAGGTCCAGGCTAACTTCAAGGTTTTCGAACATCTATTCGCTACGCTCGAGGCGCCAGAGTCAGAGCTTTTGGAGGAGTTCCATATACTTCGGGAAGACTTCTGGGATGCGCCGCTTGATCTATACGAAAAAATTGTGCGCGCTAGGCCGCAAATGGAGTCTAAGCGTTTGAAGGAGCTGATGAAGCTGGTGAGGGCAGATGCGCTGCAATCTCAGGCTCCTCCGGAGACTGGAGAGCCGACGTTCCTGTCTCGCTTTGCAAAGTAGTAACGCACCCCCTAAAGAGTTGGGTTTCGGTCGTCCATGGGAGCGGCACTCGGTATAATTCCTTGAGATAGTGATATCTTTTACGAAAGGTAAACTTGAGCGACCTGATCGACCAGCGCTCAGGATCGTGCGGCGTTATAGGCCCTCTTGCTCTCTGCCCAGACAGAATGTCTCTTCGGTATTGTGCAAATTCAAAGCTCCACAGCTGAGAGCCGGGGTCTGGTGCAATATCAATAGCCTCCCAGTAGTCAGTTTCGTGTAGATATGCGTGGAAAAAATACGGATCAGTCTCTCTGTTATTAGCGTTCTCGCTGTTTTCATCCTCCAAAACAACGAAGTAAACGTTTTGTAGAGTAGGGCACAGGCTAAGGTCATTCGCAATGTACGCAAACTCGAACTTATCTTGGTCACCGCGAAGTACCAACGTGAGATATTTCAGGTCAGGAGTTGCGCTCAAGATGAGTTTCCAGTGCGCAAGATTCATCACCCAATTGGTGACAGTAAGTCGCTCAATATTTTTTGGCAGCATGATGATGGTTTCGTTTTCCAGCTCGAGCCTAATTAACAAGTTGAAGAGCGATTCAAATGTCACGTTATTCAGAATTAGCGACCGTAGTTGTGGGTTCAGGTAAAGATACTTTCGGAAATATTGCATTCTTTCAGCATTGAAGGCAAGAGATCCAATGTATACCATGTCTGTGCTGCTCTCAGAGTCCGCCGCGACACTATATTTAAAAATATCATCGGTCGTGAAGAACCCTTCGCTACCGCAAAGGGTCAGGTTAAGAACCTCGGTCGATTGTGGTAGTTCCCTGTCATACACGTGTCTTTTCTGCCGAATGACACAGAGGTGCAAATCAACCATTACCAAGCATTTAGCTTCTAGAGATGCTTCGCTCCAGTTAGTCACAGCAATGTAGGACCCGCCAGAGTCAATCGTACAATCGCGGAGCGTGAATTTCCTGAGCATCTTCGGGAGTCGAGGAATCTCTACCTGAGATGAGCCATATCCGGCGATCCCAGTATAAATGATATGGAGCTCGGAATAGTCAATCTTTGGCAGATCAACGTCAATACAGGAGGGGGTATAGCAGGTAAATTTAAGCTGCACTTTCCTCTTCTCAATAAGCTTCTCAAGGCGGGCAGTAAGCGTGCTGTTGATACTAGGGATCGTTCTGTGGCAATAAACAACGTCGATGGTAGTCATCCGCGGCAGTGTATGCAGCAACAGCTCTAAGATAAGCCTGAGTCGTTGAGTGCTCGCAAACTCTAAGTGACCGTCAAAGCTGGAGAGAACAATGGTGACATTGACTGCCCCCCACTGCACCACTTGGTTAAACTCATCCTTAGTTGCTTGACCGCTCTTTGTGTTTGGCCAATTGTAGTGTCGGCTAAGCCAACGCGATAGTCGAGCTGGAAGACCATCAATAGCCAAGGAAACAAAGCTAGCAAAGTGGTTTTCAGAGATTAATAGAACAGTTGGGTACTGGCACCAGTACGCTCGAGCGTGGAAGCACCCCTTCGAACAGAAGCAGTACGTTTCTTCGGTACCATTTGGGTCCACCTGACGGCGAACAAACTCATCGGCACCTTCTCCAATTGCAAAGCAAAGGGGTTTAGAGAGCTCCATGGAACAATGGGTAGCAAGTAGTTGACAAAAACACGCGTTAGTTCGTGCGCCGATAGCAGCGTTAAGGTTAACCAGTTTAGAGTTGAAATTGAACTCTTCATTTCATTGAGATTAATGGAATACCCCACAGAGCGGTACAAAGACGGGTGGATTCATTTACCGGGCCTATCGTCGCTATGATTAAAGCAGGGCTCTATATATCGTAAACAATTGCCCCATCGCATGGAACTTTTCAAATCAGTCTTCCAAGGAACTGATCAAATCATGGCTGTGCGACGTAGTGTTCAGGCCATTGTCATCATTGGGCTGCTCCAAGGCTGTAGCGCAACGCTTGGAGACATTGGCGGCATCATAGGCGGCCTAGGCGGCATGCTAGGCGGCGGCAGCGGTGGTGGTGATGGTGGAGATGGCGGCCTGGGCGGCTTGTTTGGTGGCGGAGGTGGCGGTGACGGCGGCCTAGGCGGCTTGTTCGGTGGTGGGGGCGGGGGCTTATTTGGTGGTGGAAGCGGTAACTGTCCAACGGTCGCGCTTGAAGACGACTGCTGGAAACACTGCCATAAGGCCATCCAGCAAGCGACTCTTTGCACTGGTATGCATCTGTGCGAATGCCAGGCGCTAGAACAGGAAAACGTCCAGGCAGATGCGGTCAATTGCAATGCTTGCTATCACGCCAACAACGATCCAAATAATAGTCTCCAGGTCAACCTTGAAGGAGCCAACATGTTCATGGAGAACAATGAGTTCTTCAATCATTTGGTGGAGAACACGTTCATGCCCTGGATAACCGGATGCGGCGGGGACACTGGACCACCAGGAGGCAATTGTCCTCCTCCACCGCCTCCACCGCCTCCTCCAGATCCAGAGACTACGGAGGAGCCACCACCACCCCCGACCTCTGTACCGCCACCGCCTCCACCACCACCGCCTCCTCCTCCAAAGACAGTTGTAGTAACGAAACCAGGTGGCAAGCATACGAAGTATGTTACATTTACCCACCTACAGACGACGCAGTACGTTATCACGGAGGGTCATACTGTCAAGCACACGGCGCCATGTACGACAATTACTGGTCATATCACGCTGACGAGGACAATTACCAAGCCCGGACAGACGATTCCTGCTCACGAGGTTGTCGTAACGTCGACGCAGCCGGCACAGAATGGCCAGCCGCCGGTAGTCATGACAGTTACGAAGACGCTACCTATGCAGGTTATTGCTCCAACAACGGAGGTGGTTGTCGCCACGACCGTGTTCGTCTCAACCTCGACCATGACGGAGGCGATGGAAACTGGCATCATGAACTACGTCAAGAGAGGCATTATGGGCGAATAAATAGCAGTAGGTCAGATAAAGATCTTCGTACTGATTTTACCAACACTCTTTCACGATTTCACCAACACCCCCTTCACGTAGGGGCACTTCCCCCCTCTTCGTTAAAAACAATTTCACGCAGTGGACAATTTTGGTTGAGCGATCTCACGTAGCTGGTGCGAGGGTAGACCGTCTACGACTATGACGCCTCTCCAGAACATCATCAGACTTGGCGACACTGGACCTTCGAGAAGTTCGCCTAGACCTAGTGGCTACCAATGACATTTCAGCAGTATGAATTTTTGATGATCTTCTTCTGCGCGATGGCTTGATTGGGGGTTCAATGTTCTCAGCATCACTGTCGTTCACTGGAGATGGTTCTTTTGTGTCTTCTCTTTCGGCCGCATTGCTCTCAGACGTAACCTCAGACTCCTCTTCGTCCTTCGGTTGATTAGGTTCAACCACTGCATCGACAAACTCATTCTGTTCCCTTCGCATCTTTGTTCTCAATGACGGCAATGCGTAGTTGACCCGATTACCGCGAGAACTTCTCCTCCTAGGGGAGCTCTTTGGCATGGTTTCATTCTCTGACGGAGCGGTTTTGAGCTTCTTCCGCACATGAGGCTGCGCATTGTTTGGTGTGTTTGCACTATTCTTCTTCTCTCTCAGCGGAACCCGCTCGCCATCGCTATCTTCCACAATGGTCGGCAAGGTAGATTCGTTTATGCTCGAACCATCAAAAATGCCAATTCCATCATTTCCATCTTCCTCTACAATTACCCCTTCTTCTCTTAATTCTTCTTCCATGTTTGGCTCTGGCTCAGGGCACCAGCCGCCTAGCCTTCTCTTGCGCCTGCTTGACGATACATAGGCGTCATTACTCATACCAGTTTCGGTACTCAAAGCAACTTCGGTAAGTGGTTGCGGCTCACCCCCGAGGAATGCTTCGATTTCATCAAATTTTCCCCGGATAAAGCCCCTCAATTTATCCAAACCCTCCCTAGGCTGCCTGAGCTTGGTATTTTCGCAGCGCAGCTCGTAATTCTCAGCCATGAGGCTCGAGACCATCTCTTCGAGCTGTGAAACCTTGGTCTCGAGCGCCGCATGCGACTTGGCTATCGCCCTATTCTGCGCCCCATACTTCCGGCGTACTAAATCTGTTAGCAATCATCCTTCAAGTTCCTTCGTCTGCCCTTACAAATCTCAATATTGACATCGTTGGCTGCGTTCAGCCTCGCCATTTTGGGCTAATCTCCCGTTTGAATCAATTTAGTAAACAAAAAAATGTCGTCGGATTGGGACAAATCGCGATAATCAATCAAAGGCTACGCGTTTTCGTTAAATGGCGAAGAAGAAGCTCTAAATGAACCGTTCTCCACTGGCAGTGAAACTAGCGGAGAAGAAGCGGGAGCTGGATAACCTTCAGCAGCTTCAGCAGTCTTCCGAGAGCCTTGTCAAGGAGCTGGAGGCTCTTAAAGCCAAGCTGGAGACGTTTACAGACGGGACCGAAGGTGTGTATTATAGATTCAGGGCATAGATATATATTTAGTTACTAACTGCTTTTCAGCGGTCGCTGCTGTGATGACCAACTGGCAGAGTGTGTTGAAAGCCGTTACTCTGGCTTCTTCATCTGTGACTAGGTACTCCGAGGAAGACGAGAACCGACAGCCCGAAACACTGGTTAGAATTGGTATTGATCAAGAATAGTCGATTTTATAGCATTTGGATGATTGAAATTATTAAAGCATAGAGAATTTACTAACTCGATAAATAAAAAAATACCTGTACAATGTTTTTCTAAGAAAGATCCATTGGCTCAGGAGGGGCCAATACAGTCATTTGGTTCACAACTCCACTCAAAGTCTGGCCCGTACCCGAGGCTGACTGAACCCGCTGATAAATGCCCTTCATCCAACTCTCTAGATGGAAATCTTTGATCATCTTCTGCAGCGTTTCATCCTCCTTTTCCAGGTCGCTCTTGATCTCCTTTAGAAGTTTCTCGTTGGCATATGGATACCGTTCTGACTGTAGAGACGCGAAACTGGAACCCTTTCCACAGAGCGAGGACGGATCTACAACATATCGCGCAGAGCTGCTGCTCATATCATCATTTTTGAGCAGAGCCTCTAGCGTGTGGTAGAGGACGGTGCTCTTCGTAGCATTCTGGATCTTCTCATCGCTCTTAGACTTGGTGTTGACAATCTTCTCCCACGAGTCGGCAAAAATAAGTCGCCTCCAAATCAGATACTCGTTCAATGATTTCCTCGTATCGCTTAGCGTCGAGTCTCGAACGAGCTTGAGTGCACGGTAGAAGTTAAGCTTGGCATCCTGGACGTCAATATCAACAAGGGTCAGAACGTCAACAAGCTCTTCAATCGTAACAGACCGTCCCTGGAGTAATCTGGTCAGACCCCGCTGGAGGACTTGGACTAGTCCTTCTGTGCCCCGCGACCGAAGGCCGCCAATGAGCCTCTGGAAATGCGTATCTGCCTTGGTCACGTTTTCAATGCCAAGCTGCGACTTTAGTTGGGTAGTCAGAGACTCCTGGAACGAGCATAGCTCCAGCCGGCTATCGATATTCTTCAAGGTGGAAAGCATGCTTGTCGGCAAATTTTCCGGCGAGTCTACACTACTGAAAACATTCAGCTTAGCCAGGCTCAGCCGCAGCCTGGTATTTACACTCATGTCTTCGCCGGAGCTCGCCTCAATCAAAGCATTCGCAGCATCTGCGTAGTTTTGGAGGTTGACATCTTGCACCCACGAGATTCTCGGATATCGCTTTCCTTCAAAGAATCGCGTGAGGTAGTCCTGGTGATCTGGGAATAGAGTGAGCAGAGCCTTGAGCTGCTTAGTTTCAATGAAGTACTCGTACAGGACTGCAGCGAAGTCGAACCCGAACTTGGTCATGTAGTAATTAATCAGTTCAAGGTATTTCTCTGAATCATCTTCTCGTCCGGCTGCAATGTTCAGTCTCCAATCCTGGACAAGAATCTCAACAAGAGAGCGGTATATTCTAAACGTGTCAGCAATTTTAATTGCCCCTTCCTTGTGTCCAATGTCGACAAGCTGTCGCAGCCAACCACCCCGCTTCTCATTATAATCTCGTGACAGATGGGTGCCTTCGTCCTTATCGGCGCTGCTGCTGTTCTGTATCCAGGTCAGTCGTTGCGTATACAAGGCGCAGAGAGTCTCTACGATGCACAGTAGCTGGTCTCCAAGAATAGGAGCGAACTGGTCGTCTTTCGCAAGTTGATGAACTGCCGTTCGCGTCTGACTATACTGTGACTCAAATGCCTTTATGAGATCAACAGAGCTCGTCCACGGAGCAGTTTCAGAAGCATCATCAGGCTTGAGCCGGTAGGTTGGGCCAGCCCAGTCGTTGCGTACGCCCAAGGCCGAGCTGTAAATGGCCTCCAGAAGAACTATATTCGCATCAACAAGAACATCCACGTCTTTCGATCCGGACACAACTTTGGACGAGAATTTGGAGCAGGCGATCAGAAGTTTAGACAAAATCGCCACCTAGATCGAAAGTTAGTAAAACGAATAACAAAAAATACTGCGAAGGGACTTACATTTTGCAAAAACCATTCTCGAAGTGGATCTCCGACAGAAGCCTTGGACTTGTGGTTAATAACAGCAACTAGCACGTTGGCCGTTTGGTATTGATTCTCGTTTGAATCATGCAGCTTGGCATCAACATGCGCCCATAAGTTTTTCGCGACTACCGCCTTCTCCAGGTCCCACAGCAGCTGCTGGCGAGTTCCGATGGTAAGCGAATCGCCGTAGTTAGCATTCAAGAACCGTCCCAGACGCTGGAGATAAGTAACTCGCAGCTGTAAGTGCTCCGACAGAGATGGCATCATTGGCGGCATATAGATGGAACTTGTACTGAGGATCTCCTTTGAGACTTCGAGGAAGGCATTTTCAAGAACAGACTGGTTGAATGAGTCTTCCTTCCGCGCTTCAAAGTCAAGCGGATTGTTCTCATCGTCGACATTGTACCCGTAGAAAACGGCCTGTTCTATCCTTGTCTTGGCCAATTCGGGCTCAAGTTCGAGGGCCCGCTTTTCCAATGGCTTTTGCTCATCTTCGAATCGCTCGACTCTTATAATACCCGCGTTATGGGCAATCAGCACCACACCGCAGTTCCTCACCGTCTTACCATTAATAATATCAACGTCTTCAACTCCAGCCGCCTGGATCTCCACCTCATGTCGGAATGTGATGACGTCCTCCCATCGTCGCTGAATTATGTTCTTCTCCTGCATCTTCTCGGGCATTGCCTCAATGAGCACAACGCCGTGAGAGAACACGGCAAACAAAGTCGCGGACGGATTGGGGAACAGCAGACGCGGTCGCTGGGTCGAATAGCTTGTGAATGACTGGATTCGATGAGCTGAAGTTACCTTGATATCCCGGTTCGCCGTCGAGAGAGTGTAGATAATGTAGTATACTTCTTCGGCCTGGGCATCATGCACAAAAGAAGTCAGAATAAACAAGGTAGCTTCGTCTTCCAAAACTTCAACATCATGCACAGTGAATGTGTCTCCAGCGTCCTGGTAAAGCGAGACAATATAATTGAGCATGATCTCCTTCAGTCGTTCGTCGATCAAAAGCCGTGTCGACCCGGTTCGCGAGCAGTCCCACACAGACAAATCACCTTCCTTGTTAATAAACATAACCTGGCGCTCGTTTCTGCCGGTCACAACTCCGGGCTTGACAGAAACAATATCTCTTCGCGATCCTGCCAGCGAGATTGCTCCTTTGATGGTGGAAAGAATGCCAGAGCCGCCACCAAGCATTGTCCCTGACCTCAGAGCGGCTTTACCCTTTGAATCTCTCAGAGTAATGAGGATAAACCGCCCGGAGCTTGTCGTCGCAACAACGCCGGCTGGCTCAACATTTACAAAGTGCTCAATAATCTCGCCAGCGTATAGTCCGACTTTGTGCTCAATGCTTTTTCGTCGATGGAGCAATCCGTCTGCCACAGCCCCTCCAACAGCCTCCCAGTACGTCAACAGACCTGTATCGACCGAGATCATAACCATGCCAGGCTCCTTGCTGCCGGGTATCGGCTGCACTAGAGTGGCCAGCGGAGCGTACTTGGTATTTTCTGGCGGTGGAAAAGACAGGGTATTTGGCACATGGTCTGGCGAGGAGTAGCTCCACACGTAGGTAGTACCATCTGACACGGTCAATGCATACTTGGTGTTCTGGTCGACTTCGCCGTAAGACTCCAATTGCGCGCCTTTAAGGAATCCTGGGAACGCAGGGAGCCTTGTAACGCAGTACTTTGCGTTCTTGGTGAGCTCAACAACCCCATCTCTAGTATCTGGGGCTCCTGGAGCGACAGACGGCTCGAACACCGCGGAAACATCTGCAGTCTGAGGAGGCAGGGACACCTGGCTCGATGCTACTCTGGTCGAGCCGCCAATACTCGAGATATTGTGTGACTTGCTGGTGCTGCGGTTCGCATGCCGAATCGACGACTGCCTGATCTGTCGGAAACTCGAATTCGACATGGGCTTTTCGATGTTAGTTAGGCTGTCTTTGATTGTTTATGTCGCGATTTTTTTCACCACCACCGCATAGTTGGTAACGGGGTGGTAATGGATTATGTAATCATAAGCCGCACGGAAAGCGGCTTGGCTATTATCGAAACTCGTGGGTCTTGTGAATTCTCGATTTCTATACAACTTTCAAAATGCAAAAACGCGGGTAGGAGGTATAAAATTAATGAGGGGCAGAGGACCAGCTCTTGAACTCCCGTGGCTTGGCCGTTCATGGAGGTTCCTGCCCATTAGGAGTGGCATTGTGCCGTTGCTGTCCCCTACGTGACTGACCACAATTACATACCAGTACCGTTTAGACAAATCTTTCCAAAATTTGTTTAATCAATTGAACTTTAGAGTAGCTTAATCCCTGTTAGGGACACTAAAGCGTCCAAGAAGAACTACTGCCTTATCGGCGTCGCGCATAGTAATAATATGCGATGTTCAGCCGCGCCATATCCCAACGGTTAATTAAGTTATTAGTTAACATAACAGTGAAAAATTAGATCCAAAGTTTTATCAGTGATCAGATCAAGAGTGGTTGAATCCTCCAATATCCTTTAAACTATAACAAAAAAGAGATGTTGAAGACTCTGTAAGTATTATTTTCCCTTGGCTATGAAAACGAGCTAGGGGGACGGAGGGCTTTTTTGAAAATGGATAAGCTAACTCAAGTAGCAAACCAAAAAACGCTCGATCAAAGCGAGCCTTGGAGAAGAAAGAGGCCAAGGTCATCGAAAATGTCAAGCAGGCTCTGTTCATTCCCGGGAGGAACTGCAGCCAGCTTGCTAATGATGCCATGATTGATCTCAACGCTTTGAAAAAGCCGGATGCCAAGCGGTTTGCTAAGAAGAAGGAGAAGAACGCACAGAACGATTTCCATCCGTTTGAGAGTAACTCCAAGGAAGGAGAGAACTCGCTTGAGTTCCTGTCCGAGAAGAACGACTGCTCTCTGCTAGTATACGGTACTAATAACAAGAAGCGACCTCACCACCTGACCTTTGTGCGAACCTTTGACTATCACATTTACGACATGATTGAGCTGGGCTTGGAGAACGTCAAGCTGCTCAAGGACTTCCGAAAGCGAACCTTCCAGGTAGGCATGAAGCCTATGTTCACCTTCAATGGTCCGCTTTTCGACACCGACGAAACATACATGCAGATCAAGTCTCTGTTTTTGGACTTCTTCCGGGGCCAGGTGACTGACGAGCTTGATGTCGCCGGTCTTCAGCATATCATCTCCATCTCTGCGGTCGAAAAGGACGAGGAGAACCCAGCTGCGCTGCCGCTGGTGCACTTCCGGGTGTACCTCCTCAAGACGTATAAGAGTGCCAACGGCAAGCTGCCAAGAGTCGAGCTGGACGAGATTGGGCCACGATTTGACTTCCGAATTGGCCGAGTGCAGAAGGCTGATCCAGTTATGGAAAAGGAGGCATCCAAGAAGCCGAAGGAGCTTGAACCGAAGACGAAGAAGAACATCGAGACTGATCTCATGGGCGACCAGCTTGCCCGAATCCACGTTGGTTCTCAGGATCTGTCTAGGCTGCAGACGCGAAAGATGAAGGGTCTCAAGACTAAGAATGATGTTAAGAAGGACGAGTCGGGCGATGAAGAGGAAGACGGCGAGGTTGATGAGTTGTTGGAAGAAGTCGCGGAGGAGATTACTATGCCTGTGAAGAAGCGACCCAAGACTAGAAAGTGAACTTATTAGCATTTGGTATTCTAACTTTTGTAATATTTGGTAAAATCTCCGCGATTTACTTAGACTGCTCCTTTTTTTCGCCTTAGGCAACGGAATGTAAACAAGTTTAGTAACAAGCGAACTCTTCACAAGTTTTACTCCTTAATATTCGGATAACAGTTCCATAAATCCTCATAGCATTGACAAACTTTCCTAATTCTATGCTAACGAAATGGACTATGCAGGCCAAGGGTCTGGATTAAGCGGGTTGTTCACGGGTTGTTCATAAATGGTGCTACTTACTTTAGATCCTAGCCAAATATAAAAAGAGCCTAGTCAAAATATAAAAAAAAAAATAGGCGAGACTAATTAGAAGAATTAGTCTTATTCTTCAACTCGCGGTTCTCAATGAGACGCAACAAGTTCCGCAGAAGCATCGCAATGGTGACCTTGCCAATGGATGGAACATACAGCGAAGCCCGCTCCTTGACCTCAGGATTAAAGTTCTTTTCACTGGAGAAATTGATGCACACAGCACCATACTTGATGTTCTCCACTGGGAACTTGTAGGCCGCACTCGGCACGCCAGTGATGATGACATCAGACTGAGCAGCCGCCTCCCTCCAGTCTATGTCAGTGTCAGTACACTGGTGCTTTCTCAGGCGAATACCGTCACCCCTAGTAAACTGCTGGACACCCGTAACGTCGACAGAGAAAACAACGGCTCCATCATTGGCCAACAGCGCAGCCAACGGTCGGCCGACGATCTCACTACGATTGATGATAGTAATGGTCTTGCCATAAAGTCGGTTGCCGTATGGCAGAATCGTGTTGTATACCCCCAAGTGCTCGAGGATTTTGACCACCGCCAGCGGAGTGCACGGCAGAATACTCTTCTGCGTCTCAGCCTTGTCCAGGAACCGTTTGTTGTGGTACAAATTGGCCACGTACAAGTGGTTCAGACCCTCAACATCCTTCTCGGGGGCCACCACCTGCTGCAGATATTGGTCCTGTCTCGTCCCAAACACTGGGAAGTAGACCATGATACCGTCAACTTCATCGTCGTCATTAGCCTCCATGATCTCCTCTTCCAGGTCGTCCTTATCGACGGTGCGCAGCTCATAGTCAAACCCAATCGACACGCACGTCTTCTTGGTCCAATCGGCGTACATCTGGGCCGCAGGGTCGCTGTTGGCCAGGAACCCTACCATCTTAGGCTTGCGCCCTAGCGCTTTGAGCCCGTTGCCGATTTCCTCTACAAAGGGCTTGGCCACGGTACTGGCCAGAACAGTTTCTACGGTTCACATTAGAGTTCAATTCATCCCCCAAAAGTTCATGACATACTGCAAACCGGAGTCTCCGACGATTCCATTTCGTAATTGTTCGCTGTCGCTTATATGGTACCCCGGAAGCAAAGAAGGTTCGCAACGGTCGAAACTTAAATTTTTCCGAGGACAACTTAACTAGTTCATCTCCGGCGTATGTATTAAGTTACGTTTGAAATGCTATCTCTATATCTATAACTGTTATAATATTGAGAATACACGGACCATTCAGATGGTCGGGCATCTTTTGTTAGAGCGTTCATATGCCGCTTCTGCTTGATTCTCGACGACACTAATGTAGACTTCTGTCAGACACTGGGGATAGTGCTCGCTTCCGCCGGTAACTCCGCCGGTCTCTCAACCTCCTGTTGATAGGCTACCATTGAACATTATATCGTCATATAGTTAGCGGGAATGGAACCTGTAGATAAAATAATTGATAGAAATACTGGGGGCCAGCCCCCAGACCCCCGTAGCTCGGCTTCGCCGAGGGTTTTCTATGAGACTGGGGATCTTATTGGCTCCATGGATAAGACTGCTCGACAGCTATTCGTCTCCAAGGGCAGAAAGAGACATCGGGATCGAACTTCATAAACTAGTAAAACTAGCATAATTCAAGTGTAAAGGTTCAAGATTGGAGGCATTGGGGTTCCACTTTGAGGAGATTTGAGCTGTAACGGATAATTTGTAACGCATAGTAAAGGGCCCGGTGATTTTGTTACAGGTTGGGAGATCGTAACGAAAAAATCGTTACGTTGTAACCAAGATACGGGGGTCTGGGGGCTGGCCCCCAGCTACGGGAGCTCGAGGGCTGGCCCTCGACCACACTTCACCACTAATATTAATTTGGGGACCAGTCCCCTTTACTTTAAGACCAATGAAGCTCTGCTTCAATCGCCCTACGCCTGGGGCTGCAGACCAAGTATATGAGCCAATGAAATATCAAGTTATGTCAAATTAACGAATACCGTCTGGCCCGCGCTGGCGGTGGGCGACGAACCACTTCACCTTGCGCTGCTGCCTCTAATGAAGAGTGACACGACAGAATACTAACCAGCTTCACAGGACATATACCAGCATATCGTGACCAGGGAATACCCATATCCAGTGGCTTCCCCGGTTTGAAAAAGACATATTCGCAGTTATAAGATTTCAGTTGGGCTTGATTCCGGAAAAGAGACCCCCAACAATTTCCAAGCTTCCACATCACCAGTTTTTTTTTGTGCAATTCCAAAGGACGGTGTGCGGACCTAAGAGGGTAAAAGGCTAGAATACGCGTGTGGGGAAACTCTCCAGCACGCGGTCACTGAAAATGGCGTCGAGAAACTCGCCAAATTCCCGGAGACCTGTAAGTTAATCCCCCGAAATGATTAGACCCACCAGATGCTAACCAAGCTTCTTCAGGAAATGGTCCAACTAGGTATGTCCATTTGCGTTGCATATGGAAGACGGTTGGCTAATTAATAGATCGCCATGACTATGTGTTTGACGAGAATGGCGGACGGGGTACCCCTGCATCAACATTCTTTAAACGGTTGGCTTCCAGCAGCCATAGGTAAGCCTTTACAATCCCAGAAAGAGTTTAGCGACTAACGCAGATTAGCCGTAATTCATCATCGGCGCAGATTGGAGACAATATCGACTCGAAAGTAGTCGGAGCAGCATACTCTCACGCCGATGCTCTTCGCATGGAACAACTGTCTCTCACTTCCTCGAGGGAGTCGCCCGAGCCACGGACTAAACAATCGCTCTCCTCAAAGTCGTCGACTTATTTTGACCTGGATGACGACTGGGACGCAAACATTGAGCACGACACTGCGTTGTCCAAGCGCATTGAAAAGAGCATTGAAAACAAGCCCGACAGCAGTAAGAGCAGTAAGGAGCTGTATTCCACGAGCAGAAATGTGTCAGGGCTCAAAATGCAGTTTGACGGCATCATCCGCGACCCTGCTAGCTCGCTGTACTCTTTGCATGATCGGAGCAGTGGCATGCTTCTGGCGCGTGTGGACTCAAATGATTCTACCACTACAGCCGAGATTGAGGAGATCAACTCGCGTATATTGCGTATCAATCGGTTCAAGAAAGTGCTCCAGGCGAGCAACGTAGACATTGGAGAGCTCAAAAAGTTGGCGTGGTCAGGCATTCCCGAAGAGTTGCGCCCTATGTCGTGGCAGCTACTGCTTGGGTATCTGCCCACTAACGCCGAGCGCAGAGTCGCTACCCTAGCGCGGAAACGCAAGGAGTACTTGGACGGCGTCGAGCAGGTGTTCTCCAGCGGGCTTGACCAGGTTATGTGGCACCAAATCTCCATTGATGTGCCGCGAACAAACCCCCACATCAAACTCTACGGGTTCGAGGCGACCCAGCGAGCCCTGGAGCGCATCTTGTACCTGTGGGCTATCCGCCACCCTGCCAGTGGCTACGTCCAGGGTATCAACGATCTCGTAACGCCGTTCTTCCAGTCGTTCCTCTCTGCTTACATTGACACAGACCCAGAGAATTACGACCCTGGCAAGCTGCCAAAAGAAGTTCTCGATGTAGTTGAAGCAGACAGTTTCTGGTGTCTTACGAAACTGCTGGACGGCATTCAGGACAATTATATTCACGCTCAGCCGGGTATTCAGCGCCAGGTGGCTGAACTCCGGGACCTAACCACGCGCATAGACGCCAGTCTTGTAAAGCACCTCACCGAGGAGAATGTTGAGTTCATGCAGTTTTCGTTCCGGTGGATGAACTGTCTGCTGATGCGCGAAGTCAGCGTGAAGAACACCATTCGCATGTGGGACACATACATGGCAGAGGGTCCGAATGGCTTTTCGGAGTTCCATGTCTATGTGTGCGCCGCGTTCCTCGTAAAATGGTCACAGCAGCTGCAAAAGATGGACTTTCAAGAGATTATGATGTTCCTCCAGGCACTTCCGACTAAAGATTGGACCGAAAAGGACATGGAGCTTTTGTTAAGTGAAGCCTTTATGTGGCAGAGTCTCTTCAAGAATGCTTCTGCCCATCTTCGGTCTTAACTCGCATATTCTAAAAGCCATAAATACCACATCTCCTTTACCCACCGGGCACTGCAGCATAATAATAATAATGATTAATGTGTACATAAATATGACAATTTGTCAATAAAGATCCATTGCTAAAATTATTCTTCAATTGCTCTTCAGTTTTGTCGTCAACCGCTGTAGACCCATACAATCGACACAATGGCATCTATTTTGGACCCCTGGATCTTGAAATTCCAAACTCCATCCTTCTCCGAATTCCAGTAAGATCCCGTAGAAGTTCGAATGCCATTGGGACCAGCCGAGCTCTTATCGACAAGAGTGACATAGGTTACAAACTTGTATGATTTTGTCGCCTCTCTGAGTTTCCCCAGTATGGAGTTCTATCCTTGTCAGCGCCCCTGCCATATATACATAGCACTATTGTAACTTACAATTACTCGGGAGTTCCATTCTGAAGACTTTTCATGATCATATTCCGAGTCTAAAAGGTCCCCACAGGCATTCTTGCAGATGTCTTGGAGTTCGTCAGGGGATAACGGCTAAACGGTGGAGTTAGCTTTACCTGGACCGCGATTGTGTTTCCTCACACTCTGCTTACGCTGTTACTCCCAAGGCTACCGCTGTCTTGAACGTTTACGCTCATCTTGCAGCACTTGCGTTATGTTCCGGTTTGGGGCGTGTGTCGTAGCTGGCTAGATCGCGGATGTCGATGGTGATTCGGATAATAATTAACGTAACCAGAAGTTAACTGCGGTTGCACAGCCGCACGCCTCAGGGGTAATACCACCGTTACTCCGTTGCTTCATAGAAATACTGGGGGCCAGCCCCCAGACCCCCGTAGCTCGGCTTCGCCGAGGGTTTTCTATGAGACTGTGAATGCTATTGGCTCCATGGATAAGACTGCTCGACAGCTATTTGTCTCCCACGTTAGCCGGCTGCTATACCAAAAGCCGTAATATTTCGGCGTACCATTATACGAACTTCAATTCGACGACAAAGATGCACTGTTTCATTTCATCTATCCATTTCATTATAATACGAGCCACTCATTTGGATGCGGGCGACTCATTTGAATGTGGGTCACTCATTTTAAAGCGGGCCACTCATTTCAATACGGGTTACTGGCCACTCAATAGAACGGGTAAATCAATTGTCGTGAATAACAACCTCTAACAAACGCCCAACGTCATACGATTCCCCTGTGGACTGGTCAAATACCGTAACTCCTTCAAGAGTGTGAACGCCAGGAGTCATGGCCAGCATTGTGATTTCCGTCTCGTAGCACGCCTGAGAATACAGCGGCCCAATGCGAATGTCGTTTACCAGGCTAACAATGCCGATTGACCCAACAATGGCATACTGATGCATTTTCTTGAGCGCAGAGCGATAGATAACCGGATGCAGCTCTGTGTTGCGCGGAAGTGTCCGGTCAGCTTTCTCAACGGGCTGAATATACAAGGACAAGTTCCGCGTAGCTTGGGCTTTGTTTACTGCAAACACAGTCCATTTAAACGATTGCCCGACCTTGACTGCGCTGGGCCCGGAGAAGCTAATAGTCAGACCATTAAGTGACTGCCACGTCTTATTCACCCGTGCCGACGCAGGTAGAGAAGACGACGAGCTATTTCGACTCAGCTTCATTAGTTTACGCACCGACGGAGTACCAGGAGCCACGTGCGAAGGATGCGCCGGTTGTTCTTTGAGCGGTGGTGGTGCAGGCACATGCCCAGAAACCATATCAAAGTCAATTATCGTGTCCCATTTTGTGATTATAACAGGCAGAGATTTATCCCCCTCTTCTTGGTCTTTTGGCTCGGTTACCAATGGGTTGCATTCAACATTGATGCTGATGGGCTTTACTTTGCTTGTAGGCTGGTCTTTGCTGATGAGGACCACGTCCGAATGATAAAGATTGAAGGAAACGCTGCACGATTCACCGGGCTGGAGGATCAGCGGGAACGAAAGAACCCCCAAAAGCGTCGCCGAGCCTCCCTGGAGCTCAATGAAGGCTTTGGTCAACTTAACTGCAGTATGGGCCGACTCTGAGCAGGAGATCTCTACAATTGCAATCACCGAATCCTGTATTCCCGCCGCCTTAGTACACCGCAATTTCAGGTTAATTACAGGGAAAACGGGCATCTCTAGTTCGCACGAGAGCTTGGAAAGTTTCTGATACTGGTGCTCATTGGCCTCCTGGGTAGCTACAGTCACCGAGCTCGGGGACATGAGTTGCCCCCTGGCGCCTCCACCTTCGGAGACGGTAGAAACATCGCCAAAGCTCTGGGTGCTGCTCCCTAGCCCCGGGCTCGGGGTAGCAGAATTCGAAGCAGCAGCCCTGGAATCTGCTAGGAAGAGTTTGGACGCAGATAGGTTAGACTGGATATGCGAGAAGTGGATATCGTGTCCCAAAGCTTCAAACAGGTTTATATCCTGGACAGGCTGGAACTGGTTCAGGTACGGAGACGAGGAGGATTCTGAAGTCGGCGTATGGTTATCTGTGGCATGACGAGCAGCCTTTCCACCTTCAGTAGACTTGTCTGCGCTTCGCCCGATATTTACCACCGCGTCGACAATAACTCGAGGGCTGATAAGACGCGTTCTCGGGTGCTCTACAGGGACCACGACCTTCCACACTGCGAGATTACTTTCTCTATGGACCAAATTCTTTGCTGTTACGAGCTCGGAATAGGTCACGTAAGTGCGGCTCGCTTGTGTGGTTCCTTGGACGCCATTGGCAGAATCAACCACGACCGAGCCCCGGACCTTGACTTCAATTGCAATTGCGACCTCATCGAGGGTCACGTCGGCCACGAGGGACTTCATAGCATTTATCGAGAGCCCCGAAGCAGAGTCTGTTGACACGGGGCTCTCGGCGACGCCGTTGCTGGCCTGATCAGCCAGCGTGACGTAGATGGGCACTTTTTCGTCGTAAAACAGCGACTTCCGCCGCGGTTCGCTTTCGAGACCATCGTAGCTACTTGGAGGGTTCTCTGGAATATGGATCGACAGCTGGCCATTGGCAATCAGCTCTGACGAATCCTCTGCCGTCGTCATTAAACCCCCTACTTCAATGCCAGGCTTCAATGCCCATTACGTGCTCTCTCTCTAAAGGGGTTCTGGTGATTACGCTTCGGTGCGGTACATATGGTCACGCGGCAACGCCGCTCAGTGTGCGGCGCAATTGCGCTGGGGGGTCAGCCCCTTAGACCCCCTTAGCTCCGCTCCGCGGAGGATTTGTAGAGACGGTCTACCCGGAGGGGGCTTGGGGGGCTAGCCCCCCAACTACGGGGTCTGGGGCAGAGCCCCAGTGTGTCGTTGAATGGAGTGTAGTGGGCTGACTAATCGGTGCGGCGCGGATGTTTCGAGAACAAAATCCGCCTCCGCTCCGTCACAGTGAGTAATTCGTGGCACGGAAGAAACGTCATTATAAAGGTGGATCCATTTCGTAGCCAGTGAAAAACCACTTTTTCTCCAACTTAACCACACCAGAAGAAGATAAAAATGAGCGAAGACTGGGATAACGTGACCTATGTGGGCTCTCGAGCCCGAGGCGGCGGCGGTGGTCCACGAGCCAATGTTGCCCGAACCCAGGGCGAGATCAACGCTGCCCGACGAAGCGGTAACGTTGTTTCTGTCGATAAGAAGTACGGTGCCGGCGGCAACCGATCGCAAGGCACCGAGGGCCAGAGACTGACCAGAGTCGACCGGGAGACCGATATCGTTGCGCCGCCAAAGATCGATGTCAGCGTGGGCCGGGCCATTCAGAAGGGCCGACAGGACAAGAACCTGACCCAGAAGGACCTTGCTACGCGGGTTAACGAGAAGCCAAACGTCATTAACGACTACGAGGCGGGCCGAGCCACTCCAAACCAGCAGCTTTTGGGCAAGATCGAGAGAGTTATTGGTGTCAAGCTGAGAGGCAAGGATATCGGCGCTCCTCTGGGCGGCCCGAAGAAGAAGTAAAAGAAAAGGCATATGTATATTCGTTCTCTAACCCAAATGACACTTTATGAACCATTTAATCTTGTACTGTTTTCATGATTAGCAGTACCAGATCTTATTTATGCAATTGTTGTATAACACAGCAGAAACATAGATGCCTGGCTCCAGGCTGCACCTAATACAGATAAGTCGTTCATGTAAGTTCCCCTATGTCCTACAGGACTGTAACTGGGGCGCTGCCCCAGACCCCGTAACTTGGGGGGCCAGCCCCCCAAACCCCCCGGTCGTCCAAATGGCTATGACATAAGCTAGATTTGACAATCAACCCCCCTGGGCCCGGAATATCTCACCTGTGATCAGTTCTCTTCTACCTCAATCGTATTATATACTTTCTACAGGTTCTTTTAATTCATCCTCTTGCAATGGCACTGAGAGGTTGTTACAGCGTTATATTGGTTACAAAACTCCCAACCTTGTCTGTCCCACAACAAACTCTAGTAACGAATGCATGGTATGTAGAGTCCAGCAGTAGGCAAACCGTTGCAAATATTTGTTACAAAGTCCCAACTCGCCGTTACAAACTTTAGTAACGGGGGTTTGGGGGCAGAGCCCCCATCTACGGGAGCTCGAGGGCTGGCCCTCGAACCATTGCTATCAAAGCTAAGAGCCTATTCATACATCTCCGAACCTCCTCGAGTCAAATCTTTGTGGGGATCTGCTGCGCAGAAATTCAATTCTTAGTGGTACTAGGATCACCATAGCCGAGGAAAAAGATTACCACTCCAGTCCATTACTGCTCATAATGTTATGGTAAATATATTCCGTATAGTGTACCTATCTACCTGACCAAAAGATACCATTCATAGAAAGTACCAAGCAAGCCATTGAATGTTCTAATATGTGAAGTAATGCAATATCGATGATAGCGTTTATGTGTGAGCCGTTCATGTAATGCCATATGAGCCTATCTAAGCCGCACAAACTGAGCCGCACTTCATATATCACAAAATCCTCAAGTCAGTAGGTCTCCTCACAACCCCTGGGGATCCGCTACGCAGAGAAATATAAATTACCGTCATATAAATTAATAGGAAAAACCAGCTTCCAAGTCTTCAGGCCATTTCATTAACAAAGCTATGCGATATTACGGTAACAGTAGTTGCCGGAACCGCATTGTATGGCATATCCTAGAGTTGGTACATCATACCAAGTGCAATAATCATGGAATATAACAAGCAAGTGTGCGACATTCAAGGATAAGCCATTGGTTTGATCACCTTCTCCTACAAAAAAAGAACTACATGAAGCAGATGGTCTTCTGCATGAACCATCAAATCAACTTCTCTGCAGTCTTCACTTCCCCCTCTCTAAATCGTTAATGGACAACCACACCCCCCAAAAATCCATCAACCCATTGGACTAATCCGATTCTATTAAAACCCAATAATAAACACAAACTGCAGTAAAGTAATTATCAGTAATCACCGGTAATAAAACCTGGCATACCATGGTAGTCCGTATATCACGAGTAGGTGATTAAAGCGCGCCCCGCGGATAAATACCCCTGGAGAAAACACCACCAAAAAAAAAATTTCGGACGGCAAACATTGCACCAGAAAAGAATGGCTACGACGTTTTCGCTTAACGGCAAGGGCTTGAAGCTTGATACCGCTGAGGACATCAAGCCACACCTGGAGGAGCTCGTCAAGAGCGCCGACTCCGTCACGGAGATCAACCTGGCCGGAAACACCTACGGTGTCGAGGCTTCCAAAGAGCTCGCCAGGGTCGCAAGGACGCTCAAGAACCTCG
The DNA here is from genome assembly GCF_965637985.1 of Blastobotrys vanleenenianus. Classification (NCBI taxonomy): domain Eukaryota; kingdom Fungi; phylum Ascomycota; class Dipodascomycetes; order Dipodascales; family Trichomonascaceae; genus Blastobotrys; species Blastobotrys vanleenenianus. Next base: position 61,764 of record NW_027481885.1, on the reverse strand, counting down.
AGACGGCTGACCTCAGTGATATATTCACGGGCCGACTGCGGGAGGAGATCCCGACTTCGCTGGACGCCATCCTGACGGCGTTCCTGGACTGCAAGAAGCTGCACACTCTCGATTTGTCCGACAATGCCTTTGGCATCGCCACGATTGATCCTCTTGAGAGCTTCCTGGCCAAGCACGCGCCATTGCGTCACCTGATCCTGGCCAACAACGGGTTCGGTCCACAGGCCGGATCTCGAATCGGTAAGGCGCTCGAGGAGCTGGCCCAGATCAAGAAGGAAAAGGAGACCCACAGCCTCGAGACCATTGTGTGCGGCCGAAACCGACTCGAGAACGGCTCTATGGCGGCCTGGGCCAAGATGCTGGCTGCCCACGGCACGGTCAAGGAGCTGCGGCTCTATCAGAACGGCATCCGACAGGAGGGTATCGAGCATTTGCTGTTGAAGGGTCTGTCCAAGTCCCCGGTTTTGGAGAAGCTTGATCTCCAGGATAACACTTTCACGATGAAGGGAGCCAAGGCGCTTGTAGAGGTTCTGCCTACGTGGACTCAGCTTAAGGAGCTTGTGGTATCTGACTGTCTGCTGACTGCTGAGGGCGGCTATGCTCTCTCCCAGGCTCTTGTAGACATCAAGCCATTGGAGTCGCTGGAAGTCCTCAAGTTGCAGTACAATGAAATCGAGACCGATGGTCTGGAGAAGCTCAAGCATGCCATTGAGAAGAACATCCCAAACCTCAAGGTCTTGGAGCTCAACGGTAACCGGTTCCCGGAGGATCACGAGCACGTGGATGCTATTACCCAGATCTTTGTCGAGCGAGGGTTCGGTGAGCTAGATGAGCTAGATGATATGGAGGAGGAGACTGATGTAGAGAGCGAGGAAGAAGCGGAGGAGGAAGAGGAAGTTAAGCATGCTCAGGAGGAAGAGGAGGAGAATGTGGCTCCGGAGAACAGCGCAGAAGTTGATGAACTTGCTGACGAGATTAGCAGGAAGCTTTAAAAAACTCCTTAATGTGCTATAGATAGATGCTACCAATACATAATGATGCTAACCTGTTATTCTACTACCACCAATCCCTGAAATTCACATAAGATTCTGTACACTCGCCTGAACTTTTAAGATTCTGTAGATCTATGAGGGGCTGGCCCCTCAAACTCCCCGTGGCTCCGCTTCGCGGAGATCTCATTTAATTATCGATCTTCAATTGGTGCGACAGTCATGTACTGTAAGTACTCCATATATCCGGTTCTGGGGATAATTAAAATTTGACACATTCTATGCAAAACTCTTACTTCTTATATAGCTAGTTCTCATTGCTGAGTATTCCGAGTATTCATGATAGAGCAAAAGGCCGGATGGTTGAAGATACCGTGCGTGCTGGAAGATGAAAACGATGAACAAAGCGCATCCAATGGTCGTATCAAGTTGCATTTCTTTTCCATCTCGAAGACTTTTTTCTCGGAATCTTCTTCATCTGTATGTCTTTATCGATCCACAGCTTTTCCAGCCATTTTTCCGCCGCCCGTGGTCGCTTCGGGACCGCCTTCATGGCGATCCGGCTCACGTGGACATCCACTACATGTCGAGCTGTATCTCGCCGGTATGAGATGGTCACATCGTATACATGGGCTACACCACACGTCCGTAAATAGGGCAAGACTTGGATAATCGGAATAAGGCGCGGAGGGAGCACATTGCGGAATTCATGGCGCTTATGATGATGATGATAATTCTCCATTGACTGGTTGTCTTTTGCTTTTGTGACGCCCGTAAAGACGTTTACTTCCGGAAACATGATCGTCCCTGAAATACGAAGTTAGCGTTCCATAGTATCTGGCAAGTAATCATCTCGTAGATAATAAAGGGCGGCTTACAGTACGGCTTGGTCGATTTGAACACAGGTAAAAGGTCACTGACCAGCTCTGATGCGTCAATTGTCCAATTTGACGACTCAGTCATAATTCTCTTCGCCAGCTCTAAATCTGGTATCTTCATGAATCGCTTCCAAACAAAGAAGCTGAACCGGCCCCTTAATCCGTTAAGATTCGCTATAGAAGCTAGAACTGCATAATCCAGCCTCGACACATGGTTTGATAGGACAAGCGCAGATTCTCCCTCTAAAATATCATCGCCATATAGATTCACTTGTAGCCTAAGTGCGGCAATTCTCCAGAAAAACCAATTCGCCATTGCCTGACTCTCACTCTTCCAATGAGTCGCCACTAGCCCGCCTACTAGCCACAGTACATTGTATACAGCAGTTAATAGTAACAATACCACTATAACAACAATATCTTCTATTGTCACTGCATTCATTCTTTATCGGCTTCGTTATTGTTGTGGACTGGCTAATGCCGAACTTAAATTGACGCCTGGGATACTCAACTACCACAATTACAATCTATATAGTCTATTCGATGGTATAATACACAGTTTCTAATTTGCAATAAATAAATTAAGTCGCATTATGCCTACGCCATTGTTCCTGACACTTCTCGAGCGCATCAGGATAGAGGGGGAACTTAACAGAGCGCCAGTAGGTCCAGTAACGAGCAATCATCTCCCGATGGATGACATTGCGGGCATGAAGACCAGCAAGATAGACACAAATTGCGAGATGCTGAGAGAACGCTGAATCTTGGGGAATACATGAAAGCGAGGTGCATATGTTCACAACAAGCGTCTGTATAGTCTGATTAAGCTCGGGATTGGTCGAAGCGTGCCCTGGAGGGCTGATCGAGAACAGAAGACTAGCATACTGCCAGCAATTCGACGCATGGTTCTCATAGCTAATGTCACGCTTGATGGGGATCTTTAGCACTTCCGAAAGACTCTTCCACAGAGGCCCACTCAGCCGGTCCGTTTCGCTCAAGGTGTTCTTCTTGGCTGCTTCAGCAAACACGAAAAATGTCTCTCGAGGACACCCCACGAGCGTGAAGAACGGTGGCTCCATGATCTCTCGATGCCAGTCCTCGAAAATCAGCGGTCTATTACCAGCAGCAACTGCTCCCATAACATCATACCAATTGAGCAGGGTCAATGCATGACGGAGCCCTGGATTCTCAACTTCCTTGCGGTATAGTTGAACCGCATCGGGGCAGTGAATATCGAGCAGAGACCGAGCCCCCATGAGGTGGCGGTCCCAGCCACCAAATGTTCCTTGGCAGACATCAAAGTAAGTAAATGCAAGAATGGCAAACACGGCTTCAATGATCCCGTCGTTAATGAACTGCTTGAGCTCCTCAATGGCGGCCGCCTTGAGCTGCAGCGAGCGGTATTCAAAGTTGTATCCTGGATCAGCAGTATTACTGGAGCTGTTGAGGAACGAGGAGACAAATTTCCAGATGGTTGATAGGACCTGTGTTTTCTTTTCGTTTCGCTCTTTGGAGCCGGTCGGAGTGGCGGCTGCAGACGAAGTAGCAGTGTCTTCGTGCTTGACCTCAATGTTGAACTCGCGAGCATGGTTGAATGCAGTTAGGATTGCCTTGACACCCCAGATGAAATTGGATGGTTGGAGAGGATCTACTGTATCCATAATATAGCTAAGCGGTCGACTGACGGGGCTGTTAATGTCATACGAGAACATGTTCTCAATCTGGCGAGCAATGTCAACATTGACTGTCTCTTCGCCATCATCTTTACGCGACGAACGCTCAATTGGGTAGGGGTAAGTGTAAAAGGACAACTGCTGCTGTCTTGGCGGGGGTGGTGGAGGCAGATACCCTGGAGTAGAGGCCGACGTAGGCAGAGACGGACTTGATGAGCCAGAATATGAGCTGCTTGAACGAGTTCTGCGACTTCCTCCACGACGTCCGCCTGCAGATCTGCGTCTGGATTGCTGCGACTGGGCACCAGTCTGGATGGCGGCTGCCGCGGCAACGGTTGAAGTGGCGGCGGAAGAAGAAACAGAACTGGCAGATGGTGCTATCGCACTAGGGCCCGTAACTGACAAAGGATTGGGGGAATTGGCGCTTGAAGTTGTGGCAGAAGCAGAAGGATTTGGTGCTGAGGATGTCGTAGTCATATTGGACCAGATGATGCGGGATGGATAGCCCTGACAAACGAGCCCAGCCTCAATACATGGTGTACAGGCCGGACGATTGAGGTCGCATTTAACATTGCGTTCCTTGCAAGTAAAGCAGTCTCTGTCTCTCCGGAGACCTCTCGGTTTACCTTTTGATTTGGAATCTCCCGATATTGATCGTTTGCGCATAGAATATGTCTGCTTAGTTGCATTCGGCGGCGATAAATGGTATAAATGGGGCGTCGATTGGGGTCTACTTTGATCCGGTTCTTAGTTCAGCACTATATCGGAAATATCGATTGGTAAGAAAGAGTTCGCGGCAGGGAAGTAGGTATCAATGGTAGTTCTGGTATTGGAAGGAGACATTGAACTTGAGACAGATGAATCCAGTTATAATGGAGCGACGATAGCTAGAAAAGTAAAAAAGATGATGGGAACGAGGTTATATCAAAAAGCGATCCGAGAGATCAAAAAGGAAACCTTATAATAGAGAAGAGCGGGGGGTATTGAAGCAATAAAAAACCAATCTCAATAGAAAAGAAAAACAACCGGCTAGTAAGAGCGAATGAATCACTGCGGGCCGACGTTTCTACTATGTTTCGAAATAGAGAAACAGATGACTGTCGGTACAACCGGTACAAGCAGCACTTGTAGCCAGGAAATGAAATGAACACAGAGACTGGAGCAGCCACGTAGTAGTTGTGGTTCAACACAAGGTGTCGGGTATCGCTAGCCCTCGATCAAGCCTCAGCTCTTCTATATCCGTGAAATCTCACGCTTTTCACTCTTGGGTCTTTGCAATTGAGTAATGAAGAGGAGCTCACGAGAACAAGATCAGTTTGCACAAGATCAGTTTGCACAAGTTCTTTGATTCAAAGTATTGCCTGGTGTAAATCTTTATGGCAACTCAAGAAAGAGCTTCTAAAAGGGACTCTAGCGACTAAAAAGGATGCTAAAGCTTTGAGACTTGCAGGAATGAAAATGAACAGTTGTGTGAGGTAATATATGAACATCCAGGCCGGCCAAAGAGGACGAAGGAATATTAAGATAGGTCCGCCGAAAAGAAGCAAAAAAGTGCCATTTCGAAAAAAAAAAAATAAAAAATAAAATAAAAAATAAAAGACGGATGAAAAAGTAAGCGTTCTGCAGAGGGCCCAGCGAAAGAAATACCCAAAAAAATAAACGACCGGTGCAGGAAGAGAGACATGCATAACAAAATAATACCCTCAAAATTACCACTACCAGCTACAGTAGTTCTTTTTACATGAAGAAAGTCGTGCTTGGAAGGTTCCTACGGGGCTTTAGCTCTTAGTCCTATCTTACTGGATTTTGGATGAGTGCTTTTTTTTTCGGGAAGTGAATTCGACGCCTTGCGAGAAGAACTCACAATACTACAGGTAGAATGTTACTGGTTGCTAGACTATTTTGTAGTGGCAGTACATAATGGCGGTACTAACCATTCGGAAACGGTTTTCAGTTCTTTCCGGTATTGTAACCTTCCGACGTTGACCAAAACTCCGTGACAAATTGATTCCCCAATCGATGGTGTTCCCTGTACAGGGAATATTTCTGGGGCAGTTCTTCCGGAGTTATAGGCATCTTGCAAAATGAACTTATTTTCAATCTTGTTTCGCTTTTTTCATTCGCTCTATGCGAACTTAAAATGCTGATATTTCACTGAAACAGAGATTAACTATACCCGTTGTCCCCCCAATTTTCAAAGTCCCCGCTGTCTCCCTTTATCCTATTACAGGTAGCCACTGAAGTCTCCATGAGACTGGAATCCTCTTTCTCCTGTGAACCCTCAACGCACCTCAACATGTGTAAAAGCAATCAGCCAGGCCAGATCTGCCCATTCCCCGTCAAGGGTACAGAGGATACAACTGCACGATCCCGAGAAACCGTTGTATGCAGATGTATCATACCGGCATTAGCTGCTTCAACAACTCTACGTGGCCCCCCGAACTGGCGGTGGACTTTTTTTTGGCTGATACTGCGTAGACCAACTCTCCTCCGCATTTGCGCATAAGGAGTGTAATTCCCTATTGATGGATGAAACAGAACAGAAGGCCAAGCCCCCCCTCTTGTTTACCTTTTATGCGGTAGCTTAATTTCGTTAGAGTTTTTCTCTCAACGGCGAATACGAGAGCCAACTTCAGGTACACCTTATCATTCTGGCTCTCCTCCCATTAGACGTATGTCGGGCGCGTGAATGTGGGTACGGGCTGTACAGGAGCAGCATACTCCAATGCACAGCTCGGCTGCCTATAGGAGCCGCCACCACAAAAGCAATTTCCTCAAAGATGGGCAGCATTGTCTGGTTAGGGTTATGCCTAGCCAATTGTAATGCTTGTCTATGTGTGTTCGATGTGATTGCCGCCGGTTGCATATGAATGGATATGGATGGATCAGTTTGAAAAACCTACCGGTGTTCACCCCTCTCGCTCCCCTCTCTTCATCTGTTCTCTTGATTGAATACCTTTTTCAGCCATTTGCCTTATGCTAGTAGGTGACGAAGCTGTCTTCGTTTCATTTATTATTTTTTCTTTTCCACGCCCCTTACACTAGCTGATGCCATTTGAAGACACCGTATATTGCAATAACGGCCGGGTTATGAAACCGTTCGAGGATTTCAATTCCCTATTACCCCTTATTTGTCCGCTTTTATATAACATTTGATGGACGTTTTCGATAGTGAGCACATGATAAATTGTGGCACATTACCGCAAAATGTGTAATATGGGAGCTGAGGAGGGCTGATGAATCTCATGTAAGCTAAAATTCCGTACATAGGTCTCTCTTCAGGGGGGGACTAAATATCGTACCACAGAGCAACCGAAAATGAGGATGGCTGACTTTCACATGAGTCAATCTGCACTGTTTATTATACATCCATACGGACTATTGAGTCGTGTACTACACATAGTATATTCAGTTTATTCCCCTAATAAGTCGCCTATTAACATGAGGTATACATCAAAATGCATTTGTGCCTTGACCGCAACTTTTTACTGTATAGAATAATTGTAGCGTGTACATTGTGACAACAAAGTTGCTGGAATGAAGCGCATGTATCCATACGCGCCTTCTCGGCAATTGCAAAAATACCTGGTACTGTAATGCAGGCCGCAAGGGCAGTGCTCATATGTAGCCCCCTACTACTGTAATACACCCCAATCCCGCAACTCTGCTACACTGTCGTACTCCAGCCAGCCGCTTTTTAATTCTAGAGGCAGAATTGGCCCCTATAGCGGATAGAAATTAAAAGTAGACTACAATTCGTCCCTAAATTCCGCCGTACCTAGCTATGCCCTGCTTAGTCCTCTGCAATGCTTCTACATTACATCCAGTTTTGGAACCACATATTTAATCTCGCCCCGGCATCTGCCTCTAGTTGTTACGTATACAATTCGGCTTCTGGGCCCTTCCTATAGAATGGATTGTATAATTCTAGAGCCCACTCGATAGAATTAAATGCCGGGCAACCCCCGCTATAGACCCCCCCGCTCTCCTTATAGCTGACTTCCGGGTAACTTTGTACACACAGGTTTGATTACCTTCCTATTTAGGAAACCTATCTGGGACATTGTTCGAAGAGGCTAAGAAGAATCATTCAAGCGGCTTCTACCATGGCTTCTGCCGCGTGAAAGTGAAGCATAAGCATTGTCATGGCCCTGAATATGCTATAGAATAGACAAAGTGGCAAAATACGAGAATATTAGCCACTTTTACTCTTCAAGTCGTCCTTCGACTGCTCCAATGCAGCGCGCTGGCTCCGGACGGCCGCCTATTTCAACCCGATGACTTCTTCCAACTTTGTTTTTCCCTCCAACTCTCGGACCGGCCCCCGGATCAGCATTAACACTACGCGTACTTTAAGCTTGTGCATATAATAGAACGGCGACTGCATACACCCACTATACGCGCCCTCAGAGACTATATTCAAAAGGTATACCCTGTGCTGGATATCTGCTAAAGAACTCCTCGGGTCAATTGCGAACGTTCATATAGCTATTGTTTTGGTTATCGTTCCCCGTTGCTCTTTGCCCTCTACTATCCTTTCCGTAAAAAAAAAAGAGGGTGTACTTGGTGGGAGCCATAAAGTGTCTCACTTTACCAGCCGCACGGTCTGCCGAAAATGTATAAGATGACGACCCCTGAGAAGTCAACCATTAGAGAGGATAATGCAGTCGTGGACGAGGTCGCTGCTACAGCGATCCCGGGAACTGTGCATCTAGTTTCGGGCGGTGAGGACCACGAAGTCCTGCTAGTACCGACCCCTTCGAACGACCCCAATGATCCGCTCAATTGGTCTCAGAAACGCAAAATATTCAACGTCCTGGTGGTCTACTTCTATGTGTTCGCTACCGGAGTCGCCGGCACCAGCGTCTACTCGGTGCTTACACCGATCTCCAAAGACACCGGCCTTACTATCGACCAGTTAAACCGCGGAACAGGCTTCCTGTTCCTATTAGCCGGGTGGGGCAACCTCATCTGGCAACCATCGGCCATGCTGTTTGGCCGGAGACCAGTATTTTTACTCAGCATCCTTGGATGTGCTGCCATGAGCGAATGGGCCGCTCATATTTCCCGATACGGCGAATGGGCCGCGTGTCGATGTCTGTTCGGCTTAATGGTTGCTCCTGTCGAACTCCTGCCGCAGGTATGCATTTCCGAGCTCTTCTTCGCGCATGAAAGAGGCGCGTATGGCGGCATTTACATGCTTTGTCTTGCAACGTCGAACTTCATTGCTCCGCTTATTGCAGGGTTTATCAATAGTGCATTTGGCTGGCGATGGGTCCAGCACTGGACAGCGCTTCTGCTTCTGCTCAATTTCGTACTCACATTGTTCTTTTACGAAGATACGGCTTATGATCGCGGCACAGTGGAGGCCGAAAAAGAGTCGTGGTATACTCTTGATTCTCCGCCTACCTTGGATACTGTAAGGTACCCGCCAAAATCATACCTTCAGCGATTGAAACCATGGACAATTAGCAGAGATTGCTCAATTAAGCGGTTCCTCGAGATTGCCTTGAGACCAATCTACTTATTATTCTCTTTCCCGGCCGTTGCGTGGTGTGGTCTCTTTTATGGGCTTGCCCTGGCTTGGTTCAATGTCTACAATGCAACGGCGTCAGTAATCCTGTCCGCAGCTCCATACAACTTCTCTTCCTCAATGGTTGGTCTGTCGTATGTAGCCCCAACTATCGGTGCATTGGTGGGAGGGTACTATGCTGGACCTATTGCCGACATTTTTGTCCTCAGGCTTGCCCGTCGTAATAAAGGTGTAAGAGAACCAGAGCAGCGACTTTGGGGGCTGTCTGCGTTCTGTTTGTTTATGCCTGCGGGACTTATTCTATGGGGAGTTGGAGCTGCTCATTCCGTGCACTGGGCAGGTCTCCTCCTAGGCGCAGCCTTCCTCGCAGCGTGCAATGTCATGGGCGGCGCATTTTCCCTTGCTTACTGCGTGGACTCATATAAAGACCTTGCCGCTGAAACTCTGATGGGACTCATGTTCTTACGAAATACGCTCTCATTCGGATTCAACTACGCCATCACCCCATGGATCAGCCACTCTGGGCTACAGAATACGTTCATCACTGTCGGTATGATCGCTCTGACTACGGGTCTAACGTTTTTGCTAGTCATTTGGAAAGGCAAGTCATGGAGGCGGTGGACTGCAACGAGATATTGGCGATTCTGCTCCGTACCTAATGGCTCTTCTACCTATGAGTAGCCATTTGTTCTTCTCCTCTCAACTGTGCAACATTTTACATGTTGTTTATGATTGCATTTTCCAAGATTTTAGACGTACATTTAATACAGCAATTCATTTTTTAATTCAAATATGATCTATCCATTTAAACCACACTATCTGCTATGATTCAACCGGGATGAATATTTAAGGTTACCCCGCGGCCATACTGATTTATTGTATCACCTAACTTATGTTACAGTGTATTTCTAATCTCTCCGATGGCTAGCCTTCTAATTGACTGTGAGTTGATGATGGATTATTAAATCTGTGGCTTGATGCAAGCACACAATGGAACTATAATGAAAAGTAGCCTTCCATTGTATCTCGCAATCAACCTCCATTGAATTCACTTTCTGGCATACAATTCGTTTCCTATTACAATAGTCTTTTCAATTCTCAATAGGTCCAATTTTCAATTAACTTATTATACACTTTACATAGGAAACTGGGCGTACCAAAGTTGACCATTCAAGTATCTAAAATGAAGAAAGAGTGTATAGACTTTCAAGGCGAGATAACGTGGTTCACCATCGACCGTCGCACCCCATCGACCGACGCACCCAATCGACCGACGCACTTTCCCCACCTCCACTATCCCTCAACTTCAAGAAGCGTTTTTTTCACGAAAAATAATGTCTAACCCTACTGTAGAAGAAAATAACCTTATAGCGATTAATGCGATTCATTCGATACCAAATTTGTCCATCCGTGGCGCCGGCCGGACCTACACTGTGCCAGAATCCACTATCCGTCAGAGAATGCACGGCCGTACGTACAAAGGCGACAGCTGGAACGGGCGCAAGAATTTGACTCCGCTGGAAGAGGAGGCCATTGTCAAGCACATCATAGAACGGGACGCGCAAGGGTTTGCACCCCGGCGTGCGGATGTGGGAGATATGGCCAATGTCCTGCTTGCGAAGCGCGGGGGGCCATGCGTCGGGAAGAACTGGACTGATCGCTTCATCAAACGACGTCCAGAGCTTTCGAAGCTTAAAGTAAGGTTACGGACGCCAACACCCCCCGGGACGGCCGACGGACCACCCGAATCTTGGGTCTCCAAGACGCCCCGGACCTCCAGAGAAGCCATTTTGCAGTCCATATTTATTAAGGACATGATCGCCAGACACGAAGAAAGCTCTCCGATCCCAATTTATAGCGCAGTCGACAAGCTTGCGAAGGGAATGCAGTTGATCTTTCATGACATGGAACTTATGAAGGCTGAAATACAAGATCTAAGAGAGCAAAATACAAGCCTCAGCAAACAGCGGAGAGTCAAAAGGACCCGATTGCAGGATGGAGGAGTTATTAAAGGATCCCGGATAAGGAAACTGATGGCCGAAAAGGGTGTGGTTGAGGAGGAGGAACGCGTCGAGGAAGAAAACGAGGGATCGTCAATGCGGCGTCGGACGGGTCTGCGGCTTTGTGGCATCTGTCGCAAAACCGGTCATAATATAAGGATATGCCCAGAAGCTGGAGAAATATGTAGTTCGAGTGATACGAGTAGTTCTAATTAATTTACATAATTTCTGGTGGACTTATAGCGGTTTGTAGTGGTGAGATCCGAAAAAGTGCGTCGGTCGATGGTGAAACGTTAGCATTTGCTAAGAGACACTGTACTGTACCAATAGTTCACTTTTAAATTCAATTGCTCACTTTCATATACCACTAACATGCAGATAGTAATCTATTCACGTCTTGGTGCGGCGGAGGCCAGACACTTACGTCTCCGTGTTTAGATTACCGATAGGTACATATCGTTTTGTGGTACACAATGTCGGATTCCCAAAATCCTCATAACAAACTAAAATTTTGACTGAAAAATAGGGACAAGTCTCAGGAATGATCAGGCGCGATGCCATCTCCATCAGATGATTTTATATCGAGCCAGGATATCGAAAGCTATATGGTGCTTGGCCAGATCGGCGTTGGAGCGACCGCGACCGTATACAAGGCTGAAAACTTGGACCGTTCATACGAGAGTCCACTACGAAGTATATGCATTAAACGACTGAGAAAGAAATACGAGGCAATTGGAAAGCAGGAAACGGCCGTTCTTAACAAGCTTAGAGACTCGCAATATTTTGTGAAGCATTATGGCTCATTTGTCTTTTCTGGTGACTTTCTCATTACGATGGAGCTACTCAACTATGCACGGCCGTTTGGGTACTCGCCATACAACAACTACGCGCCCCGTCCAGAGGGGATGGCCACTCTGGCGAAAATCGCTGTGCAGCTGCTTTCGGCTATGGCGGAATTGAACGAGTTAGGTTTTGTGTACTGTGACCTCAAGCCCGAGAACATCATGTACGCTGAGGACGACCACTTTAAGCTCAAAATAGTAGATCTCGGCAGTACAACACCATTCGGTAGTTTGTCGAACTATTATAGCGATTTTGAAGTCCAGAGCATTGCATATAGGGCTCCTGAGGTGTTTCTGGGTGACCCTACATTCAACCATAAGATAGACATTTGGAGTCTGGGTGTCATTCTGCTTGAGTTCTACATTAATAACTACATCAAGTCGACCAAGAAGCTGGATTACTGGCGTCTTATCTCTGTGCGGAACAAAGATACTATAGTTGAGGGCATGATTGAGAAGTTTGGGTCTGCAGTGCCTTACAAAAACAGGGCTAAGTTTTGGATGCCAAAATATGAGATCCTATCAAACAATCGGCAGTCAGCCCTGCTGCTAGATTCCTTGCGGGGGCCCGGCCACAATCCAGAGATTGCTCTGTTCTTGAACTTCCTCGCATCGTTACTCGCCATTGACCATAATGCGCGTCCATCTGCTGCCTTAGCGCTCACCCATCCTTTCCTGACAAAGACTCTTTTGGGTCACTGGGTGAGATACCTTACTAACCCTTCATACTAATTTCCAGTCATTTTAGCCTGTCTCGAGTATCACCTTCCTTCCCTGCTCAATCCGCTTTCGTGATAGAAATCAACAAGATTTGGAATCACAACATCACATCCTATATACTCTTGTGATTGTCCTACTTGAACAAGCTAATGGACGCCACCAATTATGAGCTCATAGAAAACGTATACACTATTTATTTATTTATCAGTTGACTGCCAATGGGCTACATATAATGACGGTGTTCAGCCGCACAAACGGTTTCAGCGGAGGCCCGATCGACATAAATTTTTTTATCGGCGGTCGATATCATCATCTTATCGATCATGAGCCGAGTGATTGTGAAGAATTTGCCGGAGTATCTCGACGAGGCCGGCCTGAGGAAGCATTTTGCTTCCCAGTCGAAGGCGGATATTACAGATGTGAAGATTATGCGGAAAACGAACGGCCAGAGCCGTCGGTTTGGATTTGTCGGGTTCAAAGAAGACACTCAGGCAGCCAGTGCAGCCAAATTCTTCGACCAGAGCTTTATCAACACTTCGCAGATTGTTGTTGAGCTGGCTAAGAATATGGGTGACCGGAGCTTGAAGTCGACTGCGCAAAGAAAGGAAGAAAAGCGCAAGAGAGAGCGTGAAGAAGAGGAGAGTGCGACGAAAAAGGCCCGAAGAGACGAAAAAAAGAAGCATAAGAAAGAGAGGACCGAGGAAGAGTCTGACCCCAAGCTCAAGGAGTTCCTGTCCGTCATGGGGGCGCGACAGAATGCGAGATCATGGGCCAATGACGATATCTTGCCTGATGCGAATAAGGTTGCCGTTCCTGTCGTCCCAGAAAAGGAGAGTGACGACGAGTATGAAGAGATTCGTCCTAACGCCAATGGTGAGGAAGAAGATGAGAAGATGATTCCATTTTCCAAATTTGATTCCAATTCTGAGAGACAAGCTGAGGATGAGGACGAGGAAATGATTCCATTGTCCACCAATAAAAAGAGCAACGAGGACGAGGAAATGGCTCTACTGGGAGGAGATAACGAAGAAGAAAAGCCAGATGCTAACATGTCTGATATGGAATGGCTGCAGATGAGACGAAAACGAATAGTCGAGAACAAGCCAAAAGAGAACGGCGAAGAGAATGATATTACCAAGGAAACTGAGTCTGAACCAGCTGTTGCGGAGGTTGTGGAGCGAGTCCGTGAACCGAGCGAGAAGGAGAAGAATATTGCCAAGATCAAGTCTTCTAAGCGTCTGTTCTTGCGAAATATCCTTTATTCATCAACTGAGGAAGACTTTAGACAGCTCTTCTCTGCATACGGCGACGTTGAAGAAGTCCATGTCTCTGTGGATATCAAGACCAATAAGAGCAAAGGATTTGCATACGTCATGTTCCGCGACGGTGAGGAGGCCGCTAAAGCATACGAGGAATTAGACAAGACGACCTTCCAGGGACGTCTGCTGCATATCTTACCTGGACAGCCAAAACGAAGTAACCGATTGGACGAGTTCGACCTGAAGAACCTTCCACTCAAGAAGCAGAACGAGCTCAAGCGGAAATTTGCTGCTTCGAAGGAGACTTTCAGCTGGAACTCACTCTACCTTAATACAGACATGGTTATGGAAACGGTTGCTAACCGGCTGGGTATTTCCAAATCTGAGCTCATCAACCCAGAGAGCTCGGACGCAGCTGTCCAGCAAGCTCTTGCTGAAACTAGTGTTATCAGCAACATCCGCCAGTACTTTGAGTCCAAGGGTGTCGATCTCACTTCTTTCAGCAGCAAGGAAAAGAGTGACACAGTTATTCTGGCCAAGAATCTGCCATTCAATACGACCATGGAGGAAATTGCGGACATGTTTAGTCAATACGGCGAGCTCAAGAAGGTACTTATGCCTCCAGAGGGCGGTATTGCCATTGTGGCATTCAAAACTGCTCCGCAGGGCCGAGCCGCATTTACCAAGCTTGCATATAGACGGCTTAGGACCTCCATTCTGTACCTAGAAAAGGGTCCGAAGGGTCTCTTTGAAGGTGATGAGGCGGAGTCTACGGGTGATGGTGTCGTTGCTGCAGAGAAGAAGGCTCATGAGGTTGGTCCTAGCGCTGCCGAAATTGTGGTTGGATCTGAAGATAACGAGACTGACGAAGTGGTTGCCGCAATTGATCGAACTTCGCTGTTCGTCAAGAACCTCAACTTCAAGACCACCACGAATGATCTCACTAGAGTATTCAAGGCTTTGGAGGGCTTCGCGGTGGCTCAGGTCAAGACGAAGCCAGATGCAAAGAACCCCGGGAAGCATCTCAGCATGGGCTTTGGCTTTGTGGAGTTCAACACGAAGCACGATGCCGAGGTTGCGGTCAAAGCTATGGACGGTTATGTTCTCGATGGCCACAAGCTACAGCTCAAGCTGTCGCATCGTGGCCGGGAAGGCGAAGTCGACAATGGCGCCATGGCGCCCAAGCTTGGCGCAAACACTGGTGCATTCACCAAGATTATTATCAAGAACTTGCCGTTCGAGGCTACAAAGAAGGACATTACCAAGCTTTTTGGCACCTTTGGTCAGCTGCGATCGGTGCGTGTGCCCAAAAAGTTCGACAAGCGGGCCCGTGGTTTCGCTTTTGCAGAGTTTGTTACAGCCAAGGAGGCTGCTAACGCTCTCAAGGCTCTCCAGGGTACCCATTTGCTTGGTCGTAAGCTTGTTATGGAGTATGCTCAGGCAGAAGCTGAAAACGCAGAGGAGGAAATTGAGCGACAGGCTGCCAAGATGCAGAGCCAGCTCACTAAGACCACTCTTGCGGGCATGAGGCTGAGCGGCAAGCGAGCCCTTGATCTTGACGAAGATGGCAACCTTGCTGTTAATGATGATGAGTAATTGATTTTTTGGTATTAATAGAAATCGTTGACAGAAGAGTAATCTAATTTTTTTTTCCACCCCTCCCTAAACACCAATATATAGCCTATGTACACGATAAAGATTAGTCTAGCGGGGATTAAAAGAAACCGAATCCCCCTCGGGATGACCGTCTCATTGCCTCGCGACGCTTCTCAATACGAGTCTGGACGATCTTGCCCCAAACAAGCGCAGCAATGGAGCCTCCAAGATGGCCCGCATAGTCAATTGCACCCCATCGGAAGAACAGACCAGCTGCATTAACGCCCATGGAAGCAAGGAACACTTCCCACGCGTTGAGAGGAATGGGAATGAAGTAGAGGGATACCTTCATATGTGGCAAGAGATAGGAGAGAAGACCAAACATTGTGAAGACCGCGCCGGACGCACCGAGACTGGGGGCCAAAATTTTTCTTCCAGTCAACACTGGAGCCATAATAGAAATCAGCGAGGACAGAATAGCACCGTCAAGATAAATCTCAGTGAAAGTTGCCGCTCCGAGCATCTTGGCCAGCGGGATACCGAAATTGTGCAGCACAAACATGTTGATGGCTAGGTGCATGAATCCCTGGTGGCTAAAGGCACTTCCAAGCATGCCCCACTTATTGAAGTTCGAATCCTTGAAGAGCAGGCCATATCGCGTCACATACTTGAGGATCTTCCCGGGGGCTTTCCAGGCGAAAAACACCAACGTGTTGATGCCAATGATGCCGTACACAACCGACTCCGGGTGCCGTCTGATGTACTCCAGCCCGGGGATTTGGTAGATATACTGCCAGGCAAGCGCATTGAATGCAATAACACCGCCCGTAAACAGCAATGGCACTTTGTACAGGTACCAATTCCACCGCAGCTTGGCCTTCCAGTTACTGCCCCCGTCTTCTCGGCCTTTGTAGTATCTCCCCCCGAGCTCACGGTGGGTGGCCATGGATCGCTTGAATCCAGACCGCATGAGCATGGTAAGCGGATTTAGCGAGCTCTTCATTGGCTCGACCGGAGCGGCAGCCGGCAGCCTGGTCCACACATTGGATCTGAGGCCGGTTTGAACTTGTCGCCACAGAGGCGTGGGCCGGCTTTTGGCGGCTTGTGAAAAGTTCTTGGAAAAGAACCGGCTAACGGTGGCGCCGGAATCTATATTTGCCAGGAAGAAGTTCTTCCCGTGGGTTCTCACGAAACTCATCTTGGCCTGTGTAATGGAGGTTGAGATTTGTGTCGGGATAAATTGACCGGGAGACCGTAATTTTGTGGGCGATCGAGATATTTCACCGACCTCTTTATTACTGTAGCAATGCTGTTATAAGTGATTTTGTTGGTTAAGGGGTATTACGGCGTAAGATTTTGCAACATAGGCTATTCTAGAGGATTAAAGAAGGATCAAAGATTAATGAATATATTATTGTAACCATTGTATATGAAGCATAATGAGGTCCAGGGTAGTAAGTACCGTAAGAGCAACCTATTGAAGATCAAGATAAAAACGGAAAAAGTCAAACCCCAAAAACTTTTCAGTAATCTTCATGGGGAGATGGTTGGTGAATTGCTTATATTTAGATGGTAGAAGTACCGGTAGAGGAGTCAAGTTGCTCCCTGTAGAATGATTCGTGATTAAGTTCGCGCAATTATCACACTCTATTTTATTATACCAGTACTCGTAAAGGGAAATAACACTTCAAAAAAAAATCATTCCTTCATGGAAACACATGTAATTTACAAAAGGTACTGATACTTGATAGGGCAACATTGGTAGTGTATTCACACTCTATTTTATTATACTCTTAAAGAGTTGATTTTCAGAAGAAATAACACTTCAAAAAAAAGCTATCATTCCTTCATGGAAACACATGTTATTTACAAAGGCACCTCTACTTGCTAGGTCAACATTGGTAGTGTATTACATTACCGGTGGTCCTTTTATCTCACTGTATTATTGGTATCATTAGAAACTCCTACCGGTAGTAACTTCAAATAGTTCAATTGATGGGACTACAACGTACTTTGGTCAGTCTTACTTACCCTAATAATGCCTGGTAACTTCAAACAGTTCAATTGATATGACTGCTTTTGATAAGTCTTGGTCAGCCCCATGAAGACCTACTGTATTTGGCACAATCAAGATCTGTTAACTTTTTATGGACCTGTAACAGTAAAGTATTATTGCTTGGTAGCCAATAGATTCTGCGAAAGCTTTGTAGCCGTTGACAATGAACCGTCTTGGGTCCTTTATTATACAGTGCTTCTACGGTTAAAATGAAATGAATAAACTCGCGCACGGTATATTTTTGAATCTACCGGAAATGATGGGTCAAAAGCATAATAAATCGGTAATGATATGTCATAGTATATTAAATCTAGCAGTTCTAGCATGCAAATAACAGAATAATAAATAATAATTGGCCACGAAAAAAAATTCTACTCTCGTCGCAGACCCTCGTTGAGAACATAGTACCCGCCGTGAGTCGCCTGAGCAAGCTTAGTTGGCATCCACCCTTCAATCGTCTCCTTGGCCACCGGCTGCTTCTCCTCATTCTCCAGCATGTCCTTAATGTACTTGAACTTCTGCTTAGTGCCTCCGCCAATTCGCACCAGCGGCTCGATCCCCGTCGTATCAACGGAAGCAACATGCTCTACAAACTGAAGCTGATTGCCCAGCTCCTTCAAAAGCATCTGCTGCCTCACGGGATCATCCTTGGCCGAAGCAAGAGCGCACTGCTTGAGCAACTTCTCCAATAGCTCTGCAGTCGGAGCCTCGCTCTCCTTTCGCACCGTTTCCGTCGCAGAATCCTTGTTGAATAGCTCGCTAACCGACCATGTCGGCTTGCTCAGCACCTTCGTGATCTCTGCTCTAGATGATAGCATTTTCCCCATCATTTGTGTAATGCTTCCAGCAGGCGATGCCCGGGGTTAAATATTGAAATATTTTTCTGATTCCGGTGTGTACTCGGGAACGCCGATCAATGGCCCGGAACGGCTGTCACTCCGCGGCCACGCGATCTCCTATTGTGATCTTCCTCTCTTCGCCGTGCGCGGGGGATAATCGATGCCCTTCTTAAACGGCGTGAGATGAGGAGACACTGGTCTCTGTCTTGCGTATACTGCATACCTGGGGCCCTGCATCTTAGGTGGCCAGAGTATCTTTTTTTTTCAAACTATTATAGACTAAGTGGTCCTACCAGTAGTGGCAATGTTTTGGTGTTGGTGTAGTTAGTATCGTAGGTAGAGTGGTGGAGATATGAAATAATGGGGTGGGCAGATGCTACCCATGACCATGATTTAGAGGAGGTTTCTATTGACGCAGATCTCCGATATATAGGATAGGTCGCTACTACAAGGCTCTAAGTCTTCATGGTGGATTGCACTAAGTATACGGTTTAGGGAATCCAATTGTAAATTGCATGCAACTGCTCAGCTCAATACAATTCATCCGTTTGAATTCGACAGCCGTCCTTATTGCTACCGTAATACCAGCAGATGCCAGCTAGATGGTGGTTAACCACCCAGTACTGTAGTAGAGGAATGTATTCGAGGGCCAGCCCTCGAGCTCCCGTAGCTGGGGGCTCTGCCCCCAACCCCCCGTCAGATCAGCCAGATATCCGCGCAGCGGAGCCCCAGGGGGGTTTGGGGGGACTGGTCCCCCCAATTATACTAGTAGAGGAGTGTATTCGAGGGCCAGCCCTCGAGCTCCCGTAGCTGGGGGCCAGCCCCCAGGCCCCCGTATCGAGACTACCCTGGTTACAGCGTTACCAATTCCCAACCTGCAACAAAACTCCCGTAACACATGTAACAAATATCCCCAAACCCCTCTGTAGTCGAGAGTTTGTTGCCCAATGGTAACACTAGAGGAGAGGGTCGCCCGTATTTGTACTCAATTCACTACTTTTACGTCTTGTCCAATGAATATGATATCTCGGCGAGACTAATATAGCGTAAACTATATCTAGTGTAGGACCAGTCGTTAGTAAGCGTATCTACAAAAGATCTAAACAATACACCGATAAACGGCTGTGAAAAGCCCCACAGAATACGAAAAAGGCTGAAGGAAAAGTGATAGTTAACGGCTAATAACAGTGTGGAACATGCAGCGGATCCACCTTCCGTCATATGCCAGAATGAACTATATTAACTGGTACCTGTATATGAGCTTCATACTATTTCTGAAACTTGATAATACTTGATCTTGGTATTGATGTTCTTCTACATATATAAACTACCGGTACCGTGATACCAATTCTCATAAATGACAGTCAAATACAATGTACACAACACATAACTACCTATAGCTATAAAGTTTTTTTTTTTCAAGGTACGTTCTGAATAGAACGGATCGGAAGCCGCTACTCCAAACGACCGGCCAGTGCATAGGCCACGCGCATTTTGATAAAATGTACATCGGCAGCCAGCCTCAGCGAAAGCGGCACTACCGTCTGGGACCCACGAGGGCCCGGGATCTGGCTTTGAAGGGCCCGCTCGAGGGAGCCCGTGCCTCGCCATGCACCGCGTATACGTACGGCTGTTCGACAGACGCATGTTGGGACCACGCCGATAGTCGACTCGCTCCCATTCCTTCATCCACGTGCCAGCATAAGGGCAGTAGGGTGTCTGTGACGAGTACCTGCCCATTTATTCGTTCTCCAGCCTTTATAACCTAGTCGATATCGCAGATTTTCGATCCGTTTGTATATACCACACAGAAAAAAAAAGAAGAAGATGTCCTCGGCCGCCCTGTTACAAGCTGCTCCAGGTATGTGTGCCAGAATAATATTTCCGATCGTGCTAACCCGGTTGTTTTTTAGGAAAGAGAATAGCTCTTCCGACTCGGATCGAGCCGAAGGTGTTTTTTGCCAATGAGCGAACGTTCCTGTCATGGCTTAACTTTACTGTTGTGCTTGGCGGTCTGGCAATCGGCCTGCTCAACTTTGGCGATAGGATTGGCCGAATCAGTGCCGGTCTTTTCACTCTGGTAGCCATGTGCACCATGGCGTATGCGCTCGTCACGTATCATTGGCGAGCCGCTGCTATTCGGCGACGAGGCAGCGGCCCGTACGACGATCGGTTCGGCCCGACAATGCTGTGCTTCTTCCTGCTGGCTGCCGTTGTGGTCAACTTTGTCCTGCGAATACGGGCCGGCAATTAATTGTTCATATTTTGCATCCGCGATAATTTCTAACAGCATCTCATTTTAATCTACCTTATCTTCAATAAGTTGTCCATTTTAACATTATTTTCATACGAATCAATCTGTCTATTTTAGCTATCAGTAAAACGAGTTATGATGGGTTTGAATTATCCATGTTTTATCCTCCGCCGCAGGCACGCTCCAATTGACCATTATACTAGTAGAGAAGTGTATTCGAGGGCCAGCCCTCGAGCTCCCGTAGTTGGGGGCTCTGCCCCCAAACCCCCGTTGAAGTGGGCCTGCGGAGGAGGTAAGTTTAATCCTGGTTATGCCTGCATTTACATGTTGGAGGTAAAAGGAGCGATTAGTTACAGAGTAACAAAGTTTTGTTGCAAACTCCCAGCCTGTAACAAACCCCCGTTACAACGAGCCAGAACACCCGGTGACAGATTTGTTCTGTTCAACACCCAGCCTTGCCTCCGCCGCAGGCCCGCTCCAACGGGGGTTTGGGGGCAGAGCCCCCAACTACGGGAACTCGAGGGCTGGCCCTCGAATACACTAGTAATGCGTTGGGCAAAATCACGTCCAGATGTATCATGTTGATTACAGGCACTATAGCGGTATTTAAGGGGAAATTACTTGTAATATTTATGTATTGGAGGACCAGTATTTGAGCTGCAATGCTTGAGCACTGCGGATTTCCAGAACATCTTCTCTCGCATATGCGATCATTTGAATATATGATAATCTGAGATTGAGTGGAGTTATGGTAGTACCGGATACTGATCAAATGGGTCCATCTCTTAAAGGGGTGAAGGAATAGGGGGAGATCAAATGGATGCCGCTTCTTAAAAGGGGGGCATAGGGGAAGATAAAAAGTTCCGAATCGGTGATTTAATCTAGGGAGCTATTGGCCAAGGCTGGAAAGTATCCGTCTGATCCTCTGGAGAAGTACCAGCTAAGAAACGCTCCAGCTTCTCGGGAAAAACGTTCTTTAGACGAGCTTTGGCAAAATCCAGGCTTAATGCATAGGTGTCGGAAATATGAATACCGTTATCCTGCGAAGAAGTAGAGGACACAAGCGTTCGGTACTTAGCCGGTATGACCTTCGGTTCCACGGGATACCTCGAATAGCGGCATATGGTATGGACCTGGGAAACGGGCTGTTGTGCAACTAGCCTTTGGAGAAAGTAGAGATCATCTGGATTCAGTTTCGTGGAGGCCAGACGGAGTGCAACAACAGGCGGAAGATACATGGACAAGAGCAGACTCCACATGGGAATACTCCTTTTGGACGACGGTAGCCTTTTTAGTGGCGGTACATCGTACGGCAACGTGACGCTGCAGGATGGGCGTAGGGCCTCCAGCAATGCAGTTAAATTGTTTCCTGGTCGGAGAATGTCGCATTCAAGCCTCTTTAGCCTTGGGAAAGGTCTTTGGCCATTGGTATCCTTTTTTATGCCTCCTTCCCAGAGACGCAGATATTCCAATTCCGGGAACAGATGAACTTCAGGCTTGAACCCCATACTGCAAAGCCTTAATGATTTGACATAACTGCTGGATATCGTCACCTCTCGCCGAAAGACGGTCCCCCTAATCGTGCAATCAATCACAGAGTCTGGTAGCACTAGGGCCCGCCTAATATAAGATTGATCAAAGTCAAGGTGGGTCAATAATTTGTGAAGTGACAAAGACTGCTGCATTCGGGTGATATCGACCATACCTCTTACCTTCACTGAAACAATATTCGCTCTGAGTTTCTCGACCGGACCGCAAGCAACCCTGGACTGAATGATCAATTGGGTGCCACCTCTGTCACTGGGAAGCTCGTTCAAGACGAGTCTAACAATGTCGTAAGTTAGGCCGTATTCCACGTTAAGAATCAGACGTTGAGGAGAATTCCTCACGATTGTCAGTAAAATCCTCATCTGTTGTTTCCTAGTTTCAAGCCTCTCTGCGGAATTAGTTTTCTTTAGCGTAGCATTGACTGTCTCCAATTTGGTGTCTTTAAATATTTTGGCAATATGGCGAATAGCTTTGTCACAGCCAGTGGTCTCCCCAACGATGAAATTGACATGCTTGATGTAAGGACAACACCGCGTGACCATATCGAGCATGCCGTCAATATTGTAACGATGTATTTCCGTGCTGTAGTATTTGGGCTTTGCGTGCCCACGAAAAGGGGAAGTCAAAGCCTCGGTAATTGCTTTAACACCAGCCGTTCTATCATTGCGCCAGACTAACAAAGCTTGAAGAAGCTTGCTACCGGGTATCTTATTATTTGCTCTATTCCAACTGATTTTCTTTGCAGCTTCGATGTGTCGAATTACAGAATACCGGTCCTCCAATTGCGCCTTGTAAGCGCAGCCCTTTATTGTGTCCAGAAAAGGACCGAATGAGCCATATCTATGGCAATTTGAAGCTTCATCAGACCTATCTGCCCTTTTAACTACATCTAAGAGGCTCTTGAATTCGAAGTCATAGGACATGTAGGCGCCAGCCTTGTATTTTGCATCGCAAACTAGGGATACCTTGCGCCATATAAGACTATCCGCTAGAGTCGACAACGTTCTACAAACGAGTCGAACTCTCCATAGTTGGTTGTCAATATCATAATCATACTCTCTGAGATATTGCAGCACTATAAGCCATATTTCATTAGGTAAACTTGTCATGGTATCAAATAATCATACGGCAACATATTACAAGGTAAGCATCAACTTATTATATACGATACCCTGAGATTACCGGGTAGCTGATAGCAATTAGAGTTCAGTGATCTGGGTTATATTATTCCACAATTTTGACGCTAAACTTTGAGCACGCTTCTCTTATACCAGGTAACTATCCATATCATACTCTGAGATAGACTCATTGTAATACAATGTAGAAGCTACCAATGTACCCCATGTAACCACTGTAAAACGGACGCGATAATACGAAGAGCGGTGATAGGGGTGATGGAGTGGTTAAGTTAAGTTTTTTTCCACGCACAGCCGTGCATGAAATATTTTTTTTTTATCGTCGACCGACGTCTAAAAGTTTTTCTCTGATAAACCGAATTAAACCACAGATAAAAATGGGAAAGATCAAGAAGAAGCACACTTCGGGCGCTGCGAAGAACTACATCACACGAACACAGGCAGTCAAGAAGCTGCAGGTGTCGCTGGCCGACTTCCGGCGGCTGTGTATCTTCAAGGGCATCTACCCTCGAGAGCCCAAGAACAAGAAGAAGGCCAATAAGGGCTCGACGGCCCCTACCACCTTCTACTACAGCAAGGATATCCAGTATCTGATGCATGATCCGATCCTGCAGAAGTTCCGTGAGCACAAGGCGTTTGCAAAGAAGCTTAACCGTGCCCTGGGCCGTGGTGAAGTCGGAGACGCTAAGCGACTTGACGAGAACCGACCCCGATACAAGCTTGATCACGTCATCAAGGAGCGATATCCAACCTTCCTCGATGCTCTGAGAGATATTGACGACCCGCTGTGCATGCTCTTCCTGTTTGCTGCCATGCCGGCGACCGATAAGATCTCGTACCGCATCACCCAGGACGCTGAGAAGCTGTGCAACCAGTGGATGGCTTACGTTTCGCGAGAGCGTTTGCTGACCAAGGTGTTTGTCTCCATCAAGGGTGTCTACTACGAGGCTGTCGTCAGGGGCCAGCCAATCATGTGGATTGTGCCGTTCAGGTTCCCACAGAACATCCCGTCCGATATTGATTTCCGAGTTATGTGCACTTTCCTCGAGTTCTACACCACTCTACTGCACTTTGTGCTTTACAGGCTGTATTCCGAGGCCGGACTTGTGTACCCGCCTACTATTAACAAGGAGAAGCTCAAGGGTGTTGGTGGTATCACCGCCTACGTGCTTGAGTCGCGAGCTGGTACTGGCCCAGAGAAGCTGGTCGCCAGCGCTAGCGACGAAGTCCAGGAGGTTAAGCTCGATAAGGCTGTTGCCGCAGACAACCAGAACGACGAGAGCGAAGATGAGGAAGATGAAGGCGAGCCAGAAGACAAGCTGGACGAGTTCACCGCTCTGCCGCAGACCGAAACTGCTGCTAGTGACGTTCTTGCCCAGCCAAAGGCTGTCGAGACCAAGCTGGGCAACCTGTTCTCTGGATTCACCTTCTTCATTGGCCGAGAGACTCCTCTGGATGTTCTCGAGTTCATCATTACTGGCTTTGGTGGCCGGTTCATTTCCGAAGCTGCTTTGGACGAGCTTATCGACAATGAGGACGAGACTGTGTCAAACGACGCTGAAAAGGCGCTGGCTGGCGTCGATCTTTCTTCTGTCACCCACCAGATCACCGACAGACCTGCCATCTCACACAAGATCCCAGGGCGGACGTACATCCAGCCCCAGTGGATCTTTGATAGCATCAACAAGGGCAGTTTAGTACCAGTGGCCGAGTATGCTCCTGGTGCCACGCTGCCGCCGCACCTGAGCCCATGGGGCGATGCTGGTGGCTACGATCCTGAGGCCGAGCTCTCTGAGGCCAGCGATGAGGAAGAAGAAGAAGAGGAGGAGGAGATCGAGGGTGAGGAGCTGCCGGATGAGGAGGACGAAGAAGACGCCGAGAGTCTTGAGCACCAGCGAGAGCTGGAGAAGGAAGCTGCCGGCGTTAAGTACTCTGAGAGCGCTGCGCCGCAGAAGAAGTCCAAGAAGCGAAAGACCAAGCCGGAGGACGAGGAGAAGGAGCTCAAGAAGATGATGATGTCCAACAAGACCAAGAAGCTTTACAACAAGATGCAGTACGGCATTGAGAAGAAGGAGGCACGCATGGACACTCTCAAGGCCAAGAAGCGCAAGCTCGAGGACAAAAAGAAGCAGCTTAACAAATAATTATAGACGTATCAATTGAAATTCTCCGCGAACCACGGGGCTGGCCCCCAGTTATATTATACTACTTTACTCCGATTGTCCGCCACAGCCACTCCAGTACCAGGTATTACTCGTTAGTAAAAAGTGTTCGAGGGCCAGCCCTCGAGCTCCCGTAGTTGGGGGCGCTGCCCCCAAACCCCCTGTTACGTTACATTGTAACAAACTCCCAACTAAACCGTAGCAAACCGTCGCAACGCGTAACAACTATCCAGTTACAGATCAAAACTCCGCGCAGCGGAGCCCCAGGGGGGTTTGGGGGGACCAGTCCCCCCAATTCCTACTGTTAGCAATTGTATTCATTAGCTTCATGCAGATATTTCCCTAGGAATTGGCCCATAGCAGCACCTATCTCCGCGTAGCGGAGCTCCAGGGGGGTTTGGGGGGACTGGTCCCCCCATTAGTACTAGTAGAGGGTATTTTCGAGCTCCCGTTGCTTCGCGGAGAGGGTTATCTAGTCTTGACACGGGTGTCGAAGCTCATTCTGTCGGGCATTGTCAGCTCAAAGAGACCGCCCATGTCTGACTGGAGACGCTCCAATTGAGCAGTCGCGCTGTTCATGGCGTCCATATCTGTCAGCATTTTGACGTCAATATATGCCTTGACAAACCACCTCCCAGAAGGGTCAATCAGATCTAATGGTTTGACGCTGTCGATCTCCATCTGGTCGTCGGAGGTGCCATTGGCGCTCTTCTTAATGCACACTCGCTGGAGAACAATTACAATGTCACCCAGCACGAATTGGTGGCCCTTGAGCCAGTATTCCTGGTTCAATTTGTACCCCAAAGAGTCGAGGAACTGGAACGGGTCGCCGTCTTCGATCTTCGAGCTCATAATGCTCTGCGACGTGACCCGTCTCTTACCCGCCTCGGGCACCTCGTAGACGTTGACGGTCCACTTGCGCTGGCGCAAAGCCCCCGCATCCTCCTCAAAGCCCGCCGCAGATTCATTTTTAGCAACATCGCTGACAGTAGTTATGCGATACTGCTCGATCTGGTTGACCTGGCCCGCCTTGAGCACTGGCTTGAACGGGTACTTTGGGGTCCACACCAGGCAATGCTGGAACACCTGACGCGGGTGCATCCCTGAAAGAGCCGCCAGCGTGTGCAGCGTGATCCTCAGCTCCGCATCCGGGATGTGCGAGTACAGCGACAGCTGTTGGTACATGGTATGGTGGCTTAGACGGCCTTCGTTCAATGTTGGGCCATCTATCGGCGGGTGGTGCGTCGTTCACGTCGTATTTGGAAAATTTCAGCACAGCCGTGCGATGGAGGGTAACTTTTCTTCACCAACCCCCTTAGGCTGACGACCGAAGAACATCTGATCCGTTGATCTCGTTAGGTCTTTGGTAGAATATGTCCAAGTTGAATCCGAAGACGGCGGAGCCTGATTTTGGTGGCGCTCCAGGCGCCCTGGCCATCTCAATTGGCCTACCAGTGCTGTTCAACGTGCTCTACTTCAGCTGCAACGAAGGAGGATGCCCCCGCGAGTGGTCGGTCCAGATGATTTTGGATCAGCTCAAGACCGCGAAGCTTGTATCATGGGAGGCTACTGCTGCATATGCGGCTTGGTTTGCGGGTTTGGTGGTTTTGGACCGAATTCTGCCAGGCAAGGAGGTCAAGGGCGTCACTCTACGAGACGGCACCCAGTTGACTTACAAATTCAATGGTAAAGTGCTGATGATGGTGCTTCTGGCTATTTTCAGCCAGAGGCTTGTCGATACCAAGGGAATGCTGCCAGAGCTTGTGTTTGTGTATGATCACATGCTGGAACTGACCAATGTCGCCATCATCTTCAGCTTCGTCCTGGCGTGCTTCGTTTATATCCGGTCGTTCTTGCACAAGAAGGAAGTTCTGCTCGCAGAGGGTGGGAACACAGGAAACCCCATTTTTGACTGGTTCATTGGCCGTGAGCTCAACCCGCGCATTGGAGACTTCGACATCAAGGTGTTCTGCGAGATGCGGCCGGGTCTGCTGCTGTGGGTGCTCATTAACATGGCCATGGCGCACCACCAGATACTCAAATACGGCGCCCTCAGCAACTCAATGGCACTAGTGCTCGTATTCCAGACTTACTACGTTGTCGAAGGCACGTTTTACGAGGAGGGTCTCATCCAGATGATTGATGTCACCACCGACGGGTTCGGGTTCATGCTGTCGCTGGGTGATCTCGCCCTCGTCCCGTTCACGCACACAATGCAGGCGCGGTACCTGGCTGACCACCCGGGGGATATCCCATGGATTGGCTTCGCCGCTTGCCTGGGCGTGTTCCTGCTGGGTCTGTACATCTTCCGCATGGCTAATAACGAGAAGAGCGCGTTCAAGCGAGGAGACCCATTGACAGCGCACCTCAAATACATCGAGACCCCCACCGGCAGCAAGCTCATCACTTCCGGATGGTGGGGCATGTCGCGGCATATCAACTACTTTGGCGACTGGCTCGTGGCCTGGGCTTACTGCCTGCCGTGTGGGTTCCAGACCCCCATCCCTTACTACTTTGTTGTGTGGTTCGGCATCCTGCTCATCCACCGAGAGATTCGCGACGACGCGAAGTGCGCTAAGAAGTACAAGGAGACCTGGACAAAGTATAAGAAGCTCGTCCCCTACCGAATTATTCCAGGCATCTATTAAGTATATATTCCATACGAACATGATTTTCCTCCGCGAAGCGGAGCTACGGGAGCTCGAGGGCTGGCCCTCGAATACCTTCTCTCTCTTAGTGTAATTGGGGGGACCAGTCCCCCCAAACCCCCCTGGGGCTCCGCTTCGCGGAGATGTCCTGGCCCTCGAATACCCTTTCGTCTATAATTGAGGGAACCAGAAAATAGGCTGTCGTATAAATAGTACCAGGTAATTAAATGGGTTTAACCATGGCTTGCTCTTTATGTTGTAAACAGCAATACCAGTGTCAATTGGGTCTGAAGAACGATTATAAAAACGACCGAGATAGTCGAACCAGAGGGTGAGTAATGGTCCGAAGCAATGGGTCTTCCTACAACAATAGCCGATTTAAACAAACACAGGACGGCGAGAAATTAAAGCAGTATCACATAATTTCGTTCGCACTAGAGAGAAAAAAATACGAATGCAGTTTTTTAGTAAACAATGGAAACATGGACGAGTAAATCTGTTAAAATATAACACCATAGTAATACCAGGGGCAGGTAGATCATTAGAGAAAACTAGGGGAGGATTAAAACAGAACTACGAAGGTTTCTTCCAAAGAAAGAATAAGGCCAAGCAACGGTTATAGGTGTAGATGAGGTAATAGACTAATAGAGTAGCGCTAGGAGAGGATTGAAGCAGAATCACAGATGTTTAAAGCAGAGCTGCGGTGGTTTAGACCAAGCCAAGCGATGATTATAAAAGCTCTATCACCGTAGTACAAGATCAAATTAAGGAGAGCTACCGGAGGATTGAATCAGAATTAAGGTAGTTTGAACCAATCCAAGAGTAATATATATAAAGGCAATTGCTAAAACTATCGCGGTAGTATTGTAGATCATACTGAGTAGAGCTGGGGGAAGATTGATGTTACAGTTTGAAGCAAGTAAGCAGTAATAAATTCATTAAAGGCTAAGCAGCGATGGTAATAACAAATCAAATGGAATAGAACTACGATGGGGTTACAAGTTTTGAAAGGAATGTAGTAAGATATGTACAGATTACTGTTCCTTCTTCTCTTTCGCCTCCTCTTCCAACGAAGTAGTATCCTCCATAAAAGCAGCAACAATATAACTTATCAATACAATGTTGGCTACTGCGGCAGCAATGCCTCCTGACATGATGGAGCTGGCCCCAAACAAGTTCTGGGCGGCAAAGAAGCTCACCAGCGGGAAAACGACCATTGCCGCTGTAAAGAACATGAGTTTCCGCACCACGGAACTATCACATAATTTCGTTAGCACTAGAGAGAAAAAAATACGAAGGGATCAACTTACAGTGGGACTTCTCGTCTGTTGCTGGGCATGGTGTATAGTGGTGATAGAGTGTGTATTGGGGCGACGTTTCGTGATGATGTTTTGCCCTCCCGATATCACGAACCGATACGAAAACATGCCGAAAGCCACGAAAAAGCGAGAGAAAAAGCCGACTCAAAGCTCTACAGATGAGGTCCTCGGAAAGAAGATGCCCCGATCTGCCAAATCGTGGCCCCAGATCTCTGACCTGGGTAGAGATGAGATCACTCGTATCCTGAGCGAGTCATTGCTCCCAGTGGTGAGTGAGATAGCCGGGGAGCCCAAGAAAATTGGCACCCAGGATATGCTCAATGAATTTATTTCAAGGTAATTAATCAATTACTACTACCATATTACAAGACTAACTATTCGGGTATAGTATGCAAGAAGATTTGGCAAAGGTTCAGGTCCCACCAAGCACGCGGGAGAGCCACTATAACTATGCCAAGTTGATTCAACAGCACCAACAAATGGAGGCCGCATTGCTTCCTCTCGTAGAACAGAATGCTATGCTTGAGGCGGAAATTACGCGCGAAACAAGAGACCTAGAGTCTGATCAAGCTTATTACGAAGAGCTCAAGCGCAATGCCAAACGCCAGGCTCAGGTTGATTTGGGCGGCACGCGGCTGGCCACTTCGCTCATCTCCCAGGCAACCACCCCTGAAAACCACAGAGATACCGTCGAGGAGATTGACTACAGACCAGCTGTTGTTAAACCAGCAGACTACAATCAGGATGATGACGAGCAGGACAACGATGCGGATCTAACACAGCTGATCTCGACAATTGCGACCCACAGCTCTAAAATCGCTACCACCAACACAATATCGCTGCGACGGCTCGTTGCGGCATGCCGCCAGCTGGAAAAACACGTGATCTCTGAACTTAACCAAGAAGAAAGCTAACTCCCAACGCTTGCGCACGCGCCACATCACACGAAACACGAAACGGGCGAGCGGGCGTGCGAGTGTGTGTATGTATATCAAAACGTGAGGTGTGTCCGATAGAAAACCCGCCCTTTCAACCATTCTGTGATCTTTGATCAGCTTGTCCCGCTTGCGTTTTGACGGGCACTGGTTGAGTAGGAAGAAGAAACAGGAATAATCAGACCTCGTTGGAACGTTTCTCCAGCTCTCCCGGCATAGAGAGAACCAGTACCGAGGCGAATTGGTTGTCCAAAAAGGTTCCCCCCAGACCCCCCCCTGCTGTACCCCAATTGTACGGAAGATGAAGTCTTCTTCTCGTAACAACACGCCCAGCAAGCAACAGCAGCCGCAGCAACCGCAGCAGCAGCAGCCGCAGTCACAAAACCGCACGAGCCAGGGAAGCACCACCAGCGGCTCGAAGCGGGTGTCGGATCGAAGGCCAGCGCAGAACAAGACGGCGACTCCGCCGCCCAACGCGTGGCACGTCAAGCCCAATGCGGCGTCTGAGGCTGACTCGAACAAAGCACATATGCACGACCGACTTAACTTCCTGTTTGGCAAGTCGGTGGGCCAGTTTGCCGTTGTCACCGTGGCCAATGGTGCGCGGTTCCGCGGCGTGCTGGCGGGCGTTACGACCGACAACGACTTGGGGGTCGTGCTCAAGTGTGCTGTGAAGTACGCCCAGGCCCCCGGCGAAGAGGACGAGGAGGACCGTGCCTCGTACGCGACGCTGGCCATCCCGCCCAAGGAGTTGGCGGACGTCCTAATTGAGGCGCCCGATCTGACCCCTGACGATACGGCGCTCGACGCTGCGGCTACCCCCTCTGGCGCCCGAGCGCAGTCGGCAGGCGGGTTCAAAACGGATACTGACATTTCCGCCTCTGGCAAGGGCGGATACGTAGAGCGGGAGCTTCAGCGGTGGGCTCCTGAAGAAGGCGAACTCCACGGATCGCTCGAGGATCTCTCTTCGCGGGGGAGCCACGGGGCGTGGGACCAGTTTGCCGTCAACCGCGAGAAGTTTGGCGTAGAAAGTACCTACCACGAGCATTACTACACGACAGCCATCAACAAGAGCGCGCCAAACTACCGGGAGCTTGAGAAGAAGGCCGAGAAGCTGGCGGCTGAGATTGAGGGTAGCGGATACAGCGGGAACATTCACATTGCCGAAGAGCGGGGCATTAAAGTGGATGACAGCGGTCTAGACGAAGAAGACAAGTATTCCGGTGTGGCGCGGAAGCCCCAGCCTCCTTCTTCTTCTTCTTCTTCTACTGCTAACAAGTACACTCCGCCTCAATTCAGGCCCCCGAGTGGCGACAGGACTGCAGGAGTTCCCTATGATCCGGCCATTATCTCCAGCTCTTTGGTTACTCCAGACGGAAGGCTGACTGCTCCAAAGGCTGTTGCACCAGCTGCTCCGCTCCCAGCTGTCAAGACTGAGTCCTCCTCCGACAAGGTTAAAGCCCAGCCTCAGATCCACTCTGCATTGCCTCCATCCGTCAAGAAGCTACCACTGGGCAAGGATGTCAAAGGTCCGTCCAAGATTGGCGCTGGCGGCATTGAGAAGGAGCTCGCTGGTAATTTCAGGCAGTTTGTGTCTACGGAGTACGAGCGGCTCAACATGAAGAAGCAGTATATCCAGAATAAGCAGAAGTCCGAGCGGCTCCAGGACTTTAAGAAGTTCTCCGAAGACTACAAGATCAAGGCTCCACTGCCGCCAGACCTCATCCCCATCCTCGCCAAGGGTAAGGAGAAGCAGGAGGAGATTCGACAGAAGAGTGCTGCCAATTCTCCAGAGGTGCGGAAGGCTGTTTCCTCGCCGGTTGTTAAAACTCCCCCTGTCAAGTCACCAACCGCCAAGGCTGAAGCGACAAAGACGCCCCCTGTTAAGCCTGAGGCAACTAAATCGCCAGCTGTCAAACCTGAGTC
This sequence comes from Blastobotrys vanleenenianus, assembly GCF_965637985.1. Lineage (NCBI taxonomy): Eukaryota > Fungi > Ascomycota > Dipodascomycetes > Dipodascales > Trichomonascaceae > Blastobotrys > Blastobotrys vanleenenianus. The sequence continues at coordinate 29,451 of NW_027481885.1, read as the reverse complement.
GACGAAGCCTTCCCCTGTCAAACCTGAGGTAACCAAAAAGAAGACCGAATCTCCAGTTGTACCTTCTCCAACTGCTGGAACCAGCGTGGGTACTCCTACTCCTCCTAGCACGGCTTCTACTACTTCTACGGCTAAGAAGCCGATGAAGTTCAACTTCAACGTGCCTCAATTCAAGCCCAACCCATCAGCGCACTCGTTTACTCCGGGAGGCGGCTCGTTTGGTGGACCGCAAGTGACGTCTCCTAAGCCGTTTGTGTCGCCCCACGCCAAGCCAGCCGCATCCCATGTGCGGTCGCCGCAGCAGCCCAAGAAGGAGCCTCACCCCCAAGCGGCTCACTCTCCCGCCATCCCGCCAGCAGCGCAGCACAGCCGGTCGGCTAGCCCGAACGTCTTTGTCGAGCGGTCAGAGGCCAGGTCTCGCGCCGGTAAATTCAACCCCTTCCTCCAAGGCAAGCGAGAGTTTGAGGCCAGGCATCCCGACAAGACCTACATCATTGAGAGGGCGTTCGTCCAGGGTCCGACTTGGCCTCCGGGCCCCAGTGACCGGGGCTACCTTTCGCTCTTCGCCTCGCCAGACGCCATTCCTCGAGGATTCGGCCCGTCGCCACAGGCGGGCGGCATGGCGTTCCCAGCAATGCCCATGATGCAGCCCGGTTTTGAGGACCCCAACCTGCGACCTATGATGGCGACCTCTCCCCCACCTCCACCGGGTCAGATGGTTCCTGGATTCATCCCTAACGCCATGGGATATCCACAGTACATGCCGCAGTACGCTCCACAGTACTTCCGCCCCGCCCAGGGCGCCAATGGCACGTTCATGGCCTCGCCGCAGATGATGGGCCAGGCGTTCCCGGCCATGACCTACGTTCCGCAGGCGCCATACAGTCCCAGGGCACAGAATGCCATGGTACCGCCCCCGGTGCCACAAGGGTACTATTCGCCCCAGCAGCGCACAAGCAATGACGCCAGTCACCAGGGGTCCCCCTCGGAGTAACCTCCTCCGCGAAGCGGAGCCCCAAGGGGGTTTGGGGGACTGGTCCCTCCCGATTACACTAAGAGAGAGAGGGTTATCGAGGGCCAGCCCTCGAGCTCCCGTAGCTCCGCTTCGCGGAGATCTCCTTCCCCAATTGCTCTGTGAATATACTATACAGGAGGAGGCTAATCGAGGGCTAGCCCTCGAGCTCCCGTAGCTCCGCTTCGGTCAATTGAACTCTCTAAGTATTCTGCATTTGATGGAGTGGATTCGAGGGCCAGCCCTCGAGCTCCCGTAGCTCTGCTTCGCAGAGAGATAGAGACGCTGTTACAGCGTTTTAAATCTCCCAATAGCGTAACACAATTTTTGTTACAACCTGCAATAGCGTAACAAACTTGTAACAGCCTTAATGGCGGGGCCATCCCACAAACTGCTCGTCAGTCTTACAAGATCTCCGCGAAGCGGAGCCCCAGGGGGGTTTGGGGGGACTAGTCCCCCCAATTGCATTCTAGTTTCCTTTGCTTTAGTTGATTTGTCCCCCCGTGCTTTGTGCAGGCTGCCAAGCATTGAAGCAGCTAAGAAGGCTGTGGATCGGAGGTCGTCGCATCTCGTTATGCAGGCTATACGAGGTGTGTCACCGGTCCGAGACAACATCCGGGCTTCCGACGTCGGGCCCACCGATGCGGCTCATGAGGCTGAATACGTCTTCGCGAACGATCGTCTCTAAAACAAGCGACAAAGTCACCGGTGTCGCGGTGAAAGACGTTGTGCTGGAACCAGCATGTACCTGGCTCGTGGTCCAGACTGCATGGCCCTTGTCGATTCCCACCGACGACCGAGCAATTCGCATCGGGCTTCGATCGGGCATCCCGAAGTACTTTGGGGGCACAGCCGCGTTTTGAAACAAATTGGAAAAAATGGCGTTCTGCGCCGAATAGTTTGACCAGAGGGATATATAAGAGTGGCGACGGACTTGGCAGATTGGTTCGTGTCGCTAAACTGGTCTCCGTCGCTAGACTAATTGATTCGCCGCTAAACTTGGTTGATTTTTGCTGCTAAGCTGGTTGGTTTGCCATGTCGGGAACAATAACCTCAATGGTCGCTACTCAGACCGTGGCTTCAGTTACGCTTCCTTCGGGGGTGACCTCGATACCGGCTTCATTGTCCAGTCTCCTGGCGACGGCTACAGCTTTGCCTACTGGGAGTTCTGCAGACAATAGTTTGTACGGGTTCGTCCCGGGAAAGGGCGGTAATCTTGCCTGTCTCATCGTATTCGCCATCCTGTGGGGTGCCCATTCTGTTCTCGGAGTGTTGTATCGTCAGTGGTGGTTCGTAATTGCATTCTTCATTGCGTGTGGTCTCGAAACGGCCGGCTACATCGCGCGATATCTTTCAGCAACGGACCCGGGGAGCATCAATGACTTCCTAGTGCAAATCATTTGCCTGACGCTGGGCCCGGCGTTCCTCATGGGCGGTGTGTACTACCAACTGGCCAAATTGGTGACGATTTATGGTGAGCAGTACTCAATTCTGAGGCCAATGCACTACTCGGCCCTGTTCATCACGTGCGACCTTATTTCCATTGTCCTCCAGGCAATTGGTGGTGGAATGGCGGCCGTAGCAGTGAGGCAGGATGAGGATACCGCTTCGGGTACGCACATCATGGTTGCGGGTATTGCCTTCCAGGTGTTCTCCATGACCTTGTTTTTGGTCTGCTTTGGGTGGTTCATGTGGAAGGTCTACAAGGCCTATCGAAAGTCAGTGTCTGGAGGCACTGGTGATCCTTTCAATCCCAAATACGCGCACATTAGAAGAAGCGTGTGGTTCAGGTTGCTTCCTTATGCCATTGTAATGGCCTCTCTGTGTGTGTATGTGCGATGTGTTTACCGAGTTGTAGAGCTGGCCCAGGGCTGGAGGGGATTTATCATCACGCACGAGATCTACTTGTTTATTCTCGATGCGCTATTTATCGCTCTGGCGGCGTTTATCCTGGCGGTTGTGCATCCAGGGTTCGCTCTGGGCAAGGAGCCAATTCCGGTCAGAGGTCTTCATAAGAAGGCCGAGAAACAAAGTCCGCATTCGTAATTCCCTACCTGGTATAGTTCATCATAATTTTATAATTTTTATTTCAGGATTCGAGTTATCTTCGAGAATCGTTCGAACCGTTCAATCGGAATATAAATGGGATGAGACAAATCTCATATGATCGTTTTATTTAACCGAGAAGATGAGAATTCATCTTCTCGGAGTATTCTGTCAGTTGGTAAGCACTTATCATGAGTGTGATATTCTTTTTTATCTTCTCAGGATACATGTGCGGGTTATTTTTTGTAAGAGGAGTAATGTCATCACGGATTGGATGCAATTGTTTGCATCTACCTGACATCACTCTCTCTTTCTGACTGTTCTATACAGTTGAAACGCCCCAACTTATCAATATGATGAGTTTCTACGCTCTATAGAAAGTGGTGAAAAGTGGTGTGGTATATTAATTGGAATGCAATGGCCGGTCTTGATTCACCCATCAGAAGGACCCATGAGTGATCATAAATTACTTCTAGTACCGCTCTCAGTCCTTGGATCAGGAAAATATCAAAAATGAATATTACGCAGTTGTTCTGGCACTTGATAATAAACCACCAGTAGCATTCAATCATTGGCTGTGGGCTTGCGAAGTTGAGGAGAAGTTCAAACGGCATCATTCGATTAAGGTTAGCACCCAACAAGCCAACAAGCCAACAAACCAAGTAAGGGATGAGGGGAAGAGATCATATGAATTGTGTATTAATCTCTCTATCCGGATGCCATGTTTGAATCTTAAACTGGTAGAGGCGATATTCTTCGTATAGCACCATTCGCCAGTATAAATAAGCAGGGTACCTGCTCACATCTTTTAAGATGACTCGAATACTCGTTCTACGATTTATTCTTTTATAGCTCTAGTCTTATTGCAGCAGTTTTTGGGAAAATGGACCCCAGCCACATTTCAATTTTGAGTCTGGTGACCCCCAAAGGCGCCGCAGTGGGTACTGGGCTGCTGCAAATTATCAGGCCCCTTAAAGATCAGCTCAATGGTGCCGTGGATGACAATGCGAAGAAAGCCATTCTGCGTGATCTGCCGGGCCTGTTCGGCGACTACCCATTCCATGACGACATTGCTCCCTCGGCTATATTCGTAGTATTATTCTCGGTTATGGCCCTAGGCCACTTTTTTGTATTTGCCAAGAACTACTCACGAGGCCAGCGGTTTTGGTGGTCCTTTGGACTGGGATTTTACTGCCTTTTCCGAGTCATTGGGTTCGGTATGCGAATCAGCTGGGCCCAGGACGTATTCAAAGTCCAGGTCGGCATTGCCTCTACTGTGTTTTCGCTCGTATCTGTGCTCTATGTCAAGACCATGAACGTCCTGCTAAGTCATCGCATCTTTACCTGGAGACACCCCGAGACGGGCCATGCCTCATGGTTTAACCTCTTAATGATTCAGGTATACTTTATTGTCATTGGCGTCATTGTAATGGCCATTCTTGGTCAGGCAGTCCCTTTCATATACTTCTTGTCTGAGAGCCACTTCAACATGTGCAAGAAAGTCGCTCGGGCTGCTGCGATACTTGAGCTGTTCTACGCAGTTGCTGCGCTTCTGCTTATCGTTCTTGCCTTTGCCATCCCGGCCGGCCAAATCAACCACAAGTTCATGAACTTTAAAAAGAAGACTCCACAGGATGAACTGCCTCCGACTGTCCAGGCGACGTGGATCGAGAAGACGAGCCTGTTTTACTATCCGGAGAAGGGATCCCAGAGGACAAGTTACAAAGGTGGGTTGCTGGGCAAGGCAATTCGAGTCATGCCTTCTGCATCTGTACCAGCGTCTGGTCTCACGGTTCTCCAGCATGAGCCACACCATAATGGCCCGCGGATCTCTATGGCCATTATTCTCGTTGTGATTACCTCGCTCATTCTTACAATGAACTGTAGCTTTCGGCTTGCCTCTGTGTTTGTCAACAAGACTCGAGGTGACAGCAGTGGAGTGCCATTCAGCAGCTGGATCTTCCGGAACTACATTTTCTACATCTTTTATGGAGCATTTGAGATTGTCGTTAATGTACTCTACCTCGTGTTCCGAGTCGACTTGAGGTTCTACATCCCTGACCGGCCAAGGAAGGCACGTTTTGGTGTAGCGTCATCTCTTAGCCCTCCTCAGACGAGTACGGATTACAGTGACGAACCCAAATTTTCCGCCGAACAACCACCGAATTCTGTGCCTTTTGTTTAGTCATTTGTTCTATCAATTCGTATATGACTAATCTTATTTGTTTCAATATATCTGGTAATCTTAGTTTTGTTCTGGCTATCAGTTACTGAGAAAAAAATGTTCCCGCATGTACTACTCTTTCTCTATGTGCTATTCGCATAGATTATATCGTTGGCTCTGTGAGTCTTCTCTAAAGATGGGATATAGAAAAGTGAGGCTCTCCGTAAATCCAATGAACCGGGATCTTTTTTGTATAGCGACATCGTTGCACGTATATGGTAGACAATATTACAATCATTCAACTACCAGTGTATTTTGATATGCAAATATCGGATGCCCCGTTTGTAACACTGGTAGCTGTGGTGATCCTTCGGAATGCCGACTGTCACGGCGTATGACAAGTTGTTCAGCCGCACATTCAGGGGAGCCCGGGCTGATCTTCTCCTAGAACTGCCCTGAAGGCTAACAACATCAAATACAATGTAGTCCTTAAATTTTATAGTGCTACACCAGCTGGCTTGCATAATTATATACCATTGGCATAGGAAGGGTTGGATACTTGCATGCCTTCCGGGTCTCGAATGGAACTCTCCTAACTGAATGTCATTCTCTTTTGTATGAAGATCTAAGCTCACACGTAGAAAAACGGTATACTGGTATTGCAACCTTCTTCAGTGCAGAAGATGGATTTTTAAGAATAGTCCAACTTTATTGAATAAAATTGTATAGTACCGGTAACATGATATATAACCAGGTCATGTATCTTAGTGATGTCTCTGGTCTCGGCCTCAACAAGATGAGAATAGATTTCACTGTATTACCGATACAGCATTATTATTATTATTCATATCAGTTACCAGGGTACATGCAAATCTGTGGAGTGGCAGGGTCCAGAAAGTCCAGAAACCCCTTCTTAGAATACATATTCATGTAGCTAGCTTGCATATTTTTCGGACCCTTTTAAATCTTTTCTTCGGCTCTTTTTGATCCGTCTGTAATTCCTCTCCGCGTCTTTACCCATTTCCCTCGTTACTCACCTCAGATTGCTCAGCTCTTGCAATAGAAGGATATGAATTACTATCGTTAGATTGGCCTTTTGAATGCGAAAAGGGTTGTTGTGCAACTGGCACCATCGCCTTCTCAGTACCATAATTTTCCTTCATCCAGCTAATCCAATCCCACTTAACAAAAATGTCGAACCTGCTCACTTGCAGACCTACTTCTGACCACTTAAGCAATGGAGTGGCCAGCTTCCCAGGAACATAGATTTCTTCCTGCCACATTGGCTGTTCAAGATCGAGACCAAATTTTGCGCAGCTGAAACGCCAGACAACAATTTGCAAACAATCTTTGTCAACAAGAATGACACTACTCGGAGAATAGTCCACCCTAATTCCAACACCTCAATTGTCGAATTCTTGCTCCACGGCGATAATTTTCTTCATAAGACGCTGCTTTTCCTCTCTGTTAAATGACTTTGGCTTTATCTTGTTGAGACCCTTTCCTTCAATATATTGCCTCAATAGAACGCGGATATCTCGATGTGTATGCTCCGGGTGATCCTCCACTGGAACCTTCATGGTGTAGGAGCCATAGTACTTCGGAATCAGCCTACCTTGTAAGTCCTTCAAAAGGTTATAGGCAATGGCGGTTCTGGTGTAGCTCAAATCAGAACAGACCGAGGCAGGCATGTCCAAAAGGGCAAGCGGGTCGAATATTTCAGCCACGACTTGCTTTCCAACAACTTCCTCGTCCAAATGGGGCACATGAGAAGCTGTAATCTCAGCCAGGAAGAGACGTGGCCTATCCACTTTAAGTGGTCTAATCTCTCTATTGAGCTTGATTTTTATCTCATCAATTCCCGCTTGGCCAGGCAATGGTGGATGAGCAAGCACATCGTCTAGCGGGAAGCTGGGATTTTCATCTAATACAACTGGCCTGGGAGGGGAGTAAGTGCGCAACAGGTTTTTGATCTCCATTAAGTCAGGCGGAGTGTGGCTGCGAAGAGTAATTACCTGCGGCAATTCCAAGGGGAACCACTCTGGATCATATTCAATACGGTCACAGCCCATCGTATTCAGCAGCTAGTAACGAAAACTATAAGGGAGAGAAAAGTAAGAGAACGGAAGAAAGCAAAGCAATTTATAGAATGTTGTCAGCTTAGGCTACAACGTAAAACATTTGAAGTTTAAATCTAAGTTAATGCAGCTAATGTCATCAATTTCGACTAAAAGAGTTTGACTGTTGCCTCATACGTACCCCATTGATTTCGGAGGCAGAAAAAGCATGCCGGAGATGTCGTCTTAGACTTGGAAAGTGAACAGGCTGTGGAGGAGGTATATTACTGCCAATTCCAGGTTACAGGAGTTTGTAGTGTAGTTTTTTATTGATTTTGGAGGCTCTAGTTCTTGTCAAATCTATTCAATTTGACCTTTCGATCTATTTACATGTAAGCTCCATACATGTATGACCTTGTACCGGTTCGTATAATGCCGAGTACCACTATACTATGTCCTCTAGACGATTCCACTTATCTGATCAAACGAGAGTATACCGATTATTCTTAACAAATAGCTTAGCAGGTTGAAACCTCAAAAATGATAGTCTCAATGGCTAAAACTACAACTACCAAGTGCCCATAGCAACTGGAGTCTGAAAAATGGACTGATACATGCTGTAGATATAAGACGGCGCGCGCAACCACGAAGCCCCGCAAGACAAAATGCGCAACCACCCAACGGTGCAATCGATAACCATCCAACCCCACGAACTGTTGACCACCGAAGTCAAACGGGATTCGCTGGCTTTATAGAGCGAGCTCAGAATGAATAAAGGAAAGCAGAAGGTTCCTGATGAGGAGCGCGAGCCGCTGCTAGTACGCGGAAGCGCTCCGACTCCAGCATATGAGGCCGTCCAGCCAGAGACTGGGGCTGCTGACTATTCCTCCTCTTCTTCTTCGGGTTCGACCTCCCAGGCTCGATCTCCTTGGCGCACACTCTGTATAATACTCCTGAGGGGGTTCCTTGTCGTCGGTGTAACTGTGGCGATCGTCCTCCTCGTGGCAAAAGCCCTGCGGCTCGACGACCTCCAGGAAGAGCTGCTCCACGCACCGGTGCTGGAGCTCGAGAGCGTATCGGTTGCCGGATTTTCGTCGGAAGGGCTGCACCTGCGGCTAAGCGGCGAGCTGAGCCTCGACTATTCGGGAGTATCTGGCGCCGCACGTGGTGCGGCTGTGCGCCGCACCGCTCGGCTCGTGCGCACATTGCAGGTCGAAGAAGGCGAGATGCATCTCTACTTTGAGCGAGACGAGGACGAGTTCGCCAAGACGGTGACGGCGAGCCTGCCGCCGATGGAGGTTAATATCACCGAGCATGTCGCAACGCGGTTCGACTTTGTTACGACCCTAAGCGAGTTTGGCAGCCCCTACGTGCTGGGCACCATTGCTGAGCGGCTCATTGCCGCTGAGCCGCTGACATTTAAAGGAGTGGCCATGATTGGCGTGCGCAAGGGCCCGCTAGCGCTCGGCCCACTTCCTATTGTTGTCGAGGAAACGGTCAACGACAGCGCGCGCGACGGTGGCGACATGTCGTTGCAAGTCGGCGACATCACTCTGCGGCAAGAGCGCCGCACGAGCCGCATCGTAGTAACGACGGAGGTCGCGGCGCAGTACAATTTTCCCGTTGACGCTGAGGTACCAGAGATCAGCTGGCTTATCAGTATTCCGGCGTGTGACGCGGATGATCGCATTGTCGTTGCACAGGCGGAGACCTCTGCTATTCACTTGGTTCCGTTTGCTGTCAGCAACGTATCGGTAACGTCGGTCGTTGACGGGCTCCCCGAGGAGCTGAAGAGGCCGTGCCATGAGTATGGCGAGCGATCGCCGCTGGACGAGTTTGTGCAGAACTATCTGGACGGAGAAGACAACACTGTAGCCATTTCGGGAGCCCCGGAGCAGTCGGACCGGGTTCCTGCATGGCTGGGGAGTATTCTGCAAGGCATTGAGTTTAAAGTGCCGCTTGGAGGCAACCAAGGGGGCGGCGACCTCATTCGCGACCTCGAGTTTGGGGACTTCCGGCTCGAGCTGGAGATGGCCCCTCTGCGCATGCCCCGCGTGAGTGCTGCTGTGCGGGTGACCATTGCACCTCCGGAAAGCATACACATTGACCAGTCGATAGATATTAAGGTGTTGAAGGCCCGCGGGCTGGCTGATCTGTACTCCCAGGGCGAGAAGTTTGCGCAGCTCAACATTCAGGAGTGGGTTCCTTGCGAGACGTTTAAGCACGGGGACCTGTACAAGGTGCAGTTTGAGCTGGATAAGATCCCGGTAAACGTTACTAACGAGAGTGTGTTCTCGCGTGTCATGCGCGAGATTGTGTTCCAAGGGTCATCGGCAGTGCGAGTCGAGTCTTTGACTGACGCTGTCGTCAGCGTTCCCAAGCCTATTGGCTCATTTGTACTAACTGAGATCCCTGCATCCGGCGACACAAATCTGAGGAACGGTAGACTATAGAGGTGTCTACATATTTGAGGACGGTAGACTATAGAGATGTCTAGGTATTTATTTATTATGCATTATTCCCGTAATCAATGGTAAGCCTTTAGGGATATGAACGATAGTAACAGGGGTATCAATTTCCCATTATTCTACAACATCTGCACAACTCTCCTCGACATCTCACCAAGGGATTTATTCTCTGTGTAGCTAACCATGTGAACACCAGTGATTACTAACAGAAGGCAAATGACCTAGCACATAAATGGATTTATCCTGTTCAATCTCTAGTACGCAAGATCTATTCGATCCCATCCTATTAAGTAGAATCGATCCGGTTCCATCCAATCTTGACCCGCAATACTTCCATCTAGGATGCTTAAGAGAATTGGTCGTCAGTGGACCCTTCAGCAACGATTTTGGCCTTTTCCCGTCTCTGCTGAGTCCAAGGGAACTAAGGCGTTGTCATTGGTCGATGCGATAAATGCAGTATAGTTATTCTTGATGGATTTCGCATTACCGGGCTTTTGATTTGAGCGAGAACCCTGACGGCTCTCTCGAGATTGAGAGGAATTATTGCTGCTGGAACGTTTTTCGAGCACGACACTGTTGGAATGTATGACCCTGAAGTTTGCAGAAATCGCATTTCACAAACTTCTTGGTGCGTTGCGCCTCGAGTTCCTTAGCCTTTGCAACATAGCGTTGAATGGCGTTGCCAGGCGACATGCCAATTTCTGGCTTTGATACGTAAAGCAGTGTTTGGCGATATTCCTCAGGTACAATTGATGAGGTTAACACAACCAAGACAAAGGGATCCATATGACTCGGGATCTGGCACCAAAGTAGCAGAAACTCTTCATCCAGAAATTTTGCCAGTGAGCCATAATGTGGCTTGTAGTTTAGTGACTCGAGTTCGGCGAGAAGCTGAGTATTATCCTTAGTTGCAGGATATACCAATTTTATTCGTGCAAAGAACGCATCCCAATTGACAGAACCATTTGAGTCGCAATTTCGGGCGATGGCAAGGAACGAATCGGTCATCCACTTCACTTTGGCAGCCAATTTGTAAACTTTAATCAGATCTTCATCTTTGGATTGTGTAGCATAAATCTTTGCTAGTCGAATCCAATGGCTCACATCCATGTTGGGCACGAGATCCGGCACTTTCTCCGCATAAAATTGCTGAGGAGACCCTTCATCAAGCGGACGGCATGGTACCGGTGGCTGGAATTGTGTCTTAACCAGTGAAGATGGGAACGCCTGGTTTGGCTGCTCCTGTTGTTGCTGCTGTGGCTGTGGAGAAGGGGGAGAACGTAAAAGTTGTTGCATTTGGTTCTCCAGGTCATCGAATTGTTGCAGTTGGTTCTCCAACGCATCGAAACGGTGGGCCATATCGTCATGACGTTCCTGGCCAGTTCTTGAAACAAATTGTGACGTTCTTGGTCGAGTTGTTGGACCTGCACAAGCGCGGCCACAGCAATCTGCTCGAATCGATTGGCGATAACAGAATTGGTGTATATTGCCACTGCCCGGCGAGTCAACCTCGTCCAAATTTGTCGTAAATCTTCCGGGGATGTGACCCCTTCGGGCCAACACAACAGCCGGCCAAATAAAGTGATATCATTCAGCGGTGGAATTCTCGGTGCTTCCAGCGTGGGATTATTTGGTACCTCAGCCGTTGGCTCCTGTGCCGACTTAGCTGCTGACATGGTGTGTCAAGGGAGAGGCGGCAGGCAGGAATAGTGTTGAAAATAAGAAGACACTGATTATTCTTGTGAGCACACACGGATTGTTAATAGTGGTAGCCGTATATCTGATGTCAATTCTTGTAAGGGAGTTATAATGAACTATTGTAATTCTATTGTCATTCTGTATGTTAGTCATGTCCTGATAAACCTCTCACTTACTGTTCTTACCTATTAATTGATCACTTTAAGGATTGCTTACTATGAGGGATGAAGAGGGGAAGGAAAGAGGGAAAGATTTAGGAAAGTCTTTTTATAGATAAACATTGATAAAACATCGATGAGGTTGCGAGTCGCGCAGCGTACGTGTGGCACGAGTCATGCGGCTCGTGTGGCGTGCGCCGCGCGGTTCATGCGGCTCATCCAACGTAGGACAAGCCTATGCCGACATGGAGCCTGAGGCATTAGTAAACTACATCAAGCTATGGCCTATCACGCGTTCGTTTCGGCCAATTGCATAGGTGACCACCGGAGCTCGAGGGCTGGCACGTGAAAAAGCGCTAGGGCAATTGAAGAACATCTGGGTACTCTCCACGGATCTTAATAATATATTAGATGTGAGCTGCTCTCGGTTAATGCGTGAATTTGATAAGAGGTATAAACGTTCTGAATATACATATCAATAAAAAAAAGTACCGGTAGCTGTGCAATGGAAATTGAAGAATTTTAGTCTAGGTTGTAACACCCCTTGGAGTCTCAATGAAGTCATTGAAAATGGAATACAGCAAGTTCCTATTCATAGAGTCATCAATTGACCTTAATCCGGCCTCCTCCGGGTAGATAGGAACGATTTCCGTATAAGAATACAATAGACCCATAAAATCGCTAGTTTCAGTCAACTACCAATATTTTGCGCGAAGCGAACTACAGGGAGCTCGAACACTCACTCTTAGTGTACTTGGGATGGGGAAGGTCCCCTGTAGCGCCCTGATGATAAGACGGGGGTTTGGGGGCAGAGCCCCGAACTACGGGAGCTCGAGGGCTGGCCCTCGAATACATCTCCACGCTTGGAGGATGGATAATATATATTACCAATAAAATATAAACAAATTGATGGCAGTATAGTAATTAGGGTGCGGTATTTTGGTGCTTTAACCTGGTGGCAGGTCGGTAGCGTTGTCTACAACGTCGTCGGCCTTCTTGGCCTCGGCGGGAGAGCCAGTGTCCAATGGGGTTCGCGACAGAGCAGTCATACCGGATCGGGCAATCTCAAGCACACCAAATGGCTGGACGAGATGGATGAACGAGGTGATTCGCTCTGGCTTGGCGCACAGCTCGACAATGCAGTTTCGGTCCGACACGTCGACCACCTTGCCGCCAAACTGGGCGGCGAGCTTGGTGATGGCGTCCAAATGCTGGTGCTTGTGTCGGAGGGCCTCTGATGGCGCAATGTTGTTCGGGTGGTAGTCCCTGACCTGGTAGGCCTGCGGAGCCTTGGACTCGCCGTTGGAGATCCCCGCCGAGTTGGCGAAGCTGTTGGCGGTCTCTGCGTAGGCCTGGCCGTGGTGAGTCAGCAGTTCCTCAAAGTACTCTGGGCCCAGCAGCGAGACCTTGGCAAGAAGCAGCTCTCGACGCACAATTGGCGCGTTGGAGTAGTCCAAAACGGCCCAAACGGGGACGAGATCCTCGATCTGACGCCGCGCCTGCTCAACAACGCCGTCCTGACCGTGCAGCACAATAGTCATACGACTCAGGTCCTTAACCTCGGTCGAGCACACTACAAGCGAGTCGATATTGAACCCTCGGGCCGCGAGAGTCCCGGAGACCCGCGACAGCACACCGGGCTCGTTCTGCACGAGGCAGTTGAGCACGTGCGGCTTACGCGGCGTCGGGGACTTGATCGGTGTCTCGTAGAGAATGGACGAGATGGCCGCGCTCGTCGACCAGTTGGGGGTGTCGATGGTCGGCAGCGGCGGCTGCTTGGTGTTACGGTGCAGCACCTTGTACGCCATGGCGGCGATGGACGAGTTGGAGTTGAACCGCTTCACGGTGTGGGCTCCAGTCACCCCGGATCGAAGCCGTGTCAGGCTCCTCACTGCTAGTGACATATTAAATGACTGAGTATCTCGAGTTTTCCAGAGAAACGCAGGATGGTCGTCTTTAAGTACCCTGCGATGCGGTGCACTTTTTTCTGTTTGAGTCACACCCATCTCTCCCCGGCTTTTTCCCCCATCCCCTCCGCCGATATCGGAACTTGCATCCGGTCACCGCTTATTGTACAGGCTTCTATTGGGCCCTGAATAGAACCTCCTTGGGTGTTATTCGAGGGCCAGCCCTCGAGCTCCCGTAGTTGGGGGCTCTGCCCCCAAACCCCCGGTCATATCAAGATCTCCGCGTAGCGGAGCCACAGGGGGGTTTGGGGGGACTGGTCCCCCCCATTTGCGATTACAATTGCTCTCTTATCTATGATATCGGGTGAGTGGATGTCACGAAATCATCCACTGAATGATATGGGGCTGGAATTGGATACGGAAATACACATTCATAATGCACTTCCTAGGGCTATGTAGGTAAAATTAGCAGCTAATGTATATTCTGTCTAGGGCTGTTTAATACCAGGGTATGATGTATGGTACTTTGTCGTGATAATATGAAGGGGGTGCTGGTCGATGTAAGAGTCATCGGAGCGTGATTCTCGGTATTATTCAAGAACCGAGGGAACGAATCAAACAATTGACGGCTATCCGTATTTTGTTTCGTTTTAAAGTTACCATTACTTGCGACCATGTTGTAATTGTATCTCTAGTTGAACTGTCTTCAGGATGCGATGCTCTGATAAGATAGCCATTCCTATGATATACCTACGGTACATACAAAATAAAGCTCGCTTGACGTATTTTATTGCGTCTAATTCATCGTGTTATGGGCCAGGCGCCCTATTGGCCTCGATGACTCTATACCTATACTACATATCCACGCTCTGGAAGGACGTTAACCAATAATGATAATAAAAGCGAGGGATTACAGATCCAATGAATGGGCTTTCAATGCCATTGTTCTACGGTGCCGGGCTTAACATGGTTTCTGATCAACTTCTCGACCAAGTTTGTCATGGCCCTCACGAAGACCGGACTCTCTTCCGGTAACTAATATAACTCCACGATTAATTAGTACAATAATAGGAGAACTATTTGGAATCCAAAATATCTTTTTCCTACACGTTCTGTGCAGACCTAAGGTAGAAGAAGGTACCCTCGTCGCTGTTACGCAAATATAACGAACCGTAGTTCGCTTTGATCCAGTCGCAATGGAGATATTTTCCGCTTTTCGTTCTAAATTGGAATACACTGTTGAATCTTTCATCTGGCTCGAGATAGACAACCCCGTCGCCCTCGGGCTTCTCCTTTGAACAATTGAGCTCACCCAAGTCATCTCTCAAGGAACTAATAGAAAGGAAGTGGTCATGCTCACACTTGATATAATATTTACCCTCTTCCGTATGCACTCGGAACTTGGTGGGATGGTCGTCGAACCCATCCCAGTTACCGTACAATTCGCCTTCGTTACCCGTACACATGAGCCCGCCATGATCCTCAAAGCACGCAATGTGAAATTCCTCAAGTTCTTCAAACTCTGTGCCTTCAATGTCAATGATGTTATTGATATCGGGGGTTTCCATTTCTTGTTTGTTATCCAATTATGCGTGACGCTTTATACCAAGGGATTTCCGTTCACTTTTATACGCAGATCGTTCGGTGTTTTGGCGCCGTATGTGAACGGGCTTATGCACGTAATTAACGCGTGTCCCGTTTTGGCAGTGCCATACGGCGCGTTTTTTCGCGTCTTCCGACCTGCCCCACCACCACAGATATAAACACCATTTAACATGAATAACTGATTAAAATGTGAATATCACTTAACTCTTGAAGCGTAAGAGCGTGGTATCAGTTGGCACCACTTCTCGTATGATAACGTGAAGGAACCATGTGTAGGAAAAAAAAAGTCGTAGACGGATAGGACGGGCTATTGGGGCCATCCCTCGTCGGCAACCAAGGCTCGGCATATGTGCCTGTCAGCGTAGTGCGGTGAAGATCAACCTTCAAGTAGCCAGTAGCATCCGTCGGGTATAAAATGTGACTGATTTCACCATGTAGTAAGAAAAACGCATGGAGCATTAGTAGGCGATGACCCTTAAGGAAGCAATTTTTGGCGTGTATTCGTCCTCCTCGAGACATTCTATTTGGTACTGTATTGGAGTTCAAAACTTCTGACTAAGTTTTGCGGCGGCTCTTATATAAATTGACTGTATACCGGCCATACTAAATAATAAACTAAGTTGCCGGTAGTGTCTTTTGTGAAGCTGATGCCTGAAGACACCGCTTAAAAAGTACAACAATATAATCTCTCACATAACTTTTACTTTAATATCAGTTGGGTCTCGCAGTTGTACCGTATTTGCCCCCTGAGGATTGGATACCTTCCTATGGCCCGGGAAACAGTTCTCCTGAGATTAAAAACCGGGCACCCTTCAACTGTAAAATTGACAATGTGCATTACTGGATCGTAATTGGGTCGTCCTTTTGAGTCCTTTTTCGTGCGAATGAGTGTTCGAATGTGTCGCTGACCTCCTGGAGAGAGTGGTCTTCGTGCCATAGAGCAGGCACTGGAGTAGCGAACCAGCTATCTTCTGATAAATATCGTACTATGACTAACCTGGTAGTCAATTATCTTACCTGTATTTTTGCTCCCTATATGAGGCACAAAGGCCCCTCCTTCAAGAGGTAAGCGACACATTTGACCTGCCGACACTTCTCGGCCCGAAAGAAGGACTCGAAAGACTGGCCCAATTTCTCCAAGAGGGCCAGCGACCAAGAGCGGACTAACCCGCTAGTGCACACCGTCAATCACAGAGTTGAAGGGTGTCCGGTTTTTAATCTCCTAGGAGAACTGCTTCCCGGACCCTCGGGGGGTAAGCAATCCTCACGACGCAAATGCGGTACAGCAAAGGGACCCAATTGATATGGAACGGATTTATTATATTTTGAAAGATTATATGTTTTAGTATTCAGTGACGTCTCTGGCCTAAGGCCTCAACAAGACGCAAATAGATTCTTATTATTATTATTACTTACCTGTATTTGATAAGCCAACGATAATAAAGAAGTTTTTGTATAAGATGATTCGGCTTGTACCTAATCAATCTATTATTTTTACTCCACATTTTGTACAGATCTAAGATAGAATAAGGTGCCTCCCTCGCTGTCGTCATCTATAAGCAACGTGCCATGGCTCGACTTGATCCACTCACAATAGAGGTATTTGCCGGCTTTCGTTTTAAATCGGAATAAACTGTGGAACTGTTCATTTGGCTCGAGGTAGACAATCTGGTCTTCTTCCTCGGGCTTATTATCCCAACAATTAAGGTGACCGAACTCATAAGAGGGACGAATAGAAAGGAAGTGGCCATGCTCGCACTTGATATAGTATTTTCCTTCTTCCATACACACTCGAAACTTGGTATAGCCCTCAAACCCATCAGCGCCAGCAGAAAGGCAACCCTCCTCCTCGTCCTGGCACATGAGCCCGCCCCAATCCTCAAAGCACGCAATGTTAAATTCCTCGAGGTCGTCAAACTCCCTGCCTTCAATGTCAATGATGCCCGGGTTTTCCATTTTCTCTTCTGTTTATTATTCAATTAGGTAACTCTTTAGGCCATGATTTCCGTCTATTTTTATATGCGAATCGTTTGGAGATTCGGAGCCGTAGGTGGACAGATGTATGTATGTAGTTAACGTGTGTCCCGTTTTGGTAGGACCACATGACGCGTTCTTACGCGTCTTCCCCCACAACACATAAAAACGCCATTCGATATATATAAACTAAATGTGAAATCACTTAACTGTCAAATATAGCGTTAGACCGTGGTATCAGTTGTCACTACGTCTCGTATTCCAATAGTGCGAAGGAGTGATTTGTCGTGATGGTAAAAAGTCATGACGGATCGGACGTACCCCCCGTTGACACCCATGGCTTGGCAAATATGCATATCTGCATTCTGCGATGAAAGGAAAGCTTCATATCATGTGACGATTTTCGGGCTAGCAATTGTGCACTCCATTATTACTCTATAATTTGGGATGCTGGTGCCGAAATTGGCAATGACGCATCGGTATCGCTACAACTTAGAGACACGTTATGTCGGAGAAAATATTCCATTGCAGTTTTCTGACTAGCGAAACACATCAGCGATCTTATCCTCACCTAGTGCATCCACTTTTATTCCCTTTGACACTTTTGTGTTCCTGGCGTACGTGGCACGAAGTCCGGTTCAGATGAGACTTCATTTGATAGTGCAGGACGGTGCTGGAGTAGAATTGTCGAGTTATATATTAGAGAAGAAAAACTATAAAACGTTAGTAATATCAATAAACCTAACTCTAGAAACTCTTTGAATACTCCAAATCACTTACATCTTACCATCTAACAAGCGTACACTTGCCGCTTGTAAGTTACCCGGCAGAACGCGGTCGCGGGAGACCGCCAGAGAATTCGTCATCAATTAACGCGTCCCCGACGCGTCACAAACCTCCACCTCCGACCTCCCGCTAACGTATTCCGCGCCTTTCACCCTGATCTACTAATTAAAAACCATAAGAATGACCCTCAACGAAACAAATAACACCTCCGAGCAGTCCTATCTGGATCTGTGCAAACGGATCATTGAAGAAGGCGAATACCGAAAGGATAGAACGGGTACCGGCACGTATTCCATCTTCGGCCCACCGCAACTGCGGTTCTCGCTCGAAGACGATGTCCTGCCTTTGCTGACGACAAAACGGGTATTCTACCGGGGCGTCCTGGAAGAACTTCTTTGGTTTGTGTCCGGATGCACTGACGGTAACAAGCTCTCCGAAAAGGGCATCCACATCTGGGATGGTAACGGGTCCCGAGAGTTCCTCGACCAGCGGGGGCTCACTCATCGCAGAGAAGGCGATCTTGGACCAGTGTATGGCTTCCAGTGGAGGCATTTTGGGGCAGAGTACAAGGACTGCGACGCAGACTACGCGGGCCAGGGCGTGGATCAATTGGCTGAAGTCATCCGCAAGATCAAGGAGACTCCTTACGACCGACGAATTATTCTGTCTGCATGGAACCCCAAGGATATGGAGCTCATGGCACTCCCGCCGTGCCATATGTTTGCCCAGTTCTATGTGTCCAACCCCGAGTCCGACCCAAAGCTGTCGTGCCAGCTGTACCAGCGGTCCTGCGACATGGGGCTGGGGGTACCATTCAACATTGCCTCGTATGCTCTGCTGACGCGGATGATTGCCCATGTGTGCGGTATCAAGTGCGGCGAGCTGGTCCACACAATGGGCGACGCGCATGTCTACGCTGACCATGTCGAAGCGCTCAAGATTCAAATTGCACGGGCTCCTTCGGCATACCCGACGCTCAAAATTGGCCGGGAAATTACTAACATCGACGACTTTACTTATGAGGACTTTGAGCTGGTCGGATACAAGCCCCAGGGTAAGATTGAGATGAAAATGTCTGTCTAACTAGATAATTACTCAAGGTGGCCTCGAATAAGATCCTCCGCAAATGGATCGCAGGGCAGTTTGACACCTCAAGATTACATCATGACCACACTTCCATTGAGTCAAGATTACCGTCGTAGGAGACTCATTGCAGGGTAGTTTGAATGGGGGGACCAGTCCCCCCAAACCCCCCTGAGGTCTCCGCTACGCGGAGGAATTGTAGAGATAATGTGAAGATCAATACTTCCCACGCATTTTTCATCAAATATATATGAATAATCGTAAGGCACTTGCAGCGGACGAACCAGGACGTACGTATTAGCTGCAGTTCCGTACTCCACCACCGAAAATTTAATTTCCGCATCGTCTGACTATTCGCGATCCAGGGGGGAGTACATAAACTTTGCTGGATCCGGGAAATTTGTAACCTACACATCGATCAAGATGGATTGGTACGATGAGGTTGATCTGGAGGACATGGAGTTCGACAAACGGAGCGAGGTCTTCCACCATCCATGTCCCTGTGGAGATCGGTTCGAGATTCCCCTTTCCGCTCTGCTGAACAGCGAAACGGACATCGCAGTCTGTCCGAGCTGCGGGCTTTCGGTTAAAGTCCAGTACCAACAAGTAAGATCAATCCTTCTACATTCGGTCTAACTAACCTGTTACAGTCTGATCTGGAGAGCTTTTTTACATCAAACCCAGGGCTTATGCCTAGTGGGATCACAGTCTAACCCCGTCCGCTCAGCGGAGCCACAGGAGCTCGAGGACTGGCCCTCGAATACCCTCTACTACGAACAGTACTAAGGGGGGGACCAGTCCCCCCCCTTGGGGCTCCGCTACGCGCAGAATATTTGTTACGAATTGCTACGGGAGTTTTGTTACAGGTTGGGAGTTTGTTACAGTGGAACGAAAAGATTGTAACCATTACCAGACACGGGGGTTTGGGGGCAGAGCCCCCAACTACGGGAGCTCGAGGGCTGGCCCTCGAACACCCTCTACTACGAATAGTACTAATGGGGGGACCAGTCCCCCCAAAACCTCCCTGGGGCTCCGCTGCGCGGAGGATAAAAAGTTTTCAATTTCACGCACTTCGTATAGCGATGCAGTGGTCCGATTTGTGCGCGGAGGATGCATCGCCGCGCGTCGTTTTGTGTTACCCCGGCATAACTTGATTGCTTCCGCGGCGATCGCTTAAGTCTCTGAAGACCTTAACGGAGTCTGAAGACGTCAATAATGGATTACCTAGCCAAACTACTGCCTCCTCTGCCGGATCATGAGACGCCTGTTAAGGCGCTGACGTTCCTCCACCCAGGAGCTAAACCAGCCTTCACCTACAGCAAGATTGGAAGCCCTATCAAGCAGAACGAGGTGCTGGTGAAAGTCACCTACGCAGCATTGAACCCATGCGACAACAAGATCGCAGGCACTCCAGCTTTCTGGGCGTACCCAGGCGAGAAGGGTCTTGGGCGCGACTTCTGTGGTGTCATTGATGAAGTCGGAAAGGCGGTGACCGACTTCAAAGTCGGCGATCGCGTATGCGGCATGGTGTTCAGACCGGGCGGAAAGGGCACAATTGCGTCACATATCGTAGTCAATGTCAAGTCAGATGCCATTGTCAAGGCTCCGGCCAACTTGAGTGACGAAGAGGCGGCTGCTTTCCCGCTAGCGTACGGCACAGCGTGGCAGGCCTTGCATCGAGCGAAACTGGATGAACACTCGTGGGTGTGCATTCTGGGTGGCTCGTCTTCAACCGGCATGTTTGCCATTCAGCTAGCCAAGAGCTTGTTTGGTGTTGCCCGAGTAATTGCGACTTGCTCGGCTTCCAGCGCCGAGCTTGTCCAAAGCCTTGGGGCTGATGAGATTATTAATTACAAGGCAGAGGACGTAGTAGAAACTCTCCTGGAGATTGTCGGAGAGACTAAGCCTAAGGAGACGAGTACGCGGTTTGCGGGCCATGAGCGTACAACCCATGAGAAGTTCAATCTGATTATGGACTGTGTTGGTGGGTCGGAGGTTGTATCGCGATGGAGGTCACTGCTCAAACCCAAGTCGGCTGGCTCCGCGTATGTCACGCTAGTGGGGGATCCTCAGGCTGACGAGAACTCACTGGGCGGTGCTATGGCGTACACGTATAGTCCAAGTATGGTGGGGCGCTCGCTGTTTGGCGGCTTCATGGGCCTGAACTACTACGTAGAGGCAGTGCGTGCTGATGGCGGCGAGTGGATTGCCAAGGCTCCTGAGATATTTGAGGCTAACAAGGCCAAGGTCATAATTGACAAGGTATATCCGTGGGCTGAATGGGAGGAGGCGATGCAGAAGCAGGCCGCAAAGAAGGCCCATGGCAAGCTTGTTTTGAAGGTTGAAGAGTTTTAATTTTGCCGGTTATAGCGGTACTATATACTGGAATATCTATTATTTATTATCGTCTGTCCTACTCATCACGAAAAGTGCGGTGCTTTCGTCGACTGCTCCACTTTGTGATTCTGAGTACACAGAAAACTTGTATCAGTGACATCCAATAAATCAATTGCAGTTCTCAATTACATTAGTACCAAAGATATACAGTACTTTTTCTATCTCCATTGAATTCATAGTAGCAGCAAAGCTTAGTAGAATAATGCCATTAGTAGTGCCATATAGCCTAATGTACTCTTACCTAGCTTCTGTAGCCTGATAATGTTTTGTAGCACTACTTAGCATTTGTGGTTCTACGTAGCAATTGTGTATCTTAGTGCAGTAGCTATGTTGCTGTTATACTGTCCTCATATGGCCGACTGGTATTAGATGGTTATACCGGGAACCGAAGTATCTAGGGATGGTCAAGCAAGTAGAAAGTAGACCACCTAAAAGAGTCAACCGCTCCTTTATTTAGACTATTGATAAAACCTCTTACACTTGTATAATTGAGTCTACGAGTCCTCCGCGAAAGTGGAGCTACGGGGGTTTGGGGGCTGGCCCCCAAGTCAATTGTTACAGTGTTACAATAGTTGGTAACGATAATTTTGTAACAATGTTACCGGAGTTAGTAACGCGTCACAGTTTATTTGTTGGTTTATTTGTTACAGGTTTTGTGCTGGCCCACCGGAACACGGCAGGGCTGGATCGGAGGTGGTGGCCAGCCGTGCGTTCAGCCGTGCACAAAAAATTTCTAAAAAATATCGACTCCCAGAGATCGATAACTGATATCAAACCAGTTATAACGAGAAATAATGTCAGAAAAAGTTCGGTTCTTCCTGGAACAGGTAAGCAAATAGACCTTTGATCTTGAGATGGTGGAAACTAACAAAGATATAGAGCGTAGCTGAGCTGGAGGATCTCCAGAAGAAGGAGATCTTCACCCGACAGGAGATCTCGATCATCATGCGGCGGCGCACTGACTTCGAGAACCGGATCAATGGGCGTACCGCCAAGTCGCGGGACTTTTTGAAATACGCCGAGTACGAGATGAACGTCGAGGCACTGAGGAAGAAGCGAGCGCATCGCCTGGGCAAGGCAAACGACCCCAAAGGCGGCGTCTCGACCTGGGCCGGGCCCCGACGCATCATGTTCATCTTCGACCGTGCGACCCGCAAGTTCGCCGGCGACATCCCACTGTGGCTCCAGTACCTCGAGTACGCCAAGTCGCAGAAGAGCGTCCACGTGATCACCAAGGTCTTCACGCGAATGCTCCAGCTGCACCCGGCCAAGCCCCGGATCTGGATCATGGCGGCCAAGTACGAGGTCGACGTCAATGCGTCGATGAAGGCGGCACGATCGATTATGCAGCGGGGCCTACGGTTTAACCCCGAGTCCGCCGACATGTGGCTTGAGTATGTGAAGCTCGAGCTGCTGTACGTGT
The DNA here is from genome assembly GCF_965637985.1 of Blastobotrys vanleenenianus. Taxonomy (NCBI): domain Eukaryota; kingdom Fungi; phylum Ascomycota; class Dipodascomycetes; order Dipodascales; family Trichomonascaceae; genus Blastobotrys; species Blastobotrys vanleenenianus. The sequence continues at coordinate 6,673 of NW_027481885.1, read as the reverse complement.
CGAAGATTCTGGCGCGAAGAAAGTTGCTGGGCATCCAGACTGAGAAGGAGCAGGAAGCAGACAAGAACACCGAGGAGGGTGGCGCAATTGGCCTCCCAGAGCTCACCGCCAAGGATCTGATTGCGGCCGACCTCAAGAGCCTCCCCGACACAGACATGTCCGTTCTGGGCACGCCGGAGTCCAACCCGGCACTTCGGGGCGATGTTGCATTGATTATCTTCGACAGCGCGGTTGAGGCGCTATCGAAGCAGGAGAACTTTACTGACCAGAAGCTGTACTACTTCAGCATACGCGTGCTCGAGCTCATCGACCAGTTCCCGGACGTTGACCGGCACCATCTTTGCGCCCACGTTGTGCGATATTTATTAGACAAGCAGCCAGGGAGCCTCGACGCCAAGATGCTCGATATCACGCTGCCACTACGTCACGTTTCCCATGGCGTAGCCGAGTTCCCGGATATGCTCAAGCTGACTATTAAGAAGTTCAATGGCACTAAGCAGACCCCCGAACTCAAGCAACTGTTCCGAGACCAGGTCATCAGCAAGTACCTCAGCATGCCTGACTTGGAGAAGAACATTGAGCTCGTTCTGAGATCTCTAGATAAGAAACTTTAATGTGACCGTTTCCTAATACCTCTACCCCAATACGCTCGGCTACTGGTACTGATGGGGGGACCAGTCCCCCCAAACCCCCCTGGGGCTCCGCTACGCGGAGGCTAACCAAGAGTTCGGCAATTGCTAAGAGTAGTCAATCCCCCAAAACCCCCTTTAGGCTCCGCTTTGCGGAGATTTCAGCTGTAACGGAGCATTTGTTACGTATTGTTACGGAGGTTTTGTAACCGGTTGGGAGTTTGTGACAGTGTAACGAAATGATTATAACACGGTGAGCAGGGCGTACGCCCAAGATACGGGGGTTTGGGGGCAGAGCCCCCAACTACGGGAGCTCAAGGGCTGGCCCTCGAACATCCTCTACTACGAGTAATATCAATAGTGGGGAATCTGTCTCCAAATCTATCTGTGGCTCCGCTGCGTGAAGATTTGAGCTGTGACATTCTATTACAGTACCGTTATGACGGAAGGGGATTGTACACAGCTTGGGAGTTTGTAACATTGTAACGAAACGATCGTTATATTTTAAGCATGGCGTCTTCATTCAAGATAGGAATCTGGTACACCGAATGACCGTCGAAGCGGATGGTAATATTATTGTCACATAGAGCCTTATAAACCAATTTCAGCTTATACTAATAGTCGGATCACTTACTATCTGGCACGTCTGATTGTTGTACACTGTAGTAGCAACAGTTGGTAAAGGGTCGTGCACAGCCGCACCCTGAAATTTTCAAAACATTTTTATACAGGACTAACCATCCATAGTAAGCCCGGAATAGAAATAAAATGCTTTACCTAGTTGGACTGGGTCTCTCTCACGAGACGGACATTACTGTTAGAGGGCTGGAGATCGTCAAGAGATGCAAGCGGGTTTACCTCGAGGCTTACACCTCGATCCTCATGGCCTCTGACCAGACAGGGCTGGAGAAGTTCTACGGCCGGGAGGTCATCCTCGCTGACCGAGAAATGGTCGAGTCCGAGTCTGATAAGATCCTAGAGAACGCTCAAGAGGACGACATTGCATTCCTGGTTGTGGGCGACCCATTCGGCGCGACTACTCACACAGATCTCGTCCTGAGGGCCCGAGAGCTGGGCATCAAGACTGAGACGATCCACAATGCCAGCGTCATGAACGCCGTGGGAGCGTGCGGCCTGCAATTGTACAACTTTGGCCAAACCGTCTCGCTGGTGTTTTTCCTGGAAAACTGGCGTCCAGACAGCTTCTACGACAAGGTCCTCGAGAACCGAAAGATTGGTCTGCACACGCTGCTGCTGCTTGATATTAAGGTCAAGGAGCAGAGCTTTGAAAACATGGCCCGAGGACGACTGATATACGAACCGCCTCGATACATGAGCATCTCCACTGCTGCAGAGCAGATGCTCGAGATTGAGGAGAAGCGAGGGGAGAAGGCGTACGGTCCAGACACCCCATGCATTGCCGTGTCCCGTCTGGGATCTCCAGAACAGAAGTTCTATGCGGGAACGCTCCAGGAGATGGCTGAGTACGATGCTGGTGAGCCATTGCACTCTCTCGTCATGTTGGGCAACCGGGTCCACGAGCTCGAGACCGACTTCGTTCTTGAGTTCGCTGGCGACAAGGAGCGATTCAAGAAGGCAGTTGCGGCTGACGCTGAGAACTTCAAAAAGCCAGCATGGGTCCCATCAGAGGCGGATGGTGATGATGCATAGACATAATGCTAAAATAATACAAAAAAAACAGTAGGGGTTAGTCCTGAGTGTTAATTTGGTCTTTGAATAGCCGCTGTCGCGTAAGTACAGCCTCCTTGTCCTTGCAATAATCGCATGCGTAGTTGCACGATTTCGTTTCAGCGGCCTCTGGTTCAAAGTAGCGCACTATCTTGTCATGCTTGCAGCCCCGATCCATGCAAAAAGACAGTAGAGCGTTTACTGACCGCTCGTTCTTCGACCCTCCAAATTGCTTAGCGAGGTCAGCATCATGTGGGGAGTAGTACAAGATACAGCGTGAAGCCTTGCCGTCTCGTCCGGCACGCCCACTTTCTTGGTAGTACGCCTCCAGCGTTTTGGGCAAGTTGTAATGTATGACAAACCGAACATCAGGTTTGTCGATGCCCATGCCAAACGCAATTGTGGCAACAATGACCTGAAAACCAGGGTCATTATCAAGCCAAGCCCGCAGCGTTTCTTGCTTGAGATCGTCCTCCATATCGGCATGGAAATGTCGCGCACCAATGCCAGCCATTTCCCTGAGGTATCGGGCAAGGTCCTCTGTGTCTATCTTGCGACGACAAAAAATTACCCCCGAGCCAGGAGGATCTTTCTTGCACCGATTGTAGCCGTATATAAAGTTAGTAATATCGTCGTATACCCATTGGTAGTTTCTATCGTGGTACCGCACTTCGTAGTGGAGATTCGGCCGGTCCACGCACTCCTTGAAGATTTTGAGCGTCTCGTAGTCCAGCTTCAGCGAGTTAACAATTGTCAGTTCGACGCTCTGGCTCGCAGTTGCGGTGAGCGCCATGATAGGGATATCAGGGAACATTTCACGGAATATCCCCAGCTGTCTATACTCCGGGCGGAAGTGGTGGCCCCACTCGTCTATACAGTGCGCTTCGTCAATGACGAATCTCGTGATTTCGTTATTATCGTACATTTTCTTGAGCACAAGCTGGAAAGTGCCACAGCACGTCTCTGGCGTGACATAGAGCAGCCTGATCTTGGGATGGCCCCGGCAGATATCTCTGATTATACGCGTTCGCTCTTCGCGTGGCGTATACCGATTAAGACAGCCAGCTTTGATCCCGAGCTTTTTCAAGTCGTTCACCTGGTTGAGCATGAGCGACACTAGAGGCGAAACGACAACGGTGCACCCATGATTTCTGGCAATAGCGGGCAGCTGGAAGGTAAGCGACTTGCCTTTACCAGTAGGGAAGATCACCAAAACGTCATGGCCAGCCATCGCCGCGCGTATGACCTTTTCCTGGCCCTCTCGAAACCAGCTGAACCCAAACTCATTCTTCAGGACAAAGTAAACGTCGATATCCTTCGTATCGAACTTGTTACGGATCGACATGGCTTGTTATACGCCACTTAACATTAGCTGCTCCAGATAAAAAGTTGATGATAGTCAAAATCAACACCAAACGAGACCACATCAAAACACCGCAATACACGATAAGTTTAAAACATATTGACCGTCCTGATCTGAAGAGTTTTCTTTTATCAAAACCCTTGGCTTATACCTGCTGAGATAACAAAATCTACCTAGAATTTCGCTACGGGAGCTCGAGGGTTGGCCCTCGAAAGTTCACCAATCAATTGAGTAAATGGGGGACCAAAAAAAAAATTTCTTCAATTCAATGACTATTCTATATACCAAAAATGTATCCCTTCTATGACACCCAGCACCCTCACCCTAACTTAATAGGATTCTTGGTACAAAGCTTCCTAAGAGGCAGGAATTTCGTCTCGAGAACTCAAAGGATCTTTAAAAAGATTCCTCTGGCAACGTCACGCGAGTAGGAAAACCGCATAGCATCGTGGCATGTTCTCTTGCTTTTTTTGATCTAAAGAAGAGAAAAAAAAAAAGAAGAAGAGAAAGTTGGCGGCGAACGGGAGCTTTTATAGTAATTTTGGAGCAAGCGGGCTCGGGCGGGCCGGGTAAGTTTTGAAATTTTCAGGACCTCGCCTTAAGCGATAGACAATACGCTACAGTGGATTGGTCCAAACGCGGTTAATGACGGTTCGAATAATCAATCCAATTGTGCTGGCACGGTTTCCCCTGCTAGGCACTTCCCTGGCGCTTCAGGGGTTACGGTATTCGAGTACTCAACAATCCACGTACGCACAGAAGAAGAAGAAGGATGTCAGACCCCCAACCCTGGATCGGCCCATTGGTTTTGTTGATCCGCCAAAGTCGACAGATAATACTGGTGTCGATAATAGATCACTGAAGCAGCGGAAGGAGGATTTCCTCAATTACGACAAACATATGCAGCGACGGAAGGAGCTAGAGTATGAGTTTGGTAAAGGGTTCGATGACATACGGGCTTTCCGGACCTTTGGCGGCAAGTTCTTCCTCTCTCCAGGCGCATACTTCCGTGCTGATAAGGCATTGTACATGCCGAACTTCTGGGGTAAGACCCTTCTTGGCGAAAAGACCACTACTACGCCTATTCTCCATGGCAATGTGTCGGTAGTGCGGCTATTTGGCGCCATGTCCGGCGAAGACCAGTGCAACTCGTACTTCCCCGATAAGAACGTCAACTCGGTGCCTGAGGAGGGCGTTCAAATTGTAGACATTAATCTTCCAGATTCGAAGATCAAAGAACAGCTTGTGCATATGTTTTCCTGGAACTTGAGGCGTTCGATTGACCCATCCAGGCACGGAAGATACTTTGTTTCGCGAAAGGGTGTCAGCAATGAGATGAGAAGGGCAATTCGAGCAGACAACCCCTACGCCGGGTATATCTATCTTGTTGACAGGGCCTGTAGGATTAGATGGGCAGCAAGTGGTGATGCTACTGAGCAGGATAGAGCTAATTTGTGGAAGTTTGCTAGGGCGTTGACTAAGGAGGATTAATGATTTGTATATAGTATTAATGATTTGGACCCATTGAATGCAGGCGGCAGTTGGCTTTGATTATTTGTCACTTGTATGCTTTAGACTACGGTTTACACAGGGTGCGGAACAAGCTGCAGGAGAGGATGAATAAAAAATTCGAATTTGGGTCCTCAGTATTCTTTCTATGGATAGGTCACCTAACTCGCTCTAGATCAACTTCTCTTATCAAGGCAACATTAGCGGCTATCTTGTCTCTTGACCGCAACAGGTAGGATATATCGATCGTTTGGATTTCAAAAGTACATTATAAGATCTCCTCACTGCATTCAATTCCTCAATTGCTGTTACCGAGTTGAGTTTCCTCCGCTGAATCTATACAGTGTTGCGAATGTAGCCTTTGACAGAGCTAGCAGTAGTGCCATCGATTCGATCACTCGCACGCAGACTCTATAGAGTTCATTTACCGGTAATTTAATTAATGTAATGGATTCACCTGTGGCACTTTTGCTATCTCGTCCTTCCTCATATGGAACTGGCCAAGCTTGGATCAAATTTGTGGACCTGGCCAAATCTGGCAGGTGCGCACGCAAAATCTCCGCGCACGTACTAGTGCGTAAATTGCAACACGGTTGGAAAAATCCCCGACTTTTACTATATGGGGAGGGTCAATTGGGAGCTCTGGGGCAAAAAATAATCGATTTTTTTTTTTCCAACCGCGCGCGCTCGCGCGGCCGTGATTCGAATTAATTAATTTATAATCTCCATGGCAACCGCGCGGAAATGCGCCGCATATGGTGCGGCTGATCACGTGATTTTTAAAAATCCAAAAAAATATGTCAGTGCTCTGGGAGGGGTTCGAACCCTCGACCCTCATGAGGACTAGTATACTCGCTCGTGTTTTGTTTAGCGTTGCGAATATAAGCATGATGCGCTAACCACTACGCTACCAGAGCGATAAGTACTGCCAAACGCGTGAATTAGCCCCTTAAAAGCTTTCAATTGTGTAAATTACAGTCTGGTGAGTAAATTTGAGAACTGAATTTTTATTTGATTTTTAAATTGCCAATTCTTGCTCTGAAGGGGACTAGGAAGACTTAAAGTAATATAAACCTCATGTTTCTACTCCTCTTTTTAACATTACTTATAAATTGTGCTTCAATGTTCTGAAATAATGCCTGAAATGTAACGATGAGTTTTACGCTCTGCATTGATAGCGAATGCTGCCCCTCGGCATATCCTGAGCAAGATTGTGCAGCTGCGCATGGGTAAAGGGTGCTTTGGAGCCTACTTTTGCAATTTCAAAATCTCGACTCGACAGTGGGAATGCCAGTGCGACAATTCCACCCTCGAAACGATCGACCATATCCTCACCCAGTGTGAGAGATGGGATGTCTCCCGCCACCTGCTGCTAGCAGCCTCCCCGGATCTCAGCTTGAGGCGCCTCTTGGACACCAAGGATGGCCTCAAAGCGGTGACTGAGTTCCTTCTCGCCCAACCGCAAGTTTTATCCTAGATGGTG